>NC_092514.1:2444185-2802685 GCF_047511675.1 Marmota flaviventris | reverse complement strand
AAAGTGTGTTTTTATTTTCCTGCCAACTTGGTTTCTGACTCTGGTTAACTCTGGTTAGGTGAGGAAGAGTTAGGTTAGTAGCTCAGGTGAGTTTATTTCTCTGTAACATTCCTTCTCATACCAGCATGCAACAGCAGTGTGTACCTCTTTGCTTGGGAAGACCCTGTTGGTTGCTGTTCCAAGCTGTCTCTTGAAAGGTTTAATTATTATAAGGATATGAGTTTAGCCATAAAGGCCAGGTGTGAGGGCCTATTCCTCTTCTTATTGCTTTCTCTTAGACTTAGGGATGCACGAAGTGGGAATTATCCAGTTTTAGAGGGAAAGACAAAAATGATGTGGTTATACTACCTCCCTGATCCACTGGGTTAAAGGAAGAAAACATTATAACTTCAATTTAAAATTTAAAATTTAATTAAAATTTTTTAAATTAGTTTTAATTAGTTATACATGCTAGTAGAATGCATTATGATACATCATACATAATGGTGTATAATTTCTCATTTTTCTGGTTGTACATAATGCAGAATACTACCGGTTGTGTAGTCATACATGTACATAGGGTAATATTGTCTGATTCATCCTACTATCATTCCTATTCCCATATACCCTCCCCTCCCTTCATTCCCCTCTACTTAATATAAAGTAACTTTATTCTTCCCTAGCATCCCCCCACCCTTATTGTGAGTTAACATCCACATATTAGAGAAAACATTCTTTCTTTAGTTTTTTGGAATTGGCTTATTTCACTTAATATGATATTCTACAGCTCCATCCATTTACCAGTAAATGACATAATTTCATTCTTTTATAAGGCTGAGTAATATTTCATATGTGTTTTATAATCAGCGTAATGTATTAGAACACTAAGCCATGCATGTAATTTATAAACATGTAATTTATAAACATGTATATTGGAGATTAGTACTCAAACTTTTTAAATGAGGAAAAAGTTTGAGTACTAATGCACAGTCAAAATTAATAGAGATCCCTGGAATAGAACCTAGAGAAGTGAAAGTCTTTGCCAGAGTACTAATAACTTTCAGCCAGTGGATAGTAATTGACTAGTAAAATCTCTGGCTTACAAGTCAGTTGCCACCTATAATATATCCAAGTGGCTTTGGAGGCTGAGGCAGGAGGATTGCAAGTTCAAAACCAGCTTCAGCAACTAGCGAGGCCCTAAACAACTTAATGAGACTCCCATCTCAAAATTTAAAAAGTAAAATAAAAAGGGCTGGGAATGTGGCTCAGTGGTTAAGTGCTCCTGGGTTCAATCCCTGGTACCAATAAAATAAAATTTAAAAATGCAGTTGCAATGAACATATAACTGCCCCTGGAATTGGCCTCAATTCTACTCCCTGCCTCAAAGCCTTCCCCCAAACCCCATGGCTTTCTGGAAGGTGGAGAGCCAGCTGCTTGTGGGCTAGGTATCCTAATACAGGTGAGGGGCCTGTCCCAGTGCTTAGCATTTAGTAGTTGCAACTGATTTGTCAATTGCTATACTTTATATCTCTCTATTCAAGGCTTGTCTCCTCTCCTTTTGGAGCCTGAAATGTGGCTGGGACAGTCATTTGTTCCATTTCTAATTTTAGGTTTGACTTGGACTGCATGTAAACATCGGTGACTTTGCTTAGTACCCATCATCAGGCCGGGCCTCATTTATTTAGTTCTGAAGCTTAGTCTTTTGTACTGTTTAAGAAAGGGAAACCTACATTATCTTTTTGGACCTGACATTTATTGATTCATCCAGGGGAGCCTCATTCTTGCTGATACAGTAAAGTCCTTGGTTCCTGCATGAGCAGTTCTGTTTGAGTTAGTGCCTTTCCTTTCTGTACATAGTTATTTCTCTTCATTGGTCAGTTGTTATACTTTTATGTATGGACTTGGTAGACCACTTGCTTACAGTACTGCTATGCCAACCTGTTTCAGGAAGGAAATAATTTGAATTTAAATTCAAATAAAGTTGGTCCCTGTATGCATGAGGGATATGGTCCAAGATGCCTTATTGATGCCTGAAAGGGGATAGTACTGAACCCATACATATTAAAATTTAATTTATAACTTAGGCACAGTAAGAGATTCATATCAATGATGAATAATAATTAGAACAATTATAACAACAAGTTATTTAATACCTATAAATCATGTAATTCTGGAATTACCATTTAGTATTTTCAGACTTCAGATATCCAACCATAAATAAATGAAACCAAGTGAAGCTAAAATGTAGATGAGGGGAGACTGCTGTGCTGTCTCCAAAAGACATTCAAATACCACAACTTACATAAAGACAGACAAAAGTCACGATATTCCCTTTTCCATGGAAATTGAAGCTGCTAAAAATATTCTCCCCCTTTTTATTCAGAAATAATATGGCTCTGAGATTGAACTTGGTTTCTAATTATCTATTTCAGAGGTGGAAAGAGGGACTACCCTCTCATGCCTGTCTGTCTTCTCACTCTAGGTGACCTCGCCAACCCCCGCCAGCTATGGATACCCTCTGCTTGCCAAGGCACTCCACCTGCCATCATGGCCAAACACTGTCCCCTCACTAGGAAAGCCCTCTTTTTCTTTCCTCTCCAACAATCTTCAAAAGAATTCCTCAGAGAGACTGATCTGAGATGATATTAAAGAAATAATAATTTACAAAAACTGTTTAAAGCCTGATGTGTCATTTGAACATCTGTGCTGGGGGATGTGTACTTGGAGGAAGTGTCAGCCCCTATAAAACCAGTGGTGGTGGTAACGCTGAGAGCATTTATTGTACAACTGTCATCACCCATTTTGTGCCCTCCCAGATAAGTATATCTGGGGTTGGCATACACATTATAGCAAATGTCTGGATTTCCTGTTTTGATCATTGTTCTTTGTGTTGATTTCCTTATGAATCTGTTAGATAGATTTACGTGCTCATCATTGATACTTAAGAACTCCTGCTTGAAACTACTTTGAATGGTGCTATTTTTTTAAACCTGGAATTTAAGAGAATAGCTTATTAAATGGACTTTGATTCCATTTAATTTGACATCTGATTGTTTTTGTACTTCAATAAAGAGTGTTGCTTAAAAAATGCATTTCTCACTTGCATAAATTGATTTACTAACACCAAGGGCACTTAACATTATAAATCATCCTTCACTATTAAAATATATGTGGTTTTTAAAAAAATCACAATGTAAGTCAGCCTCCCAGATAAAAGGCTTTAAGGTAGGAATCTTATTGCCAAGACTTTTCAATATAATATTTCAAACTCTTTTCCCTCTAAAATCTGATTTTATTTTCAGCTACATTATAGTGCTGTGAATGTTGAGGTCAAAGGAAGCAAGGTACCTTCTACCCCATAAAATTAGCTTTTTAAATCTGTACTGGAAATAACTTGTAGGTCACAAGCAAGGGGAGAGTTTTGTAGGAATGAGTTTAAATTTCCCTGTGACTAATTATTGCCTAGAGGGAGGAACAGAATGATGGTACTTAAAACCTTTCAAGAATGCAGCACCTGGTGTTACACAATGTAGTTAGCATTATAAATACTTCAGTCTATTCAGTATTAAAAATGAGATTTGGCTTAAAATAATTTACTTAGATTTATGATTTGGATTACTGTTTTTAACATAAGTATATCAAATCCAATTAGAATTTTCAAGTTTTGTTTTTATGAATGATAAAACATCATTTTCCTAAGGTTTGAATGTCTTGACAAACTGTTTTGAAACACTTTTTGTACACTGGCAAATCAGGTGTGATATATTGGTGCAGAAGCCCCTTCTGATGTGAGGCCCTATTTTGTCATCCTGGGGTACCAAGTGGGGGAAATCTTTGGTCCAGTAATGGCTCTCAGGTAATAGTTCTGTGTGCACATTCTGTATGTCTTCAATTTTTAGGCTTAAGGTAACTCAGCAGAAGTACTTTTGTGTAAGAGCAAAAGCTTTGGAGAGAGAAAAACATGGGTGTGGATCCCAATTCTGTTTCTACTATATGTGTGATCTGTGTAGCCCACAGATAGTCACTTGGCCTTTTCAAGCCACAATTTCCACTTACATAAAATGCTGTTTTAAAATTGCTATCTTGGAGAACTATTTCGAGGGCTTAAAAGAATTGTATCAGAAAGGATGTACATAAACTGCCTTGTTGGCTCCAGAATAAAACAAATGCTTATTAATTCATGGTAGTTTCTTCATCATCCTCATGAAGCATTTGATAGCATTCTTCTCTTGGTGGTAGTCCCCAGTCTGTCAGAGAGGGAAAAGGCAAGAGAGTATTTTGGCCACTGTACAGTCCATCAAACAGAAACCCAAATCTGTCAGGGTACCAAAGAGGGTTTCTAGTCCTAGGAGCTGGGCATATATGAGGCTCCTAATCACACTTTTGTCTCTGCCATGTTGGCCTAGACTTAGGCCATGTCTGTGTTCTGAAGATGGAAATTATTCAGCTTTCCTGAGGAGTGAATCAGTGACAAACTGGTGGAGTTTTAATTTAAAGCAGAGCCGGGTGCTTACGGATGTTACTAGTTATGTTGGAAGGTTGTGTGTGCTGAGAGAGCGAGACTAGAGTCCCACGTGGCTCTGCTCACATCTCAGCCATGGACTGTGCCTTACCTCCTGAACTGCTTTCCCTACCTTAGTATGAAGCCAGTCAGACTCTTGGGTTTAGTGTGGAAGCTAAAGGAGGCCATCAGCACTTTGCTGATGGTTTGGGTTTGAAGTCACTGTCAGTCAGTGTTTCAGAAACAAAACAACCATAGAAATGCCTGCCTTGTTATTGAGTATATTTTTGTCTTCTTCCTTTAAAAGATGATATACCGTCACTTCTTGCTTATAAAATGTCTTTGTGGAATGGTGAGTGGTAGGTGCCTGTGGCAGTGGGCAGCTTTCACCAGTGTATACGCAGGATTATTAGGCCTATGCCAGTCTCCAAAGAGCTTGAGTTCCTTATAGTTTGATAACATGCTTTGGGGATATAAAAGAAACTTCTGAAAACAAATTTTTGGTTTATCATTTTATTTTCTCCAAGTTCTTCTTTATGTAAGCTAATGCCAGGCATTTGGATTTTCTTCTAACATTAAAAGCTTCACAAGGCAGAACCTTCATCTGAGGGCTTACCCTATAGCATCTAAGCCATGTCCCTGACTGGATACCCATCCCTGCATTGCCTTAATCAGTGGTGAAGCCTTCTGCAGTGGGTATACCTGCTTCTGTAACTTGGTGTTGAATTCCTGACAGAGGGCCTTTTTTTTTTTCTGTGGAACTCCAGTCTATTCAAAGGTGCAGTGATATTTTCCCCTTTAATTCCATTTACCCACATACCACATACATAGTAGGCAATGTTGTCTTCATGTTCCACTACCCAGTTGTCTGCCAGTTGATCATTTAGCTCTCTTGTGCTTTGGTTATGTGTGGGGACCAGTAGTCAGTAGCTGTGCCCTGCAATAGGGAAAAGAGTTGGGGCTTCTGGGTCAAACAGACTTGGATTAGAATCTTACATGGACATAAGATATGTGATCTTGGGCAAGTTACTTCTCCTCTTTCTGTACTGGTTTCCTCAGCTCTGAAGCTCATTGTTTGGTGTGGTGGTAAAGATGAGAAGTGACCTAGGTGACTCATCTGGCTTATTTCATGGTACATAGGCACTGTTGAAGAGAAGCTACCCTCTTTTTTTGGGGGGGGGGTTACGGGGATTGAACTCAGGGGCACTTGACCACTGAGCCACATTCAGCCCTATTTTGTATTTTATTTAGAGACAGGGTCTCACTGAATTGCTTAGAGCCTTGCTAAATTGCTGAGGTTGGCTTTGAACTCAAAATTCCTCCTGCCTCAGCCTCTCAAGCTGCTGGGGTTACAGGCATGTGCTACTGTGCCCAGCTAGAAGCTGTCACTCTTGTGGCTGTCTGCCCAGTTGGTTCAATGCCCTGGCACTGGTCTCTATGGAGAGCTTGCTGAGGGAAGCAGGCCCTATCCCTAACCACCCATAGGCTGAAACACTCTGTGCCCCGAGGACACCTTCACCTTCTCCCCACAGCTGCCCACAGCTCATCACTGGCCTTATGCTCAGGGTAGTTTCACTGAGGGCTTTAGCTACAACCTTACTTTGCCACTTGAGTTTGAATATCCCTAATCATTGCTGCTGAGGCAATTCCCTGCCACCAGTTCACCCTGCAGTGATGCCTAGAGCACACAGTGGGCAGGGCATTTACATTTCAGGCTCTCTGTCCTTTCCAGCAAGGAGAGCAGACAGGACCCCATGGGCCAGACCAAAAAAGATGAGCTCTTTTGAGCTGTCTCCTTCCATACAGAGTGAAGATGAAGAAGCTACAGCAGGTTAGGGGCTCAATGGCAATGAAGTGGAGGACTGAGGTGAGAGGCTTGTGTATGCTTAGGCAGGAGACATGGGTCTGCCTGCTCAAGTGGACAGCCTGTAAGAAGGTGGTCACTTTAACATCTGTCTACATCACATCCCACTGGCACTTTGGCTCTTTGAGAGGTGGTGACCCTCTCAGGCATCCTCCCTAAGGAAGTTACTCTCTTCCTGCTATGTTCCACATAATTTCTACAGTCCAATAGCTGAGGAATGAAGACCTTACAGATGAGAATAAGAGTAAAAATTTCCAATGTTAATTGAACACCTCTTATATGCCAGTAACTGAACTAAGCAGCTTACATGCACGATCTCATTTAATCTTGATATAGATCCTCCCAGAGAGGCATGTATGCTTATTACCCCCTTTCTTCATGAGGAAAGACTAGTAGGGAGGCTCATTAACTTGCCTAGTGTCAGACAACCACTAAATATAGGAGAGGGTTTAAAACCAGATCTTTCTGGTCTCTAAAACCTTAACTCTGTGCTATGGAAACAGGAGCTTCCTAAAGCTACTTCATTCTCTGTTAGGTTATGTCCTGCTCCTCAGAAAATCATCCTCTGTCAACAGGAGCTGATTTATCTCGGCATCACTGTGGTACTGCCTTAGAGAACCTTGCTTTACAGGGAAGATGGTCTGTGTCCTCCCTGGTGCTGGGTTGTGGTGGGATCCAGACTCCTTGCCTCTTCTCACTAGCTCTTGCTGCCTGTCCCATATCCATGTGTTATAGTTTAGATATGAGATGTCCTCCAGAAGCTCATGTGTGAAATAATACAAGAAGGTTTAGAGGAGAAATGATTGGGTTATGAGAGCCTTAACCCAATCAGTTAATTAATCTCCTGATGGGGATTAACTGAGTGGTAACTAAAGGTGGGTAGGGTGTGGCTGGGGGAGGTGGATCATTGGCAGCATGGCTTTGGGGGTATATATTTTGTATCTGTAGAGTGGAAAATCTCTCTCTCTCTCTCTCACTCTCTCTCTCCCTCTCTCTCTCTCTCTCTCTCTCTCTCCCTCCCTCTCTCTTCTTCCTGATCATCATGTGAGCCGCTTCCCTCAGCCACATTCTTCTGCCATGATGTTCTGCCTCACCTCAAGCCCCAAGGAATGGAGCCAGCTGTCTATGGACTGAAACCTCTGAAACCATGAGCCCCTAAATAAACTTTTCCTCCCCTGAAATTGTTCTGGGTGGGTATTCTAGTGCCAGCAGTGAAAAAAGCTGACTAAAACACCATGTTTGTACTAAGCTCAGTGCACATACCCATCTGTGCTGCTGTGCCTGCTGCTCAGGGTTGTTCTCTTGCAAGCTGGGTAGACAGAGTGAAGGTTACTTTATGGAGGTGGAAGTGAGTATTTACACCACATAAGGCAGCAAAGAATGTAGCACCTATTCCTTAATTCCTGCTGTGCTACCTCAAGAGACTTTTCTTTGAAAAACATTTTTTTTAAGTAGATTCTCACTGTGTTGCCCAGGCTAGTCTCAAACATCTGGGATCCAGCAAGTCTCCTGCATCATCCTGCTGAGTAGCTGGGACTGTAGGCATGCACCACTGTGGCAACAGAGCCTTCTTTTTAACAGTATCTACAGCTCTGCTTAATTGAGTTATCTTTTCCCCTTCAGTCAGCTTTCTATTCCACCATGCAGAGCAATTCATGACTTCTTAAGTGCCCCCCAAACTCTTTGCTTATCCTAATCTATTTTAACATGGGGCACAAAAGAAATAAAGCAACCCTAGTCATTAGGACCACCTTTTTTAGAAAGCAGTTAGGGTTTGAAACAAGTTTATTCGTCCTGTTTTTACCTTAGTTAAGGATCTGTGATCCTTTTTCATGCCTAGGGTTAGTAACCCTGAAACATGCCAAAGATGATAGATGAGTCTGTTTTCCTTGGAAAAGTACTGGCCATTTTCATCTCCAAGAGCCAGTGGCCAACTCCCTGTTCTCTTTCTTCCTATAAATTAGTGACCCTTACAGGGATCTCAGCCCATCCTGGGAGCTCATTCTCTTCTTCCAACCCTCTTCACTGTCACCTCCACAAAGGTGGAGTGACAGCAAATAATATTCCAGGTGTGCTGCATACTTTTTTGCCCTTGGTCCCATCTATGTTCATTTTGAAGGAGATGCTGACCTCGGCTATTAGTATCAACAGTTCAAAACTTTGGACAAAATAAGCATGATCAATTATTTTCATGGAATTTCAAGGGGAAGAGAGACATAAGTGATGAGATATAAAGTGCTGAGTTGATTTCCATGAAGGAAAACAGACCAGAAGAACGTGATGTTGTCAGTAGAAAGTGAGTGATCAATTGGGATATGAAGGTTGAAAATGAGTTGCAAGGGGTACTGGGAAGGGTTGGAGCAGCAGGAAGGTGTATCCCAGGTGGAGCCACAAGCAAAGCTTGACAGGTTGAGATCACGAAGAATACACAGTGGACAAAGAGGAAGTGATGGACGCTGTGGGAGGTGATGTCACCCCCCCAGTTACGTTCACATCCTTGTCCCAAGAACCTGTGATTTTTATAATTTTTTGAAAAGTGACTTTTGCAGATATAGTTAAGGATTTTGAAATAAAAGGTTTTTCAGGGCTGGATCATCAGGGCTTTAAATGCTATCACGTGTTTTTATAATAGAAGGGCAAAGGGAGAGGAGATGCACACACAGAGATGTGAAGTTGAAGGCAGAGGCTGGGGTGATGTAGCCACAGGTCAATGAGTGTTGGAAGCTGTCAGAAGCTGGAAGGGCAAGGAACAAATTCCCTGCTAGAGCCTCTGGAGGGAGTATGGCCTGCTGACACCTCGGTTTTTGACTTCTGGCCTCCGAGACTGTGAGAAAACAAACTTCTTTTAAGCCACCCAGTCTGTGGTACTTTGTTCTAGCAGCCACAGGCTGCTTCCTACTCTGGGCCCTACATTACCAATGCCCAGGATTTTGACATTCATACTAGGTCCGTTCCTTTACACACCATGGAAGGCTGTGAGAGGCACAGAAGATGGTATTCCCATCTTCCTGCTCTCCACCACAAATGCAACAGAAATTTAAGCAGGAATATGTCTGTGTACTAGGCATTTGCATATGCTCATAATGCCTGGAGAAGGACTGTGTCCTGGGGCATCTCCTTATTCTCAGAACTTCCCAATGTGGTTTCCTTCTCTGGGCTGGAATGCCCTTTGGTCAAATCTTTTTCAATTTTGCGTGTTGGAAAACATTTACTGACAGCATTAAACAAACCAAGAGGGAAAACAGAACTATTTTTTCTCCTGTGCTTAGTGAAATAAGGTATTTATCTGCTACTTAGTGTATTATTTTTTCCATAAATAACAATAGTTTAAAATCTTTCAATCCAGAATTTTTGTTCTGATGATAGTTTTAATTGTGGAGTTGGAATTAAATTTTCATGATTTAAAGCATTAAATACTGGTTGCAAAGCATGAAAAATTATAATCCTGTCACTTCAAAAATGTGGTTTGATCTAGAAGAACTTAAAAGAGAAATATGAAATGATATGTTGAATTAACAGTCTTCAGGTTTTTTCTTTGGGCAAAATATTAGCATTGAATTTTATGGAGGTTTAGAGGGAAATCTATGCTATTAGTAGGTGAATATATGCTTAAGTATGTACATGGTGACATAAAATTATTTATGTGTGTTTATTTAAATAGGCCCCTTCAAACTCTACAAGTCTGAAATAAGCTTATTTTTTGTTTTGGTGGGATTTTCTAAGTGATTATTTTTAAATCTTTTTTATTAAAAATTGCAAATGTGCAATGGTAGAATGTAGCATGATGAATGCCATGTACTTATCCTGTTCTTTCTCTGGTTAACTCTACTGGCCAGGCACATTGCATTTATTTTCCATCCACTTTCCAACACTGGATTTTTTTGGTCTAAATTATATTACTTTATTTTTTATATTTCTATCTGTATTTAAAAGACAAGACTTTAAAAATACTGTTAAAATACCAACATCTAATTCCTTGATGACATATACTAAATCAGTGTTAAACTTTCCAAACTTCCCCCATATGTCTCATGTGTATAAATTCAAAAGAAGTATAAAAAGTTTTTTTCCAGATAAAGTGTATTTTATTTCCAAAGAATGAAACCCACTTAATAACAGCCAAGAATTAAGATATAGAAAATAAGTTATGGCCCCATCAATCTGGCAATTGGACAAAAAGAAATAGAAAAATATATATTTCTATCAGATAATGACAAAATATTTTAAAGATGGGTGAGAAAAAATTGCTGAGTAAAGCAATGTGATATAATAGATAATGAACACTTAGGGCTATATAAGAGAATATGTTTTTCAAATCAAATTCCACTAAAAAACTTGCATATCTAGAAAAATTCAACATGTCCTAATCTGGAGGATAAAGATACACAAAATATCCACTGGTTTCACATCTACAGATTCAATCTGAGGTTGAAAATGTTCAGGCAAAAAAATTACATCTGTATTAAGCATGTAGAGTTTTTTTTCCATGTCATTATCATTCCCTGAACAATACACTATCACAACTATTTATATGGCATTTACATTGTATTAGGTAATATAAGTAATATATAGATGATTTGAAATAGAATGTACATGAATTATATGCAAATAATGTGCCATTATTTATATTAGGGACTTGAGCATTCCTGGATTTTGGTATCATCAGGGGGTCCTGAAACTAATCCTCTGATGATACTGAGGGAAACTGTACCCAGTCAATGTATATTGACAAAGGATACCATTATTTCGATTTCTAGCACCATACTTTAAATTTGCTTGCTCATGGACTTTCCATAATGGAATCCTAGATATATATGATGTAGTGCTTGTCTTCTTTCTCTCAGCTTTGTTTACGAGATTCATTCACCCATGATGTTGCATATTGCTATTGTTTATCATTCTCATTGCAGAATGGGATTCCATTGTAAAAAGGTACCACTGATTTCATTCCAATGTTGATTGACACTTACACTTTTTCTAGGGTTTAGTCATTACAAAGAGTTCTGCTATGAACATTCTGGGACATACATGTCTTTTGGTGATTATACCTACATATTTCTGTTGGGTCTATGTTAGGAATGGAATAGTTAAGGTTGAGGAGTATGTGCCTGTCTCTTCAGCTTCAGTATATGCTACCAAACAGATTTACAAAAGGTGGTACCAATTTTCTGTCTTACCAGCATTGTATGGAGTGCCAGGGCTCCACACATGTGGCCATTTGTGATTTAAAATTTAGTAGGTAGGGTTGCGGAATGAATATTTGCAATTGAAATTTGACAGTTGTTACTCTATTAATATGAAATGCTAGTGAAAATATTTGGGCCAGACTAAAGGCAATTTTCTCATTCATTTTATATCTGAGAAATATTTATAAACTATCTGCCTCTGTTAGTAACTATCTTCTGTGTGCACCTGTCTCTCACCATGAAGAATATTGCAATGGTTTACCCTGACTCCCATGGGAAGAACTCTTAGCCATCTAGAGCATCACTGTTAAGGTGCCTCCTTTCTTTTCAAGGCCAATTAATGTTTAACTCAAGTACCCACTCTCTATCTCTTTAGTTGTCTTTGGTATTCTTCCATGAAAACCTCTTTAGTTTCTGTGTGTCCGAGAAACTATGAAGACTAAAGAAAACTTTAAACATTTGAAGAGATAATCATTGCTCAAATTAGAGAAAAAGCTTACCTCTAACCCATGCATTTTACACGCCTTTTAGTGTTTTTAAATATAATATATTAGATAATAAAATGATGCCATTGTGTGATGAGATATGTAGCTGTAACCAGCTTTTTTTGAAGGATAAAATACCTTTACCCTAATCATGCTTACTCTAGTCTCTTTCCTGTTGAATTTAGTCCCAGTTAAGTTGGATTCATGCCTCTTCCCTCAACATTACTTTTATTCTTTCTTCATCTTTCCTGTGTGCCCTCCTGTCCCCCACTGATCTCATCAGCTGTAGACACCGAGTGTCAAAACATGCACCAAGAAACTGGGATCCTTTTAGATGACTGCGAGATCTTATTCTCCATTTCATAGTGTGGAATACGATTCTGTAAAATGGGAAAAACCCCACTCCTTTAGTATGTGTGTTGTTTAGATGTAATTGATAACCAACCACACTAGCTCTTTCTTAATTAGATATGACAAATCGGTGATTCTTTTTGTTTTATTATACTCTGAGACAAGATAGTCTCCTTTCCTCTAACACCTGCTGTTAATTTTTGACACTTGTTAAGGATAAGTGCTATAGTTTATTGGCTTTGCATTAATCCAAGAGAGCCCTTATGAAGGTATTAGGTTAAAAATCAGTAAAGATGTTGTCTCCTGTTTCTAATCAATAAAGTTCTCACTTGGTTTTTCCATTTCAAGAGACTTCCTGTTATCGTTTAGATGTCCTGTGCCCCAAAAGCTTACATGTGAGACAATGCAAGAGGGTTTGGAGAATAAATGATTGGATTATAGTTCCAACCTAATCAGTGAATTGATCCCTGATGGGATTAATTGAGTGGTGACTGGAGGCGGGGGGTGTGTGGCTGGAGGAAGTGGTTCATTGGTGGTATAGCTATGGGGTGTATATTTTTGTATCTAGAGAGTGGAGTCTCTCTTTTATTTTTGATTTTTAAAATTTGTTTTAATTAGTTATACATGACAGTAAAATGCATTTATGCACTTTGATATATCATACATTGATGGGATATAATTTCTCATTTTTCTCTGTGTACATGTTGCAGAATCATATTGGTCATGTAGTCACATATATACATACAGTAATAATGTCTGTTTCATTCTACTGTCTTTCCTATCCCCACATCCCCTCCCCTCCCCTCCCATCACTTCCTTCTACCTAATCTAAGGTAACTCTATTCTTCCCTAATGCCCCTGACCTTATTGTGGATTAGCATCTGCATATTAGAGAAAAACATTCTGTGTTTGGTTTTGTGGGATTGGCTTATTTCGCTTAGCATGATATTCTCTAACCCCAACCATTTACTGGCAAATGCCATAATTTTACTCTTTTTAAATCTGAGTAATAGTTCATTGAGTATATATATCACATTTTCTTATCCATTCATCTATTAAGAGATACCTAGGTTGGTTCCATAGTCTAGCTATTATGAATTGAGCTGCTAAAACAATTGAGGTGGCTGTGTCACTATAATATGCTATGTTTATTAGGGATATTGGTCTGAGGTTTTCTTTCTTGACGTGTCTTTATCTTGTTTTGGTTCCAGGGTGATATTAGCCCATAGAATGAGTTTGGAAGGGTTCCCTCCTTTTCTATTTCTTGGAATACTTTGAGGAGTATTGGTGTTAATTCTTCTTTGAAAGTCTTGTAGAACTCAGGTGAGAATCCATCTTGTCCTGGGCTTTTCTTGATTGTTTATAGGCTTTTGATGGCATTTTCTTTTTCATTACTTGAAATTGATCTGTTGAAATCATGTAAGACTTCCTCATTCAGTTTGGGTAGGTCATATGTCTCTAGAAATTTGTTGATGTCTGATATTTTCTATTTTATTAGAATATAAATTTTCAAAATAGTTTCTAATTATCTTCCGTATTTCAGACGTGTCAATTGTGATATTTCCTTCTTCTATTTTAGTAATTTGAATTTTCTCTCAAAAATATGGAATGCTTCACAGATTTGCATTTCATCCTTGCACAGGGCCATACTAATCTTCTCTGTATCATTCCAATTTTAGTATGTGTGCTGCCAAAGTGAGCACTCTCTCTGCTTTCTGATCATCATGTGGCTGCTTCTCTTTGCCACACTCTTCCACCATGATGGTCTGCCTCACTTGGAGCCCCAAGGAATGGAGCCGCCTTCTGTGGACTAAGACCTCCGAAATCACAAGCCCCCAAATAAACTTTTCCTCCCTAAAATTGTTCTGGTCAGATATTTTGTCATAACAGTGAAAAAACTGACTGAAATACTTCCCTAAGCTCAGAAAATCACATATGTGAGTTTAATGTCAGGTGGTCCCTTTTGGACTGGGACCAGAAACTGTTTCTGAGTGTGACACCCCCATACCACAGGGCTACTGAATGCTGCCTTACAGCCTGAGCTTCTGGCACTTTCCAGAGATTCTTTGCGTCAAGTATCAGATCCCTGGTCTTTGAAAGGTAGGTGAAAAATAAGGTCAAGGCCTTTCATAGCAGTATTATGTGCCTTGGAGGTTCTTTGGGTCCAGGTGCTAAGTAATGCCAGTGTCTAGGAATTTCAACAAAGCCCTTACTTTTTTTTTTTTTTGGTACCAGGGATTGAACCCACATTACCATCCCTTTTTAATATGTATTTTTAAATTTAGAGACAGAGTCTCACTAAGTTGCTAAGGCTGGTTTTGAACTTAGGATCCTCCTGCCTCAGATTCCCAAGCCATGGGATTACAGGTGCATGTGCCATGGTGCCTGGCTAAAGACCTTACTTTTTAACAGTCTCCACTATGAGTTGAAAAATGAATCTTTCCAGGCACACTGACACATCTCTTTAGTCCTAGTGACTTGGGAGGCTGAGACAGGATGATCACAAGTTCAAGGCCAGCCTCAGCAATTTAGCAATACTCTATCTCAAAAAAAAAAAAAAAGAAAAAGAAAAAGAAAAAGAAAAAAAATTGGGATGTAGATCAGTGGTAAAGGGCCTCTGGGTTCAATCCCTAGTACCAAAAACAAACACTTTATAAATGTTATGGCTATTTCAAAGAGTGACTCCTTTATAGGTATTTTGCTTTCTCCACAGAGAATTAGGATCTGACACATTTTCTCACTCTAATTTTCATGGGTATAGTTCTTGGTGCTACCCAAGTGAATTCTAGGACAAAGTTGATTTCATATGGAAATTTAATTTTTGTATTAATGTTTGTTTTCATATTAGAAACTAATCTGCTTAAGAAGCCATTTATTAGTAGTGAAAATCTGAGTGATCTTCTTGAAGGCAGATCTGTGAACAAGTTGCTACTTCTGAGTATGGATTCTTAAAAACTAAAAGTACATCTTGAGAAGGGGCATGGGTGAAAAGGTGTTTTCTTAGACTGGAATTGGTGATGGAAGATGTGTGGATTTGGCCTCTTTTTTGGCATTAAACTATAATATTTTACATTCTTATCCAATCAGTGCCTATTAATCATTCAGTTGAATGCCCATTCCCCAGCCTTTGCAGTCAGTTTCCCCCAGATGTAAAGAATGCTCAGTGTCTGAGAATGGAAGTGTTGTTTGTAGAAATGTCTCTTTTGTGTGGCTAATGTGTGAATGATGGTCTTCTTCCCATTCTGGGCTTCCTCCACTGTCATTGGCTGTGACTCTTCTGCTGGTAATTGGTCTTTGCCTGTCATCTTGGGAATATGTATGCTATGCCTCCTGGCATTCTGTTGGAATTGTTCTGGATTTTCTCATTGACTTCTCCATTGCTGTCTCTGTCACCACATTGTGCTCCTTGGTCCTTGTTTTCTTCAAAAAGCCATCTGTGTCCCCTTCTGTGGGCTGTTCCCATTGTGGCTGTCAGTGCTGTTTGAGCATAAGCCACAGCTTTTATTCTAACCAGTTTGGTCCCAGCAAAGCAGAAAACTGCAAATCACATATGGATCTCTTTATTAGTATTATTTCTCTCCTTTGTTTTCTGTTTCAGAAGACCTCTGTCTCACCTTGTCAATCAAGATTGATTTATTTGGGGAGATTTTTACTGATAGATGGGCCCCCTGCCAACTTCTCTCCATAGCCTGCCTTCTTTGGGGAGATGCCTATGCTTGCTGTGGGTATCACTAGTCCCTCCTTCACCTGTAGGCTCACTTCAGTCTGGCTAGGACCCCCCACCACCACTCAACTCCTGCTTCTGAAGTGGTCCCAGGGAGCTTCCGTGCTATGTGACCAAAGGCTGCCTTTCCCATCCTCCTTCGCTCCATCTTCAGGAGCACTCAACACAGTTGGCACTCTCTGCTTTAAGTCGTTTCTCCTGTGGCATCAGACATACCATATTCTCTCCCAGTTATATTTTCCCCTGTCACTTGCTTTTGTTTTTATTTTGTTGCAGAGCTCTGGTGCCTTAATTCTTACTGTTGGAGACTCTTAGGACTCTGTCCTGGGACTTCTTTCACACTTTCTCTTTTTTCTACATTCTTTCTGCTTACATAAAAAAGTGTTTGGGGATGATTATTTCTAGTACTATTATATTTACATTGTATGGCACTATGTTAATTTTTTTGTTGCTGTGACCAAAATACCAGACAAGAACAATTTAGAGGAGGAAAAGTTTATTTTGGCTTATGGGTTCAGAGGTTTAATCCTTGGTTGGCTGTCTCCAAGGCAAGAACATGATGGCAGAAGGGCAGGGTAGAGGAAAGCAGCTCAATTCATGACAGTCAGGGAGCAGATAAAGGAAGAGAAAGGGACCAAGGACAAGATAAACCCTTCCAAGGCACACTCCCTGTGACCTATTTCTTCCAACTAGGTTCCACCTTCCAGTAGTCCATTTAGCTATCAATGGATTAATCCATTAAGTGGATTAATTCACTAATGAGGTCAGAGCTCTCACGATCCAATCATTGCCTGACTCTTGCTGCATTGAGGACCATGCTTTCAATTCATGAGTTTATGGGGACATTCTAGATCAAGAACTCACACAAACTTCCCAGAATACCATAATATTCCACAAATGGTGCAAATGCTTTATATTATCTGTTTTTCTCATAAATTTGTATAAAATTCAACTCAGATATTTATTGAGAGAAAGAACAGTTGAATTTATTTTTCTTTGGTTTCAAACATTAAACATCTTGGTTTTCTACTAAATATTAATTGCCATATGCTCCCTCTAAGAAGGTGTCTCAACCAACCTGATATTGGTATAAATACTTTAAGATCATATTCTTTGACCCATCTACATCATTTTTCTACTCTTTTCATTTCAGCTATTTTAATTATTTAAAATCCAGTTTGTGTGTCTGAAAATCACCTAGTTATTAATTGTAGGGAGAAGTTTTTGTATTATGCTTCTAATTAAATTGCTTTTGTGAAGGATTAAGTGAGTTAGTATGTTTTTTTTTAAAGAGAGAGGGGGGGAGAGAGAGAATTTTAATATTTATTTTTTAGTATTTGGCGGACACAACATCTTTGTATGTGGTGCTGAGGATCGAACCTGGGCCGCACTGATGCCAGGCGAGCACACTACCGCTTAAGCCACATCCCCAGGCCAGTATGTTTTTAATATATATAAAGCTCTTAGAATAACACCTAGCTCATAGCTAATGTTTGACAAATGTCGATTATTGCCTTTGTGTTTTAAATGATCATTTTACAACATAGGAAACTCCTTCAAGGAAGGGTCTATTTATCTGTTTATGGGCATAGCAGCAGTGATAACCTGACCTGCCCTCACTGTAGGATCATGTTTTAAGGTGTGATTCACAGGCTGACCAGTAAGAAAAATGTGAGGTGTTCAGAAAATAGCAGATACTTCAGATCCACCACAAAACTTGCCAAGCTACCATCTGTGGGAATAGGAGCCAGGAATCTGATTTTATTTTAAACAATTTTTCTGGTTGGTTCCTGTATATGCTAAAGTTTGAGGATTATTTTGGCCCTCAATATTTTGTGAGCCTTTGGAGGCATATCTTTCATACATGAAGTAGTTGCTTAATAAGTGGTTCATTGAATTACAGACCTTAGAGAGCACTGAGTCTACTGCCCTCATGTTGCCAGTAGGAGATGGGAGCCCAGCTAGAAGAGCCTCTTTCTCCAAGGCTATATCCTTTACTTGTGGCTTTGTCAGGGCTAAGATGCATGCCTTCTGGCTCCCAGTTCTCTTTCCACACTCTCAACTTCCTGTGCCCATATAATGGCCCAGAAGGCTTTCCAGTTTGCCTCCATGAAGCATGGAGGGCTGTCCTAATGCAAAACAGATGGAGAAGAGAGTGAAAGGAAACCATGATTAAAGAATGAAAAAGATCACCCAAGAGGAAGACAATTGAGATGTAGTAAGAAGAGAAGCATAGGCTTCAAGATTGGAAGCCATGGGAAAGCAAGAGAGGAGGTTGCTTTTAAAAAGAGAAAAGCAAAAGAGGAAAAACAAAGCAAGGAACATAATAGATAAGTGTTTTGTTTTGTTTTTTTTTAATGCTCTAAGTGTTCATAGTCTGATGTAACAAAGAGAGTCTTGGATTAAAGGACTTGGTTTAAAACTGTTTAACAACTTACCTAGGTAAACACATAATCATACACAAAAAAATACCCAAGCCCCTTCTAGTCCCAGTGTCTTCCATTTAGATTTGAATGTGACAAAACACCCAGTGCAGTGAGGTCTGTTCAAGGCATTCTCGTTTTCACTGGGGAGCACTGTGGGCTTCAAAGGAAACCCTCCTCCTGCTTCCCATGTGCTCCCAACAAAGTGCTGGCTGTGTGTGCACATGCTGTTGGGTGAGGGCTGTGCAACCCTGATGTGGCTAAAATAACTTTAATTCGAGCTTTATTCCTTGGAGATTTTAAAACATGAAGAATATTCACTGTGTTTCTCTACCTCTGCCTTTCCTGCCTCAGTTGGAGATTATTTTAGTATTTACTGCTCTCCTTGATTCCTGCATGCCCATGCTGGAGGAAGCCTGTGTCATGGTAGAGCTTAACAGAATTCCTCAATTTTGCATGTCAAAAAATAAATCATCAACCTATTTTCACACCCTGGTTTCTTGAATCAATAGCCTCTTGCTATTGCTTACTATGGGCATCTCGAGAATGAAACTAATTTTTTACTGGAAAAAGAAAGATGGAGAACCCCAGGGCATAAAACCCCCCAAAACAACAACAGAATACCTCCCAAGCCCTAATTTCTTTTTCTATTCTGATCAGGAGGGAAAGGAAGACATTAAGCAACATTCCTTGCTTAACACAAAAAAGCAACAGATGAATTTTAATGACTGTATAAATAAGAAACTATTTTGAATAATCAAAATACCCTCTTTAAATTAGAAAATATGTATTCATTTCTAGTTCTTTGGTACTTTAGAGTCAAAGCTAGAGCTCCTACTGTTAGAGATTTGTAATGATTTATTTAAAGGTTAGGATGTAGACATTTTTCTAACCATTGAGACCAATTTTTATTCCTTTTTGAATGTTATAATCCAATTACATAGTAGTACACTTTATTAGATATATTCGGTTCAGAACTGAAGAAAAACTAATTTGTATTATCACTACGTTTTTAAATGTCCTTCTTTACTTCAGTACTAAACCTGGCAGTTTCCATTGAGTATACTTTTTAAAGAAGAATTCAGAATTTAATTACTGAATGTCATGAAGAATATAAAACTGAAAAATGTAAAAATTTAAGGATTTGATTCTCATGGAACATTTAGAATAAATCATTTATCAGCTAGGGTTCAGCTGCACCTAATGGAAAACCTGAATAAATGGTGGCTTAAATAAATCAGGAGTATGTCTGCGCCACCTGCCCCCCCCCCCCGCCCCCATAGGAGTCCAGGATGGTTTCTCCTCTGCCTTGCTGCTCTGTGTACCTTACTGACTCTGATTACCTGTGGTAGTAAGAGTAGTAGGCCACCTGAGGTCACACCTGCTATTCAGGAAGAGGAGATGGGCAGAGGGCTAAAGGGGCAGCCTGCTCCCAGTGAGTTCTCCTAGAAATCCAGAGAATTCCAAGTCATTTCATGGCCCATACTCTGTCACACAGCCACCCCTAGCTGTGATTGAGTTGAGGTTCCCCACTGCCACAAAAATCAAGGTTCTGCTAAGAGGAGAATGAATATTGGGTAAGATGCACATTACTAACCCTGCCAGCCCATGGAGAGTGAGCATACAAGTTTTCTGAAAGGAGATTCACCTTCAAGAACTGATTCTAATTTACTTGAGTTTTTTTTTATGACTCTTCTTTTCATTTATTTTCTCCTCTGGGCTCTGGTACATTTCTGCCTACCAGTAAGTGTACCTATCTTGATTTTTCTGCTACATTGCAATCAATTTGGAAATCAATATGCACTTAGATATTGGTCTGAGGCATTGGGAATGGGTCCAAGGGCATGAATCACCCCATTATCTTTTGTGAGGATGCCTGCCACTTGTGAGTAATTGATTTGCTCTTTTTGTGGTCTTCACAGCACTACCTGCCCTCAGATCAAAGGTGGTTGTGTTCAATAAATGCTGAATACAAAATCAAACTGTCAGTGGGCAAAGCATAGAGACAAGAGAATTGGCCATTTGATTGTGGCCATTTCATTATCCTTGAGAGGAACACGAGAGATTGCCATTTATGCTTCATGTTGACAGTTTTCTGAACAATACACTGTCTCCCTCCAAGAGTGGCCCCGGAAGTTGTGAAGGTGGTGAGGACAAATGTGGTGAACCATACCACAAACCTCCTTCCCATTTTCCCCATTGTGTGTGAACCTTGTCCAGCTATTCTGACCTCGGTGTTGTCTGCCACCTCAAGATGGGAATTGTTGTCAGTGTGGATTTGGAAATTCAGTCTGCTTTGAAATATGGTTCTGATTTTCACAGATAAAAATTAAGCTCAAATGTCACCACTTTTATGCTTTTGTTCTGTCTGTCTGTCTGTCTCTCTCTCTACTGGGAACTTAACCCAGTGGTGTTCTACCTCTGAGCTAGATTCCTAGCCTGTTGAAATTTTTGAGACAGGGTCTTGCTAAATTGCCTAGGCTTGCCTCAAATTTGTGATCCTCTTGTCACAGCCTCCCAAATAGCTCAGATAATAGGCACATTGCAACAGCACCTGACCTTTGTTCTCATTTCTAATGCTCGTGTAGAGACCTCCATGGATGGGCTCAAAAATGATATAAGCTCACTGGAGAAGGTGGCGCCCACCTGTAATCCCAGTGGCTCAGGAGGCTAAGGCAGAAGGATCACAAGTTCAAAGCTAGCCTCAGCAAAAGTGACTCGGTGAGACCCTGTCTCTAAATAAAATACAGAATAGGGCTGTGGATGTGACTCAGTGATTGAGTGCCCTGAGTTCAATCCCTGGTACCCCCCACCTTCAAAAAAAAAAAGGCATAAGCTCTATTTAGTAAAGAGTTGATTTCTAATTTTCTTCTTTTTATTCTTTCCCTTCATTTTTTCTCAAACTCCATCCAGCATTCTCATTAAATCATTGCTCTTTACAATTTGAATGTGTCCCCAGCAATAGATTCTCAGTAGGTAATCTCTTCACAATCTCAGTTTCTCAAACACAAAATGGATTGAAGCAAACATATTAGCCAGAGAGACTTGCCAGGAAGGAACTTGTACAGATGCACCTCACGGCATCCCATGGGCATTCAGCTAGCCACTCCTGTGTACGTCCCTGTACCAGTTACTCATAGGCCCTCAGAAACTGAAGGAAGCTTCACTTGTGTGAGTCCCTGGGACACTCTCTTACTGTTGGTCCTGGAGTTAAATACATATGGAGGTACTCTCTCAAGTAGAGGGAGTTGAGGAAGAGGGGAGATTGAGCAGAAAAGGGCAGATACCTAGGAGTAGCTGTTGGGGGTGGGCCAGGTGGAGGACTACCTGACACAACCCTGAGAGCCAGGAGGAGCCTAAGTGAGAACAGATGCTGGGCTTTGTGGCTAGATAATGTGTGCCAGTGAATCTGATATAGCTAGTTAGGTACAGGGTCTGCTTCTTCTTGGCCCCAGGACAGAAGTCAATATTTCTTTGGCTAGACTTTTAAACCCTTAATGATCTCGTTTCTTCCTACTGCTTTTTTATTCATCCTCCAAACCCACATTTCTAGGCATTCTCTCTCGGATCCCCACACACAGTGTCAGCCATATTGATTAATGAACTTTCATATTCTTTCATTTTTTTATATTACATTTTCTTTTTCTTTACCCTGCTGAACTTTTTGGAGAGGGGTATTTCGAATTGACACAGGGGCACTCTACCACTGAGCTACATCCTCAGTCCTTTTTGTTTTTTATTCTGAGAAAGGACCTTTCTAATTTGCTTAGGCTGACCTCAACTTTGTGATCCTCCTGCCTCAGTCACTTGAATATCTGGGATTATAGGTGTGAGGAACCATAACCGGCTTCACCCTGCTGAATTTGATGTCCGTTTCCAACCTCATTTCACATGTTGTTTTTTCCAGGTGCCTGCATGAGGCCCTCAGTCTGAAGTGATATCCCTCCTCTGTACTCCCAAGGTGTCCTATGCCTCCTGATCATTGCCCTTATCACATGTTCTGCAGTTTAGGCTTGCCTTCTGTCCTACTGGATGGCAGGACTTTGAAGTTAGTGACCATATCTTACCTTCTTTTTTTAAAAAAAAATTAATATCTTTATTTTATTTGTTTATTATTTTATGTGATGCTTAGGACCGAGCCCAGGGCCTCGTAAGTGCTAGGCAGTGCTCTACCACTGAGCCTCAACCCCAGTCCCCATATATTACCTTCTTAAACACATATCTAGCATGGGGTCGGGCACAGTGTAGTTGCTCAGTAATATCAGATGAAATAATGGATGAAACCAAAAGAAACTAGCTGTGTTGTCAAATTTCATAGCTGAATTTTTCATCTTCTCAATTGCCATAGTAGACCCCCTACTCAAAGGTCTGTTTGGGTTGACAATGGGTGAATTAGAGAGGAGAGGGAAAGTTGCTTTGGCAAGAGGAAGGAAGAATGATTTTTGAAAGGTTTGCATTCAGGTCAGCAGGTCTCTAACGTGCACCAGCATATAAATGGACCTGAAGCTCTTACCAATCTGCAGTGAGTATATTTACTGGTCAAAGAAGGTTCTTCCAGCATCAAGCAGGCTGAGTAATAATGAAGATCTTCAGATGATAGACTGATGATAAAGGGAAGCTGAAGACCATGCACTCATTTCCTGGTTTTCTTGCCTGTGGAACCGCCATCTGGCAGAGTGCTTTCAGTAGGAGTATGGACTTTGCATAATCACAGTTTAGAGCTGCAGTTTTTGCCTTGTCCCTTTCAGTAATTATATTCCTAACTACAGTTCCTGCACCCATAGAAAAGTAAGAGTTTGGGAACTGAAACTATCTTTCTTCATTCTCTCAAATTATCAGATCTGTTGGTATATTGTATACCGGGAACCATCCTAGTAAAAGTCATCCTTTCTACCTCAGTTGGGTGTTCTGCTTTAGGCACCAACAGGATGGAGAGGCAGTCCACTTTCTAGAGTCAATCTGTAGAGCTTTCATCTTTTTTTCAGCTTTATACAAATGTGAATATATTTTTTTCTTTAAAAAGAATTGGGGAGTTGAGAACAGGAGGTCAGTGATGAAACATTGTAATAAGATACTGGGCAAATAGGCAATGGAACCCCTCTTGCTAAAGATGTAGACTAGATCTCTTTTTGTTATTTTCTATGAAGGTCTAGAACTGTGGTATTCTTATGATAGCCATTAGCTATATTTGGTTATTGAGCACTTGTAATTAAAACTAATCCCAATTAAATCGTGTTGTAAGTCTAGAATATATACCAGATATTGAAGCTTTTCTACAATAAAAAATGTAAAATAATGCAATCACCTTTTATGTTTATTACATATTGGGATAAATAAAATACATGATTATGTTATCTGTCTCTTTCTAGTTATTAATATGGCTGTTATAAAATGAGTGTTGTCCACATTTCTGTTGGAAAGTAACAGTCTGAAATCTCCAAGTGTTTCAATGTATGCATGAAATACACATAGTAGCAATTAATAACCATATCATGATAGCTCAATTTAGAGATGATGACCATCACCATTAATAGAACATCAAAAAATCCCCAGTTTTTACCTCTCAGATTAGGCCAACAAAACTAGAAGTCCAAGGGAAAAAGCAACCCAGTGTAGATATTCTTGGGAAAATATTATGTAACCACATCTAATCGAATCTTTTGCTTAACTCTTTCATTTATCTCTGTTGTTTTCAGAGGAACTCACTGCCTTTCAGCTTGCCTAACTGATCATCTAGGGTTGGAGTCAAGACTCTCCCAATGAGAATAGAAGCCAGCAAGGCACCAAGAGCCGCTGTTACTCCATAAGCCTATCTGGTCTGTGGCTGCGGTGTCTGTTGCCTCCACCACCAGAGCACCCCAAGAGGATGTAAATGTTATTCAGTAACTGCAGCTAAACTTCTTGGTATTTGGCTTGATAAAAACCAACTGTACCCACTTAGATAAAGGCCAATAAAGGCAATACAATTAGTTTCTATTCATGGAATATCAAGATGTAGTTAGAATTTCTTTTCTGCTTTTTGATCCCTTGTATTGATGTAATTTCTTTTTTAGTTCTGGATTTTGGGAACCTTTTGGCTCCTGGAATTGGCCACTTAAGCGCTCTTTTTCCCCCATGGATATCAACCCTTCTTCTTTGATCCACACTGACAGGGCTTATTTGAGCATGTTGAACATGTGTTAAGTGCCTTAAACCAGCAAAGTGACTTTTCAGATGAGAACATCTAGCCAGTGGGAACAGGACTTGATGTTTAGGATCCTTGGGAAAGCTTCAGGGGTGGGTCATCATGGAGACACTTTCTGCTCTATTCCAGCATGAACAGACCAGACTTGCCCCCATTAGAACAAATAAACAGTATTTTAAAATTCAAACATCATTCCTTATAATGCAGTCTAGTCTTGTGTTATTAAAATTCAAAAGAACGTCTTTCCCTGGTCCTCAGATATGGACAGGGATTTGGTTTAGATACTGATTTATAAGCTCAGAATTGATTAGAGGAGCAGTGGCTACCTGTATAATATACAGGACCTTAGAGTTGGTTTTATTTTTTTAGCATGAATAAAGTATTACGTATAGCCAAGTATTATAAATTATTGAAGAAGGGAGAAGTAGAATCTCATGAAAAGCTGAATCTTTGCATGAATGTAGGTTAGTCATTAAGGAAATATCAGGAGATAAACAATACTAAGCTTAAGTGGGCCAGAAGACAGCATCTGATGGGGCATCTGTCCTGGAATTCATCTGCTCATCTATTTTGGCTAATACTGCTCCTATATATATAAAAAAAAAAAAAAAAAAAAAAAAAAAAAAAAAAAACATTGGTAGGCTGGGCACAGTGGCACATGCTGTAATCCCAGCAGCCTGAGAGACTGAGGCAGTAGGAGGATAACAAGTTTGATGCCAGCTTCATCAACTTAGAAAGACACTGTCTCAAAAAAAAAAAAAAAAAAAAAAAAGGATGTGGATGTAGCTTAGTGGTAGAATGCCCCTGGGTTCAATCCCCAGAACCACAGAAAAACAAACCAATGTAATAATGGAATTACTGTGATCCTGGCATATTCTACATTTTCACTTCAAATAGCCAAATACCAGGTTCTGTTTAATTTTTTTCTTATGTTTTATGTGATTTCAATTGTCTTGTACAATATATACAGTGATAGATAAATAAGATCAATTGTTTTCTTCCTCACATAAAGCCAAGCAGAACTTATGTGTATAATTTTGCACCTAATTAGCATGTTGCTTGCTGCATTTGCAAAGTGGCAAAGTATTAAGTGACTTTTGATTGGCAGTTCTAAAATTCTTTCTACACATAATGCTTAAGATGGAAAGATCTACCTTGCTCTTGGATAGGCAGAATTAATATTATCAAAATGACCATCGTACCAAAAGCAATATACAGATTTAATGCAATTCCGATCAAAATCCCAATAGCATTCCTCATAGAAATAGAAAAAGCAGTCATGAAATTCATCTGGAAAAATAAGAGACCCAGAATAGCTAAAGCAATCCTTAGCAGGAAAAGCGAAACAGGTGACATCACTATACCAGACCTTAAACTATACTACAGAGCAATAGTAACAAAAACAGCATTGGCACCAAAATAGACTGGTAAACCAATGGTACAGAATAGAGGACACAGAGACTAACCCACAAAATTACAATTATCTTATATTAGACAAAGGTGCCAAAAAACATGCATTGGAGAAAAGATAGCCTCTTCAACAAATGGTGCTGGGAAAACTGAAAATCCATATTCGACAAAATGAAATTAAACCCTTATCTCTCACCATGCACAAAACTCAACTCAAGATGGGTCAAGGATTTAGGAATAAAACCAGAGACCCTGCGTCTAATCTCCATCATGTGGGATTAGGCCCCAACTTCCTTAATAAGACTCCTGTGGCACAAGAATTAAAATCAAGAATCAATAAATGGAATGGATTCAAACTAAAAAGCTGCTTCACAGCAGCAGAAACAATAAGGTGAATAGAGAACCTACAGAAGAGGAGCAATTTTTTTCCCCTCTCACATCAGATAGAGCACTAATCTCTAGGGTATATAAAGAACTCAAAAAGCTAAGCACCAATAAAACAAATAACCCAATCAATAAATGGACCTGAACAGACATTTCTCAGAAGATGATATACAATCAATCAACAAATATATGAAAAAAATGCTCATTATTGCTAGCAGTTAGAGAAATGCAAACCAAAACCACTCTGTCACCTCACTCCAGTCAGAATGGCAGCTATTATATAAACAACAATAAGTGTTGGCGAGGATGTGGGGGAAAAGGCACACTCATACATTGCTGGTGGGACTAAAAATTGGTGCAGCCAATATTGAAAGCAGTATGGAGATTTCTTGGAAAATTGGGAATGGAACCACCATTCGACCCAATTCTCCCTCTCCTTGGTCTATACCCAAAGTACTTAAAAACAGCATACTGCTGGGACCCAGCCACATCAATGTTTATAGCAGCACAATTACCAAAATCTGTGAAAATCTCAGTGTACTAGATAATTTTCTTTTATTTCAACCAAATGGTTCCATTCATGTGCACACATAGACCATAAAGCTTAATGTCAGAAGCAGTAATATTTAAAATTAGCGTAGTCAAGAAATTATTTGCTTAAGGTTCTTCATGTTTCTAAGTGTGCACAACACATTAAAAATGTGTATCAGCTGTGATTAAAAAATACTTTACTATATTTCAAAGTTTTGTTCTTACATTTTACTACCTCTGAAATTGGGATGCATCTTAGCATCTGTGGCATCTTTAAATTCTTATTAGCCAGGTGGTGGTCATGACATAATTGTGATTGCCTGTGCAGATTGTCCATAACTGTTCCTCTTATCATCACTTCAACTGAAATAGGTTGAGTGTAATTGCACTGTAAACTGTCTTCAAAAAGATTATGCTGTTCAGTGTATGTAAAAAGGCTTAGAAACAGAGCAACATGATCTACAAGTCTAAGTCTAAAAGAGCTCTTTCAGTAAGTATAAAATGAAAATGTGTGATTAAAAAAAAAAGGATTGCGTCACAGTTGGTAGTCTCTTTACTTACGTAGTGTTACATAAATAATAGTACATCTTAATAATCAATGGTGACTTGAGTATGATGAAATCTAATCTATAAGATCAGGCCCTTCCCAAAGTGAGTAGACTATTTTTTCCTTCATACTCTTCCTGTGGATATATTTTTACATTTCTTCATCTTCCTACAAGCTAAGTTGTGATCTCTTCTATCAGAAAGTAGCACTGGTGACTTATCTTACAAAGAACTTGCCACTCTGGTCTTTATGTGGATCCCCTCAGACCTAAATACCAATCCACCCATGTTCTTTTGCCTGTGAGCCACATTTGATGGGTGGTGTGGGGGGGGGGGCGGAAGAACAATAGTGTTGAAATGACAAATGGTCAGTATTGAGGCGGAGTTGGGGCTCTAGGCAGTGGAGCTCCCCAGCTTCACACACAGAAGTTAAGCTAAGTTCAAAGACATTTGTTCTTAGCCAACTTAAAGTTATACTTTTAAACCAAACGAAGGTCACTTGTGCTTTGTGATTCTATGCACTTTCTCATATTTCTCCTGTTTGTTCTGGACTCTCAGGCTAGATCTCTCCTGTGAAAGCAGATAGAATGAGAGTTGCCAAATCATTTCTGTCTGCTCTGTGTATGGATGTTAAGTTGTTTGGGGTGTGTGTTCATCAGGAAAAGATGGCCATTTCCAAGAGCAATACTACATCTGAGAAGAAAAATTTTTGAGGCTAATCTCTGGTTTCAAGAAAAGACATCAAAGCAAAAGCAATCTAGTATAATTCTATTTTAGTTTATTATAATTCTTCAATTACAAGTTAATTGTACACTCTGAAAGTAGAAATTTTATACTCTTTGTGAACACTTTTACTCACATCATATTTTTAGAAAGTATGTTTATTTTATACGCAAAGCCCTTTCATCCTGATTTTATGAATTTCACTTCATCGCCCAACTCTTTCTTCACACATGTTGCCACACTTTTATTTTTCAGTTTAAATTCATGTTATTTTGCCTCAGTTTGACTTAATTTTTGTTGAGGTTTTTCACACTAACCATATATATGAATTTATTTTTTCCTGGATTTTGCTTTTCATCTGTTTCTGTTTGTTTTGACAGCTCATCTTTCAGTTCATTTCTACCTCTATTTTCTACATTTTCTACTTTTTTTCTCCATTACTCTAAATTAATTTCTTTGTAATTTGGAGAGTCCTATATTATAAATGTTGTGCAACAAAATCCTTCTCCAATTAGAAGGCCCTGCAGGATTCGTTGTGGTAAAATGGTTTGTTGCTGTGAGAAGCTGAGTATGCTTAATGATCCTACATCTGGCCTTTCAGTTTCTCATTTACTAATTCAGTGCTATATTAGAATAATACCAGCTTTTGTAATAGACATCTCTAGATGGTGCCAGCTTCTCTGTGGGAAAATCAGTTTCCTGTAGAGGTTTTCTGTACCCTTTTCCCACCCATCCTATTGCCCTGAGAGAGCTAAGAACTGTGTGAAATATATTAATTTTATATTTCAAAAATATTTTTTGATTTTTGTTTTTTTTAAAAAAGGAGTATCTCAGTATTGATTAAGATTCTTAAAAGCAACTTTTGGTGTTCTTTATCAAGATTTAGAAAGCCTGCCTTAGGAATTTTGTCTTACAGAATGACTTTATTGATTTTGTAAACAAATAATTACACTTCTTCCTGCTTTTCCTCCTATACCTCTTGGCTTTTATTACTTGTATTATTTGTAATTTGTCAGGCACTATAATATGTGCATTCTGTTCTTCAAACATGCTTCCTCCAATTGTTAGATCTTAGTTCCGAATGTTAATGGATTTGATGCTTGTTCCAGATCCTTTAACCACAGCCTCTCCAATTGGAATCTTTAGTCTTTGTGCTAGGCTGGATTGCATTCTGGAATTTCCAGTGCCATTGTCAAGAAGTGACGAGGGTGCTCCACTTAATCCCTGTGTTCTCTCACGTATGAAACTGTCAGTGACTTAAGTCTGAACTTTCTTCCTCCTGCATTGTTATAGTTGTTTCATTGGCTTCTGTCACTGAACTCTCAGAGAGAAGCTTGGAGCCAGTCTGGTTTTTTCCCCCATTGATAAATGACTCACTTTTATTCATTCAGAATGTTGGAAAATTATTTCTTTACACTTTAGGTTCAACAGCTTAACCAGAATATGTCTTTATATTAACCTATATACTCTATCAAATGTGTAAGTTTACTTTTTTTTTTTTTTATTTCAGTGACATTTTCTCCTATCATATATCTTATTCTTTTATGTTTCCATTGGGTTCTTTTCTTTAGACATCAACTGTCTTTTTTGTGATTGTGTTTGTATTCCATTGCTATTGTCTGTCTCATGGCTTCAGTTTTGGTCTCTTTCCCCCTTGCATTTACTATTATCCTAGTCTCTTTGTATTTGCTTCATCTAGGTGTTCAATAGTTATTAAATTTCTTGTTCCTAAATCTTGGGAGGATCACTTAATTTCCCTCAAAATATAAGTTTCAACATAGAACTGAGGATTTTCTTTTAATTGGACTCTGTACATTTTGTTTTATATGAATAATTTTATTGAAAGAATATGACCAATTTTGATAAAATAAGACACAATTGCAAATTTCTAAGTAAATCAATATTTTTTTTCATATGAGCATATATTCTACAGTATTCAATGAAACTAAATATTCTAGTAGAGATAGCCCATTGAGGTGAGGCTAGATGAACATTGTTCTTAGATTGACAAAGAATTCCCAATTCCCAAGCATGAAAATGGATGGCCTGAAGAAAATAAATAAATAAAAATAAAGCATAATAATATTAGCAACAAAATTAGTCCTGAAAATACCAAAGCTTTTTGGTGAGAGATTAGCATCTCAGTATATGCATATACTGTTGTCTGAATTGGCCATTCCTTCTGTCTTCTTTGTTCTTATTCCTCTTGAACTTTGAACTTGTTTTTTGGCACCTAGGCCTTTTGTGTGCTCCTTAGGAAGTTTCCAGTGGTGGGACTTTCAGAATCTTCTGCGTCTCAGACTTCTTTGTTCCTGCTCAGCTCCACTCTAGAATCTGAAACACAGTAGTTGCTTTCTAAATATGAAGAAATGAATTTAGGAATGAATGAATCTTTTAAAACATGTTTTTTGTTTTCTAAAAACGAAGACTAACTCTATCAGGGAGGTTTGTGGAAGCTCAGAGGAACAAGGAAGAAAATGGGAAATAACCCTTAATATTTAACTTTTTAATCTTGGTAGGGTTAGGCTAAAGATACAGTACATGCTTAACAAGAAGGTATTAATTTTTATACTTCCAGATAATTCCTTGAGTTACTTTTATTAAAAAATTATTTTTAAAATATAGTGGAATAACTGTTTTAAATTTTTCTCATGAAAGAACCAACTTCTATGGTCTTATTACCTGCATACACATGTCTCAACTCTTGCCCATGTACTTCAATACTATTGTAATTTTATAAATTCTTCTGTACTCTATATCCCAGTAAAACATTGCAGGAAGTTTCTGGTTAGTGTTTTCAGTCCACCATCATGAACTGATATTAGTTCTTATTTAGTGAATTAATTAGTTCATAGAGGAAAAAAAAGCACAGAGCATTTTTCTCCCTAACAGATCATCATGAAAAAGTTTTCAGAATATGGTGGGTAGTTAAACCTTCTGTTCATAAAGGCTTTGCTGGAACTAGCACAATGCAATGGTCACAGAAATGTGTGGTGAAGACTGTTGTAAGAGATAGGCTTTATTTTTTGTAGGGAAATGTGACTTTTCTTCTAAAACTAAAAAGTTCAGTGAACAAATTAAAAGTGTACTAAAATCCTCTATTCATTTTTAGGAAAATGCAAACACAGTGAGATCCAACAAGTTATCTCTGTGTAATTTGTCATGTGTGATTTTTCAGAATGATGTGATTAGCCATCTGAGGAATACGTCACAGCTTAAAGTGGATTTCACTTCCCAAAGTGGATTAGTTCTGTGCTCACAGAAGCACAGCAAGTCTTGGAGAAATCTAATGAATTAAAACATTTCTCTACCTATGGCCTGGGGAATATTTGTCTGCTGAAGTACCTGTAAAAGTCTCTGCCTGGCATCTAGGAGACACCTCCATGTTCTTTCTTCAATACAATGAAGTGCTCCTTTGTGATCAAGAGGCTACATATTTTCTAGATTCTCTAGAAGGCTAGTTATTTGTCACTGCTACCTCTTCTACCAGACTACCCTTTTCAAAGAGCCAGGATCATAGGGCAGGAAGGGAAAGAAGTTAAATAGAACATGTTTTCCTGAGAGTGGTCACTCCAGTCCATTGAACGATGCCCAGGGTGAAGTAGAGGTCACTTGCCCATGCTTGGAAGAACGTCATTTCTCTACTTAGGCCCTTTAAAGCTGATTCAGTCTATAAAATTTTGTGGCCGATATAAATATCTAATTTGGAGAAATTCCGTTTGTGCTGTGTATTCTTTTGGTACTGAAAATATAAATGGGAATACAGACAAATGTTTATTAGCTTCTTTGGAAGTTTGACAATAAAGCATCCTGAAACTGCCGACGTGGGCATGAATGCTTTTTAGAACTGCAAACTACTACTTTAAATGTCTGCAGTCTGTAGTAAAAGACAAAATAATTTACTTTATCAGAAAGGGAATGGTTTGGACTGTATATTGCCCTAAGCTTACAGAGACTTTCAGAAATCTGGCCTTTTGCTGGAGTGTTTCATACCTTGAAGCAATTTAGGAGTGAAGCAGCTCCAGCTCTGTGTTGTGTGTGGGAAGATGGAATGGAAAGTGCTTGCCATCCCAGTGTTAAGTGTCAGTGGCACTGGAAGATTGAAAGGCTCCTGAGAACTCCGCTATTTGAGAGCTAATTCCTTTTTTCCCTTGGGTTCAGCTATGCGGTTTGAAGCATAAGGGGTGTGTTTCCCTTAGTTGTTCTCCTGAACTTTGAACTAATATCTCCTGTCATCTCTTGGTCTTGTGCAATGTCATACTGTTCTTTTTTTTAAATTTAATGCTTTTTGAATTTTAATGGAAATTTCCAACCCAAGGGACCCACCTGGATTGATATTCAGAATTGTTTTTATTTTTCAGTGAATTTTAATAAACTAAAAACAATCTTTTCTTCTTAATACCCATGTACTAGAATACTAGAAATATTTAAATTCTGGGGTGCATGTCTCATGTACCTTTGGAATGAATAAATCAAAATAAACAATGATCAGATGTGACAGCTGCGAGGCTGGCTCAGAGGCTCTGAGCTAGTGATTGCATGCTTTTGCTTTAATCACTGAGATACTAAATTATTTTAGCTATGTGTTTCTTGCTTCTATATTTAGGTTTATCAGTATCTGAAGCGATTGCTAAAGAGCTGGAAAGTGGTGTCAAAAACTGGGTAGGTTATCCAATTCTAATTTGTTTTCACAGCATGAAGTTGTTAATAGACTAATAAGCTAGTAGGAGAAGAAATAATGGGTTTATGATCTAGAGACACTATTAAAATTGTAAATGAATAGCTTAGCATATGTCTGTGATGAGAATAAAAACAAAAATTAAAAGAAAAAAAACAACAAAGCAAATGGGGAGGATGCCTGCTTAGAAACATTGACAGGAAGTAAGGTTAATGAGAGCTAAGTTGAAATCTTTCTATATTCTAGAATATTCTCTCCCTGCTTTCCAGTTCTTTCCATGGCAGTGCTGCAGGCTGGACTCTCTTGGTCCTCTATATAACTGTACAGTTTTTTTCTATTTCCAGTTTTTAATAATGTAAACAGATAGATTGATTGATTAGGCTTGGTTTCCTAAGGAAAGTAAAAAGATGAAGTCTGACAGATCAATCTAATTAGGGATTTATTATTCTCAATTCTGGAGGACTATTTTGTGATAGGGTATCTGAGGGCACCTCTGTTTCAATTTCCTATTGTCTCCTCTTCCTTCCCCCAACTCACTTGCCTCTGTGTGCAGAGGTATAACACCACCAGAAAGTAATTCAAAGGCTGTCTGTGCAGTAAACTAAGATTAATGAGAATTAAATCCCTGAATGATTGTATGTTCTCCAAAACCGAGAAGAACACCTTTTCATTAAAGTTGCAGACACAAAGGTTTGGAAATATTTTCCTTCAAATGTTAACATAGCCCACTGAAGAGAGGGGAGAACTATAATAAAGAAAAATAAGCACCAGACATATCTGGTTGACATTTCTGCTAATGTCACCCAAAGGAACACAGCTGCAATCCATTCCTTGGACGAAGGACATGGAGACCAGGAGTCTGTTGCAGCACAAAAACAGGGAAAAGGACAGCGTCAGAGGTGATTTAGAAAATAAATAAACTGCTTTTTGAAGATGTCTTTAGAGAAAAGGTTATTTCAAAGTATGATAGTTACAAAAACTCTCTCAGCAAATCAAGATTTGGGCAATATCACTCCTAGGGTTCTTAAAGGATTTTGAGCATAAATATGTTCTGCCTTTGGCAATTATAGATAACATGAAAAAATAGCGTTGCTTGTTCCACTTGACTCTATTTCAAAAGGATGTTAACCCAGCCCAGAGGCCAAGGAGGAAACAGCCTCAGCCACTGAGAGCTCAGGATTAATATTTGAGGGAAAGGTGGATCACTTGGCCAGGAGGGTGGGACAGGGTGGGCCAGTGTGGAAGCTACAGAAAATCCTCCCTCCCTCACAACACAAGAGTACTGCATTCAGAAACGTCCTCCTTTGACAAGTAAGTTACAATTGCCTAATTGAATACCTATGACAGCATACCCTACTTGTAGTATAAGAACAACACTATGTGGTCATCCATTATGGTCTCTTCACATCTTCACATTTTTTTTTTTTTTTTGTACCAGGGATTGAACTCGAGGGCACTCAATAACTGAGTCACATCCCCAGACCATTTTTGTATTTTATTTAGAGACAGGGTCTCACTCAGTTGTTTTGTGCTGCACTGTTGCTGGCTTTGAGCCCTCAATCCTCCTACCTCAGCCTCCAGAGCCACTGGGATTACAGGAGTGCCCCACCATACCCGGTCACACCTCTGAATTTTAATGAGAATATTCTGTATACATGGTTCTACTTGTTTTTGTCCACCAAAAGGTTTGAAGTCCATTTCATTATTTTGAAATTAGGGTGCTAACCTTGGCTAGTAGCAATTGGAAATTTTATTTAAAATAAAGACCCGTAGGGGCTAAAATTTATATTGCACCCCTCGTCCTTTTCAGGGTACTGTTCTCAGTGTTGCCTGTATCTCAATTCATTTGATACTTAGGACATCCCACTCACACAGGTATTGTTGCTGCTTCTCTTTCACAGATGAGCAGCCAGGCTCACAGAGGGTAAGGAACTGGCCCACATGCACATAGGCAGGAGCTGCAGGCTGGCATGGGTCCTGAGCAACCTGGCTTCACAATTGTTCTTAACCACTATACTGAACTCTCTTAGTTGAAAAATTACCAACTTCTGCATTAGAAATATTTTAAGTTCATAATTCCTGACTTTTATTTTCAAATTTACTGTCCAGCTATAGATGCAAATGTTTTCCACAAACACAAAACAATGATAGCAGTGTACTGATGGAGTTGATAGGACTATGTTTTTCCTCAGTTCTCACAGGGAATAAATATATGAAATAAATATATGAAATATATATGAATAAGTATATGAAATAAACATACATATCAAAATTCATTCATTTATGTGCTGATAGGGTTTGGCTACTTATACTCCCAAGAAACTGACTCCTTATTATGAATTATTGTTTGGCCAAAATGAAAGACCTGATTAACGACTAACTTTATGCCATTCCCCCATAGTACAAAACTCTCCATATGATTAGTCGGAGCGATGTGGCAAGTCCAGAGATATCCAGAGAAGCAGTTTGGGAAAGTGTTTTCATCTCTCCTAATAGCCCCATACTTCTCATCCTGATTTTTATTGCCTTCCTGTGATTCCTATAGTGTTCTGCTCCTTTTAGCAAGATCCTTCCCCTTTTCCACCAGAACTTTGCTAGACTGGTTGGAAATTAGATAAATGCTTGTTTGTTTATACAAAGAAGAAAAGTTGACTGAAGCATGAATCCCCTGGCCAAAAATTAAATAAAACTAGGCAGCCAGTAGAGGATAGGTATTTGGAAACATGTCAGAGTCCTCACTGCATAAATATTTCCGTTTCAACAATACCATCCCATCTTTGTTTTACAGTTACAAACCACTCAAACACTTACCCCTTTCCAGTTTTTTAGGTAATATATTTTAGGGACTTTTCGGCAGTCAATGTGAAATGCCTTTTTCTTTGTGCTGTGAAATAAGTTCCAAGCAAATCAGAAAATTTGGCTGTAGTTGAATTCTTCTCCCTTCTTATGTTAATGTGGGGGAGGGGTGGAGATTATAAAATTTATTTCTAGAGGATATTTGCATATTATAAAATACTTCAAAAGCCTATTATGCAAGCTTATTCAGTAGTTTTCCAAAGTCAATTAATTAAGCAATTGCTATTCTTTTGATTGATCCATATTTATGCTCTTATTAATCCTTAAAAGTGGAGTTGCTGGTTTTTGAGAATGACTCAGCCCTCGGAGTTGAGAAGTATCTGACTGGAGAGATGCCAAGGCCCCTTATGTAGGTACCTCTCTGGACAGGGCAGCTGCAGGACTGGACAAGTTGGAACTTCCCTTCCCCCACCATGCATGACTGGAGGTATCTTCATGAATGCCTGTGACATTCTCTTATATGTGTTTTCTGGCCATTGTTAAGTTGGTTGTTTTTGCCTCTGTGCCTTAAATGGAATTACTCTTTTTTAATTTCCCTAGCAATGGCAGGAAATATTCTGATCCTCAGTACCTAGAATCTGTGAGTTCACTTATTTGCAATGTGCTTTGAAGAACTATTTGTCAACAGCATCTAATGTCCAAGATGTGCTGATAGAGTTTGGCTACTTACTTAGACTCCAGAGAAACTGACATGCTCTTAAGGAAACATGAAAAAGAGTGTTCAGGACACTATTATTTGTAATATTGAAAACTTGAACTTAATTATCTATCAATAGTAAAATAATAACATGATATTGTATTAATTAAAATTTTACAAATATTTCTCTGAATCTTCACTACATCCCTGGGAGGTAAGGTGTTATTTCTGTTTAGATGACATAAACAAGACGTGAAGAGATTGCACAACTTGCTTTACTAAGTAGCTTTTACTAAAGTTCACACCTAACTCTAAAGCCTAACTTAGGGAATATCAAACCCTTGTGGATGGTGCCTGTGTCTGTTACAGAGTCAGCCATCCAGGCACACACAGATCTTGTTTGCCTCATGTCATGTGGTGCCATTAGCTGACCTTGTCTTCCTGTTTCCCAAAAAAACAAGTGAAACACATTCATAGGGAAGAACAGTCTCTAGTTGGGAACAGGAGTTGCTTGGCAAACCGTTCATCATACATTGGGGAAGGTTAGATGTATGGACATGGATATGAAAGACAAGAGACTGAAAAGTTGGTTTAGGGGCTTGAAGAATGTGAACTTGAAGAGATGCTGGAGATGGAAGCAGATGAACATGGAAACCAGACTTGTTAAGGTCTGCTGGGGGGTCCTGAGGCTCCACAGGGCGGAGGCCTTGCCAGCTAGCAGAATTTTTCCCATTCAAGTAAAGTGTTCTGAGTCTTGTTGAGTTGCTCATGAGCCTTGAGTCTCATTCTCATCAAACTAGAAGGATAGTTAAATCATCTCCAGCAGGAGGCCCACAAGGCCTTCTGAGGAATATCCTCAACTTGTAGGAAGTGAGAAAGAGAAAATGTTAAGTAGTATTGATCAGACGTTAAAATGGTTGAGAATTTTTGTTTTAAACCAACAGAAAAGAATGATTAAAAAAATTATGAATGATATTCTTGTTATTTTTGAAAATGGCCACATCTTAGACATCTTAAAGTGATTTCATATACAAATATAAGTACATTCACACACCTTCCTCCAAATGGGTTTTGAGGGTTTTTTTTAAATTAATTTTTTAAAATTTAGATATGACAGTGGAATGCATTACAATTCGTATTACACATACAGAGCCCAATTTTTCATATCTCTGATTGTATACAAAATATATTCACACCAATTCGCGTCTTTATACGTGTACTTTGGATAATGATGACCATCACATTCCACCATCATTTCTAACCCCCTCCGCACTCCCTTCCTTTCCCACCCCTCTGCCCTATCTAGGATTCCTCTATTCCTCCCATGCTCCCCCTCCCTATCCCACTATGAATCAGCCTCCTTATATCAGAGAAAACATTCAGCATTTGATTTTTTGGGATTGGCTAACTTCACTTAGCATTATGTCCTCCAACTCCATCCATTTACCTGCAAATGCCATGATTTTATTTTCTTTTATTGCTGATTAATATTCAGTTGTGTATAAATGCCACATTTTTTAATCCATTCATTTACTGAAGGGCATCTAGGTTGATTCCACAGTTTAGCTATTGTGAATTTTCTGCTATAAACATTGATGTGGCTGTGTCCTTGTAGTATGTTGTTTTGAAGTTCTTTGGGTATAGACTGAGGAGAGGGATAGCTGGGTCAAATGGTGGTTCCATTCCCAGTTTTCCAAGAAATCTCCATACTGCTTTCTATATTGGCTGCACCAATTTTCAGTCCCACCAGCAATGTATGAGTGTGCCTTTTTCCCCACATCCTCGCCAACACTTATTGTTGAAATAAAAACAAGCTTTATCTGTTAAAAAATATATATATATAGAACCCTAAAGAAAGAAATCAAAGAAGACCTTAGAAGTTGGAAAGATCTACCTTGCTCTTGGATAGGCAGAATTAATATTATCAAAATAACCATAGTACCAAAAACACTGTACAGATTTAATGCAATTCTGATCAAAATCCCAATAGCATTCCTCATAGAAATAGAAAAATACAGTCAGGAAATTCATCTGGAAAAATAAGAGACCCAGAATAGCTAAAGTAATCCTTAGCAGGAAGATTGAAGCAGGTGGCATCACTATAGCAGACCTTAAACTATACTACAGGGTTTTGAGTTTTGAGCTCCAATTCTTGCTTTGTGTTCTGAATGACAGGACCAAATACCCTGGTGAGCTTCAAGACCATTTTATGAATAGAGAGGTAAAGAAGCTTCCTAGTGTCTGAGAGAGTTTAAACATAATAAAAATGAAAAGGAAGGGAAAAAGATCAATCTGTTTGATGGTGCATTGACACACAAGATACTGTTTGATGTTCTTTTCCTTTAATTAGAAAGACTGAAAGCTACATATAGGAATCACAATAGCATTTTAAGGTTTCTAGATATTAAAAATTCTGGAAAACTAAACTTTTCCTCTTATTTGACTTTAAATTCTTTGGTAGGGTACAAATGAAGCTTCTGTAGTTTTCAATTTGACCTAACTTTCTTCTCTTAGATCCTGCCATCTAGGCAGCTATTTCTCTCTTATTGTTAACATTTTGTCAAAGTACTCTTGGGTATTGTAAGCAATAAAATTGTATAAGAAATTAACTCCTGTCGGCCACCCACATCATCCATAGGTAAGTACACATGGGAATATGCTTACCCGTGCACCTTACCTTCTCCCAGTGATGTTTCTGCTAACAAGTAAGTATTTATTTAATTAACAAAATCAGTATTTTCACAAAAGAAAATTAAGAGTATGAGGCAGAATCACAGGTGTGAAGTATACTTAAAGATATGTTAAAATTATCAATTGAATGAAATCATTCCTGCTGGATCCAAAGATCCCAAGTGTAAGAATTAAATCTGAGATACTAAAGGAATAGTGGCTCATTTAATTTAAAAAAAAAAAAAAAAAAACTTCTTTAAATCTTGCTAAAGAGAAAGATTTTTTTAAAAAAATAATCTGAACCCTAAAGGTAAATTTAAATTTTTTTAAAATTTATTCTTTAGTTGTCAAAATATCCCAAATGTTTTAACCAGGTGTGGTAGTGTGCACATATGATCCTAGTGACTTGGGAGGCTGACACAGGAGGATCACAAGTTCAAGGCCAACCTCAGCAAGTTAGCAAGAACCTGTCTTAAAAAGGACCTGGGGTGTAGCTTAGTGGTAGAGCACCCCTGGGTTCAATCCCCAGTACCACAGGAAAAAAAAGTGAAGAATTAGGAAATGAAACACTACATATTTCTGTCTTTGTTTGTTTAACATTGCAGTGCTGGTGGTGGAACCCAGGGTCTTATACATGCTATGTGAGTGCTCTACCACTGAGCCACATACCCAACCCCTACCAATGCTTTTTTTTTTTTTTTGGTATGGGAATTGTTCTTTTCCTAGAAACTTTTCCTCCATCTCTTTAAACAATCTTGTAGTTACCCATGCCAGAATGAGTTCTGGTAATGAGATTATTTTAAGCATCTTAGACAGAAATTGCCCTGAAAGTACCTGATTTCTGTGTGTGCTGAACTCCATGTTGTGCCTATTGCATAAGACAGGCAACTAGGGCAGCTCTGACACATCTCACCCTGAGTGCTGGGCGCCTGGGGAAGGAGGAAGTCAGGTACGGATGTGTGAGACCCTGTTTCCCAGAGCCTCTGTCATGACAACCATACGATTTTAATCTTGAACACACTCTTAGATTCAAAGTACCTACTTTTCTTGTGCCTCCCCAGCGTAGAAGCTCATGCCAACATGAGGAATTTTTTGAAATCATTATTCTGCCTACCACAAACTCATGTTCATCAACTGAGGAATAAATAAAAGGTAGTCTATTTATATAATTAATCTGCTATTATTCTTCAATAAAGAGGAATGAAGTACTGATTCATACTAAAGCATGGATGGCTTTTCAGAACATAATTCTAAACAAAAGAAGCCAATCATAAAAGGCTATAGGATTCCATACATATGAAATGCCAAGAATAGGTAAATCCATAGAGATAAAAAGTCGATTCATAGTTTAGACTACTTCTTAGGTAATGAAATGTAGGAAAACATTCATTATTTAATAGTGCACTCAGGGAAGAGTTCCTTTCCCTTGAATATAGTTTAGAATAAAATTGAAGCTTCTAGAATAAGTTATGCTCCACGTTTGTATAATATGTCAAAATACACTCTAATGTCATGCATATCTAAAGAGAACAGATAACATATTGAAGCCACACGTTTAGAGCAGCTATTTGCAATCCATGACTTACGCATAATATGCTGCAATGTTGCTTTTCCCACACTCATGCTCTGGGCTTGTTCTAGGGTGAGAGTATGCTGGCCGCCTGCTATACTGCTTTAATGGTAAAAGGAAGGGACCAGACTTATGTCAATTATGTCTCCATCATGGTACGACGTTGTATTGAGTATATAAATCCTCACTGCTAACCTACTTGTCAGACTGCCAGTTCTAGAATATTTTGTTAAATGAAACAGTTTTCCTGTTCTTCCATTTCACCAACTAAACAAAGATTTGTCCCTTTGTCAGACATCCCTGATTGCAATTAACTTTTTGTTTTGAAGAATAATCACCTCTTTTTAAAATTAAATGTTTTCATGAATCTTATGAATGTCAGTGACTTCCTTAATCATGAATGCCCCATAATTCAAGCTCCTTCGACAATGATTTTAGGTTCGTATTGTATTTTAACTAAAATTTATACCATATTTAACTGAAACCACCGTGGGTTATTTCTGTGTCCTCTTACCCTCATTCACTGGAAGAATAGCTTTATTAAATATAATTCATATACATAGAGTTCAACCATTTAGAGTATATAATTCAGTGTTATTAGTATATGCATGGACTTGTGCAAACTTCACTACTTTTTTTATGTATGTCCCCTCCCACATACACAAAAAGTCACAACTGTTATCATATACACCCCCAACCTCAGCCCTTGGAAGCTATTAATCTATTTTTTATCACTATGGATTTACCTATCCTGGATATTTTATATATATGAAATCATAGTGTTTTCTGATTGGCCTCTTGCACTTAGTATAATGTTCTAAAAGGTCATCCATGTTGTAGTATGTATCAATACTTCATTCATTTTTATTGCAGAATAAAAACTTGTTAATTATAGGAATAGATTACATTTTGTTTATCCAATAGCCAATCTGCTTTTGTGGCAGGCAGAATAATGGTTCCCTAAAATGACCGTGTCCTAATCTTGGAATTGTAATATACCTTACTTTGCATGGCAAAAGGAACTTTGCAGATGTCTTTAAATAAGCAGACCACCACTTAAGGGGATTATACTGGATTTATCTAGTGGGCCTCCTCTAATAATATGAGTCCATAAAGGTGGAGAGCCTTTTGCACCTGTGGAAGAAGGATCAAAGAGATGCATCACTGCTGGCTTTGAAAGTAGGGGAAGGGGATCATGAATCGAGGAATGCAGGTGGCGTCTAGGAGCTACAAAAAGTATGGAGTGAGACCTAAAGAACTGTCATATAAATTTGTATTGTTTCAGTTTATGGTAATTAGTTACAGCTGCAACAGAAAACTAATACAGGGTAGTTTCCACTTATTGGCTTTTATGAGTAATGCTGCTATGAATATTGTTTTCAGAGTATTTGTGTTGACATATGTCTTCATTCTTCTTGAGTATTTATTTATGTAGGAGTCAAATTGCTGGGTCATGTGATAACTGAATGGATAACTTTTGGAGGAACTGCCAGACCGTTTTCTAAGTGGCTGCACCACTTTACATTCCCCAATAGCAGTATTTCCATTTCCCTCATCCTTACCAACACTGTCCTTTTGATTTTAGACATTCTAGTGGATGTCAGATGGATCTCATTGGGGTTTTGATTTGAATTTTCCTAGAGACTAATGGCATTAAGCTTCTTTTCAAGTGCTCATTAGCCATTCATATATCTTCTTTGTAGAAATGTCTATTCATGTCCTCTGTCCATTTTTTAAATTATTTTTTTACTATTTTTAATTTATATATTCTGGATACAAGACCTTTATCAGATATGTGGTTAGTAAATATCTTCTTCCATTCTGTAGGCTGTAATCAGAGTTTTTAATTTTGATAAAGTCCAATTAATCTATTTTTTTCTTTTATCTCTTATAGAAGCATATCTAAGAAACTAATCAGAAGTCACAACAGTTTGTGTCTATGTCTTTTTCTAAGATTTTACAAGTTTCATCTCTTCTTCATCTGTTTAGGTCTTTGATTCATTTTGTGTAAATTTGTAGGTGTCCAGCTTCATTCTTTTGCATGTGAAATCCAGTTTCTCCAGTATGGAAATGCAGTTAATTTCTAATTGAAATGTGAACCCCCAGGAGATTATATTCAGATCCTTAGGATGCTCCTGGGGCCTGGGCAGGCTGTTGCTGAAGCTCTGCTGCACATTTAGAACCTGCTGTGATGGTGACAGCCTTTTCTCTCAGTTCTCTGCAGTGAACAATGTGTCATAAGCTTCTGTTCCCATGTGGGTTGCTAGTACCTTGTTAAAAAGTTTGCAAAATATAGGATACCAAGGATACTTTTACTCAAAACCATTTTGTCATCTTTTCCTTCAGTTTCTTTCATTTCTGATGGTCCAGTGTTTTTCTACAAAAAATCATCATAAGAGTTGCTATGATTAGGAATAATGCTAAACAAAGATTTTGGTATTAACTTACCTCTCTACTCTGCTCAACTCCTTAGTTCCCCAGAAATAATCGTGTATACCAGGGTCACATTGCATTTTCTTCCTCATTCACTAGTGTCTTTATGTTATGCTTCCCAAGAAGATTTTTTTTTCTCATTTGTTCTTAAGTCAGGGATGGCTCTATATCATCCTATTTATCTATGACAGGATGACCGTGGGAAGTAGCATAGGTCTGATTTAGAATGTCACCAAAATTAAGCACTTCCCAGATTACCCCCAGGATTCATTATCACCAGAGACCTTATTTCTTTAAGGATGGTTCATGGGCCTCTTACTGGTCTATATTTAAAAATCCAAATGATTTACCTAATGTGTTGCTCTTGGTAATTAAGAACCAGTGCCTTATGGTGGTCAGCTTAAGATGAAACACAATAGTAACAGTAGTCACAAAAGTAATAGTAATAGTTGTCTCTTGTTTTAATAGTGAAGGAATCTGAACTCTTTAGTATGTGTGTAGAATCTGTGTAACTCAGCAGAGCATCAAGAGCAATGGCTCTTGGAAACCTCACTTCTACCACTACCAGGAGGAATAGATTAGAGTATAGTTCTGAACCATAGTTGAAATGAAAGAATTTGCAAAGCCATCTCATTTGTTCTTTTATCTCAGTGTAATAATTTTTGTTCTATCTCTGTTGAGGTTGTTACAGGGATTCCAGGAGCTCCAAGTCTGACCCCTACAGATAGTAATGATGTGAAATGCAACTGTGTTTTTGTTAAGTTCTGTAAAACATGAAAAATTGTACTCATCTGTGATGCCTCTCTTGCTCCTTGAAAAAGACAGTGTTGACCCAAACTTCATGATAAATAACTTTGGATAACAATGGTGAAAGCTGAGGGAGACTAATGTTTTGCTTCACAGAAATTCTGCTGCCTGACACTTGTGTATTTGAAACAGTCAAGAAAATAATTTGCTGAAAATGAGCAAAAACTGTTAAGCTAAGAGCTACATCCTTTGGAAACATATGAGTGAAAAACTGAAATGCTATCATGCAAGCTCATAAATCTTGATCCATCATTACAAACCTTTATCAGAAAATTATTCATACATCCCTCTTCTAATGTGAATTTTAAATGCAGAAGTTTAAAAAGGGGAGAGTCTTTGTGACAACAGATAGACAAAGGAAAGGATAAACATCTGAGGAGAGTGAATAGCGTCCACACAAGGAATGTTGGAGGGAGTAGTCGGGGGGTGGTGCTGGCACAGAGGATAGTCACATATGGTCTCTTAATTGAGGTAGGAATAGGGAGGACAATATAGTAAGCCTGTCTTTGAAGGTTTGTTATTGTCACAAGATCATTGATTTTTCTTCCTTTGACTTATTAAGGACAGTATAGAAATCATTACATTAGTAACATTTTGAAGTTTGTTTAAAAAAAGAAAACAAAAAGCTCTCCCCTTAAGATTCAAATATCACATCTCAGTCTTGTGATTGAGAATATGTAAGATGGTGCTGTGCATATTAATAACAAAATGGTATTAATCTGTCATACTAAAAATAAGCACAACCAACAACCACTTTAAAATATATTTCCTGACCCAAACTTGGAAGATAATCCTGGGATGACAAATGATTAATTAGAAATACGTTGACCTCAGCCACCGGAGATGAAGGTACCTGTAAGATAAAATCCACGAGAAATTAATTTTAAATAACTTCATTTCTCATATCATAGTGGCATTTTTTCTGATACCAACTTTAGTATCTATCATCAAATGACAGTAAAAGATGATGCATAATTCAGAAAGCCTGAATTGCTGAATAGTGACACAGGGACATCAAAAACAAGGTCTAACAGAGGAAAGGGAAGCACCATCCTGCCTATCCAATCCTTCCCCACATCCTCAGACCTTCCCACCCTTCCTTGGAGAGAAACAATCTTTTTCCATATCCTGTCAACCTCTTTACCCCATTTCCCCTTCCTTATTCAAGGTTTCTTGAGATTATTCAGATGTGAAGCAAGGTAGCAGCAGGGTTTTTCCAAAGACTCCTAAAGATTTCATCTCTCATTGTTTTTAATTGATGTCTTTAAAACATGAGGTTAAACATGGAAATTATATATAATAGCAAAGCAATTCACTTTTCAAATTGACTGTTTAAAAAATTCCCCTTGAAATCTAATTGCTTTATGGATTTTTCCTCCCCTTCCTCTCAACATACCTGAATTACAGTTCTCAATGGGGGTTACAGACATTCTATTTTCAGTGTTAATCCTGGACACTAACAAAGATAATCCATTCTTTTTTAAGTGGTCCTTGCTGATGTTGCTAGGGCTGTGGCCCTTCAGCAAAGAAGGGATAATTCCTGTTTGGCCCATGAAAAAATAAATGGAATAGTTGAACTGCTATTTTTTGTTAGAATATGTTCAATGGAAATTCTCCTGTTCAGCATGACTTTCAAACCATTTAATGATTCTGAAATTACACTCAATCTCCTGGCATTATAAGTGTTGGCAGCATTAAAATTGGGCATATAACTCAGAATTGCAAAGAAGATATTATATAAATTAAAAGACGTCAGATCTCGCCCATCTTGCATGGTGTGGTGGCACATGCCTGTAATCCCAGTGGCTCAGGAGGCTGAAGGAGGAGGATCATGAGTTCAAAGCCAGCCTCAGCAACTTATTGAGGTCTTCAGCAACTTAGTGAGACCCTATCTCTAAATAAAATACAAAACTGGGCTGGGATGCAGCTCAGTGGTTAAGAGCCCGTGGGTTCAATCCCTGGTACCAAAACAAACAAACAAAAAAAAACTCCTCAAGTCTCAATTCATCTAGTGTTGTCTTCTGGAAAAATCTGTAGTGAAAGACCAATGCTATAGTGAAATAGGATAAAATAAATTGCTAAAAAATTGAAATAAGACAAGTTCCTATTTTTTTAAAAAGTATTATCAGATTCAACTAACATAAAATTACTTTGTCCACATTCCATTAAAGTCTGTAAATAGTCTATCTCAATTTTTGTGTGAAGAACAATACCACATAGCATGGTCTGTGGCCCACACTTTTGAGTGGCATTAATGTATTGTGCTCACATTTATTCACTTGTACCTGGGGCTATTCCAAGTCATCTTGTGCTTTTAACAAATTGTTGTTTATGCCTTTGGGTAAATTGTGCACTTAAAATAAGACATGTGATTTTTAAATGGATAGAAGTTCATCTAAATTGTGAACTCCTATACGTTGTTAAATGGTCACAGGAGATTTTAACAATTACTTGTTGAACACTACTTGCTGTATTTCATATTTTTTAGCATTTATTTTCTATCATCCCATTATAAAACCTCACCCAACCACCTCTCCATCTCAAGGCCAAATGGTGTTTGAATTATTTAATTATTAAAGCTAATCTGGGATTCTGGTTTTTTTTTTTAAATTGAAAGGAAGAGGTTGCTTTAAAGACTGTAGGAAAATAATCATGCTCTATTTTAATCTCACTCAGATTTTAAGCAGTTAAAACCTTTTTAGTTTCATGAATTTCTTATTAAGATGGGGTACTTAGAAATACAGTGTTAGTTATGTAGAATAACAGCTTGATGGGAGCCTGTACTGAATAGATACCATCTGCCATTGGTGGTTATGTTAGCTTCTCTCTTCTGTTGTACAAGTTGAACAAGGTGGTCATGTTTAAGGTGGAAAGGACTCATGGGCACACAGACTATCTCACATATTTGGAGAGTTACCATGTGAAATCAGAAAGTTGAGTAACTGATTGGAGATCACACAGAATAATGGAAAGCAACAGAGAGGCTGATTTCAATTCAATGAAGGGTTTCCAAACATGGAAAACAAGGAGTAACTGAATAACTCTCCTGGTTTTTAGTCTAAACCTATAGAAAAGCACACTCAATTCTGCTCGTACACATGTGTGTCTGTTCCTCTTTGTCTCTTTGATGTTAAAGATACACCTAAAGGCTCACCACCGCCATTCTATCCTTTTCACTTCTTTCCTTCCCAGAGGTATCCGTCTGTCCTTAGGTCCCTTTTTTGTGGAAAATTTTAATTTTACTTTCTGACTTTTTTCACACTCATGGAAACTCTGGGTGGTGGTAGTTGTTATAACATCTCTGATATTAATAATTGAGATAGAAATAGAAGTTTTGAGGGCTTTGCTAGGACTTAAGTTGTTAAGTGCTAGTGACTATCATTTATATGTGTTTTCTAGTCCTGCCATCTCCTCGCTTATATAAAATTGTGCTAAGTTTACCCTGATTGAAGACACATATTTTAATGCCAAGAATGCTATGTATAACTTGGCTCATAGTAAGCAGACCAAACAGGACTAGATGATGATAATCATAATGCATTCATGCATATGATATATTTTATTTAGTTCTTTCATCCATTTACTAGGTCAGTGTTTAAAGGACATTCTATGGGCCAGCCATTGTGTTAGCCTTCTGGGATACCAACCCTGGGTAGATAAAAAACCCTGCTTTCATGAAACTTACAATCTAATTGTGGGAAGAAATCAAATGTGTCAGATGAAGAAGAAGCACTTTAACTATAATTGCGGTAGGTGATAGGGAGTATGGATTGAGGGTATGGTCACTGTTGTATTTGGGGTATTTGGTGAAGGCCTTCTAATGTGGATATATTAGGAAATATGGGGACAAACTACAGATGTCAAGGGAAGAGAAATCTCAGGCCCAGCAAGTACACAGGCCTTGAAAGGAAGCATGCCTCATACAGGACCACACACTGATTCTTAAAACAATTCTGTGGTACAGTTAATGAGTTTCCTTTTTAATTGAGGAAACTGAGGCAAATAGGCCACACTCAAGGCCACACTTGCTAACTGGTGATAAATTCAGGACTAGCATGTCTCCTGGATTACAGAATATTGTCTTTTTCAGACATAATGATTTTATTTTCTAATGCACTAAGAACAAAGAACATGGTTTGATCTTACCTTTATAACTGAATCTTTGGTTGAAGTGAATAAACTTCTTAGAAACCAGTTCTCTTATATAGAGAAACTATACATTTTATAGATATCAGGTTGCTGTGAGAACCAAGAGGGCAATGTGGACCTAGCCCTGGGAACAGTAAAGTACCCCACAAATGTGTTTTGCTAGATTGTTCCTGCAGCTTGGCCCCGATTGGCTAGCCTGGAGGTTGTAATCAACCTATCCAAGGCTGAGCCAACATACCAGTGTGCAGCACTTTTGATTCCATAGATGCCCATCCCTGATGTTTCAAGAATCATAGAGGTAAAATTAAATGTAGTTTTGAACAAATTTAGAAGTACTTCAATAACTGCATCTTCTTTCCTGCTTGTCCTTAAAGATAAAACAGAAATGTAAATATGGCTTGATTTATTTAACTGGCACAAATTCTACTACTGTGTATTTTACCTATTTCTATTTTGAGTGCATTTTCCTTTGTGCTTTCTTGTTTCCTTTTATGTTCTGCCAAATCCCATTAACTTGTCCTTGAGCTGTGTAATCTAGAGTTTAGCTACTGGTGAGTGATGGGGTACGCCTGAAGGGGAGATCTGACTGCAGGGAGTAGCCAACTCTTTTTGCAAGTGTTGTAGCTCATCCTGGCCCCTGACTGCTTGAGGGCTATTGGATGGTGAAAGCAGCTGCTGGTTTGACAGTCCTGGTACAAGCTGAGCATCGTGAAGAAATTGGGACAAGTTTTAGGTCTGAGTAGTAGAGGAAGGATCATTGGTGGAAGCAGGCCTCAGTGAGAGCTTTGCAGGCAGAAGGGACAAAAATTTCCTAATTGTTTGATATAGCTGAGGAAGCAAGGAAGATCAGTGAATTTTGAAGCACAGAGGGAGTGGAAAAGAAATGAGAGTAAGGAAGCAGAGGCATCCAGATCCATGACAGCCATGATCTAGGGTGTAGATTTTTTCTTTTTTTTTTTGGTACCAGGGATTGAACCCAGGAGCACTCAAACACTCAGCCCCAGCCCCAGCCTTTTTATGTTTTTTATTTAGAGACAGGGTCTCGCTGAATTACTTAGGACCTTGCTAAGTTGCTGAAGCTGGCTTTGAATTCACAATACTCTGCCTTAACCTCTTGAGCATCTGGAATTACAGGGGTGTCCCACTGTGCCTGGCCTAGGACTTAGATTTTATCATGCACACAATGAGACACAAAGAACAGGTTTTAAGCAAAGACATGACATATTGAATGTCACATTCTGGCTACCATGAAGACAAATGGGGTCAGAGAATACAACACATGGATAGCTTTGCAGAGATCTACTTGTGATACAATATGATGGTGTCTTGTGAAAGTGGAAGCCAGAGTAATGGGATCAGTGTTGGGTTCAAGGTATACATAGCAGTGACATTAACAAGTCACAAGATGGACTGAGTAGGGTGAGATGGTTATGAAAAAGGATGTAATCAAGGATATTTTATAGTTTTCAACATAAGCAACTAAGAAATTAGTGGTATCGTTTACTGTAAAGGTAAAAGACTTGAAGTGTAGATTAGGAAAGACTAAGAGAGGGAGAAGGTAGGAAATCACTAATGTTGTTTGGCCACATTCAGTGTGAGAAGCCTGTTACAGACACGATAGTGGTACTGCTGGTTTGAAGATGCAACATGGATGTTATTGAGGATATGGGGAAAAAGGTACAATCACGTGTTGCTGGTAGGACTGAAAATTGGTGCAACCACTATGGAAAGCAGTGTGGAGATTCCTCAGAAAACTTGGAACAGAACCAACATATGACCTAGTCATCCCATTCCTAAGTTTATACCCAAATGACTTAAAGTCAACATACTACAGTGACGCAGACACATCAATGTTTATAGCAGCTCAATTCACAGTAGCCAAACTATGGAAACCTTTAAGTAGATGAATGGGTAAAGAAAATGTGGTATATACAATGGAATTACTCAGCCTTAAAGAAGAATGAAATTATGGCATTTGACAGGAAATGTATGGAACTGGAGAATATCATGCTAAGCGAAAGAAGCCAATCCCAAGGAACCAAAGCTGCATGTTTTCTCTGATATGTGGATGCTGATTCAAAATAAGGAGGAGTGGGCTAGGGAAGAAAAGGGGTACTTTGGATTGGGTGGAGGGGAGTGTGGAGAGTTGAGAAGATGGGGGGCAGGAACAATAGTAGAATGATTTGGACATTATGACCATATGTGTTTATCTGATTATATAACCAGTGTGATTCTGCATCATGTACAACCAGAAGAATGAATTATGTTCCATTAATGTATGATGTGTCAAAATGCATTCTACTGCCACGTATAACTAATTAAAATAGATTTTAAAAAATTAAAAAAGATGTAAGCTCGGAAGTTGGTGTGGGCTGGAGATACAGACTTGGAATTCATTAGCTCTCCAGTGGTATTTAAAGCAAAGCATTGGCTGGTTGAGATCACCTACAAAGAGCCTGTAGCCAAGACAGAGAAAGTTGGGGTGCAGCAAGAGAACTGATGCAGAAAGGAGAGAAGAAGGATCATACCCTAAACAAAATGGAAAACCAGGTTTTGTTAATTTTTTTTAAAAGAGGGAATAATAGCAATGTCTCATTTGTGGATGAGATATCAATATTGTTGCTTTAAGTACAATATTGATATCTTAGTATCCTGAAGAATTCAGGATGACTATCTTAACTTTTTAAACAATTATTTTAAAACAAAATATTTTCATTCTTAAAAAAATTTAAAAATGTTAACTATAGAGAAAGTCACTTAAGATTTGATGGCAGTTCCATTTTTTAAGTCCAAACTACACAGCCACATTAATGTTTATAGCAGCCCAATTCACAATAGCTAAACTGTGGAACCAACTTAGCTGACTTTCAATAGATGAATGGATAAAAAATGTGGCATATATACACAATGGAATATTACTCAGCAATAAAAGAGAATAAAATCATGGTATTTGCAGGTAAATGTATGGAGTTAGAGCAGATAATGCTAAGAAAAGTTAGCCAATACCAAAAGAACAGATGCCAAATGTTTTCATTGATATAAGGAGGCTGATTCATAGTAGGATAGGGAGCCAGGAGCATGGAAGGAATAGACAAACTCTAGATAGGGCAGAGGAGTGGGAGGAGAAGAGGGGGACATGGGGTTAGAAATGATGGTGGAATGTGATAGTCATCATTATCCAAAGTACATGTATAAAGACATGAATTGGTGTGAATATACTTTGTATACAACCAGAGATATGAAAAATTGTGCTCTATATGTGTAATAAGAATTGTAATGCATTCTGCTGTCATACATAAATTTTAAAAATTAATTAAACTAGTAGATGGGAAATTTATTTTAGTGTATTTTCTCAATCTTCCCTAATGCCTCCAAGACTTTTTATGTAATTGAGGTGATAATATATGGATATTGACAACTGTGCACAGTTCCCTTACACTCTACATTATAATAGAAGCAATTTCCCATGTTAATTTTTAAATAAAATTGTACTACTTGCATAAGTATTTTTAAACTTATGTTTAAATGCTTCAATCTGTACCTTTAATATTCTTTGAGTAATTCCTGCTTCTTTGTTTCCTCTCAGAGAATAGAGTGAAGTGTTCAACTCACCACCTTGACCTGATATCTCCCTACTACCACAGTAGTGCACAGGAGAAGTTAAAAGTTTGTCAAACTGCCAGCTTAGAAATTTGACTTAGCAAGATTGCCTGTAGTGAGGGACCCACTTGATATGGAAACCTTGCAATTCAGCACTATACTTCATTTTCCTTTAGCTTTAAAATGAAAATTTGTCATGAATGTTCCTTTCTCAGGTTAGATTTCATAACAAAAAAAATCTTTTAATATATCTAAATCATGTGACTTTAAAAGTAAGATGTCAGACAAAAAAGAACATTAGTGAAATACACAGTTCTCTGAATGTAAAATCCTCCAAGCATAGAAAGGTAAATATATTTTCTGTACACAAAAGATCATACTCAATATCAATTGAAACAATAGCTGTTTTTGAACTCTTGATCGAATAGTACATATAAAAAATTTAAATGTCCTGATATAAAAAATACTAAGTAAAATATCCACCATATCAGAAAAGCCCATTTGATTTTGAAATTTTTGTGTATTGTAGAATGTCTTTAACCTTGCATATTTTTAGCCCACAGAAAAATCTAGATTCAAATTGAAAAGTAGCACATATCATTCATTTAATAGTAGTAAGGTTTGAACTGAGAAAAACACAGACCATTCTAAAACCCTTCAAAATAAAGGAATAGAATTGTCATCCAAAGGCATTTTAAAAAACACATCATTATATGGGACAATAGAAATATATCTTTAATCAAAATGCATTCACCTTCTAGAGAGATTCTATTGCTAAGAGATGATGACAATTAGAGATGGCCGATTGAGGGTTCTGTGTATACCTGCGTGTCTTTTTTCTATTCAGTTTTTACTCTGTTTTTTGTAGCAACTTTTTATTACAAACAGATAAGGTGATTTTTATGTCCCATAATTTGTCTCCCATTATATCTTTTTTGTGGGGAGGGGTTACTCAGGAGCCCACAACCATTGAGCCAAATCCTCAGCCCTATTTTGTATTTTATTTAGAGACAGAGTCTCACTGAGTTGCTTAGCACCTTGCTTTTGCCGAGGCTGGCTTTAAACTCTCAATCCTCCTGCCTTTGCCTCCCGAGCCACTGGGATTACAGGTGTCCATTATATCTTGGCATCATATTCTACAATAGGTGTGCAGGTGTGTGCACAGGCGTGGGAGCAAAAGCTGCCTGAGCTTCAATCACAGGTAGATCCTATCTTAGTCTGACATTGTGTATCTCCTAAAGATTTTGTTTAGGAACTGATGCATTAAAAAGCCTTACATATTCTTTGTTGAACTAAAAGAAAGTGTTATAGACATAAAGGTAATTCCATTTTAGAGAGGATTGTACAACATATAGAACTGGACTGAAGACAACTACTCTCATGATTCTCTTCCTCCTTTGGTGGTTTTGCTCCACAGGACACAGAGCCATAGGTTCCATGTTGTTTGCAGGTCAGAATAGTAGGAATCTTGTAGAGTCTCAAGGTTTTCATCATTAGACAGATGGGGAGAGGAAAGCAAAGGACCAGAATCTCACGAGGGGGATACACAGAAAGATACAGATTGCACAACCGTATATTGAATGTCTGCAGTATTCTGGGCACTCTGCAATCCCTCTCATACTCCTCAAATAACACTCGCCTGTTTTACTGATGAGAAAGCTGAAGCTTGGAGAATGCATATAACCTCACCCAATAATGTCTTGGGTAAACGTAGTCCTGAAGCTTGTATGGAAGTTTCCTGAAACTGAAGGCACCAAAGGACTTTGGAATAAATAGTGCAAAAGAGTAGGTGGGAAGTCTGAATCAGTTCTTTTTGAGGTGGCTGTAACCTGTCCTTTTGCTGGTCTCCAATAGAAATATTCATGCTATAAGAGCAGACTTAAATAAATCAGAATTTTCTGTTTGAAAGGGACACTTGTATATATGGGAAACTGAGACACAAAGAGGTTAAGTGACTTCACCCAAAGCCACATTGCCACTAGTGGCAAAGCCAAGACCTGAACCCTCAGGCTGTGATCTTTCAACATCCTATTTTAGCTATTGTGAATAGTACAGCAACAGACATGAACATGTGTGTCTCTTTGATATGCTAATCTTATTTCCTTTGGCTATGTATGCCCAGAAGAGGGTTAACTGGATCAAATAGTAGATCTATTTTTAGTTTCTTGAGGAACCTCCACACTGTTCTCCATAGTGGCTGTGCTAATTTACATTCCTGCCAACAGTGTGTGAGAGTTCCCTTTCTCTACATTCTTGCTTGCATTTGTTATTTTTTGTCTTTTTGATAATAGGTATTCTAACTGAAGCAAATCAACCTAGATGCTGATCATGGTGTGAATGGATAAAGAAAATGTGGCATATGTGCCCAGTGGAAACTGTGATTTATATGTCCAAAGGAAAAAAAATGGGCAATATCCTGTTATTTGTAACAAAATGGGTAGAACTAGAAGATGTTAAATGAAACAACTGAGTCTTTAAAAAATTCTGTATATTCCCTGTCATATATGAATGTTTTTTAAAAAGTTGATTGGAATGTATGGTACTGATCCCTGGAATCTGGGAAGGGTTGGGAGGAGAGGAAGATAGTGAGAGGTTACATATTGTTACCCAAACACAGATGGAAGTAATAAGAACTGTGTTCTACAGCATAATGGGGTAACTGTTTTTCAAAATAATCTATTTTATATATATAGATATAGATATAGATATAGATATAGATATAGATATATAGATATAGATATACATATATAGATATATATAGATATATATATATATATTAATGTATATATTATGCATATATATGTATGTATATATCTGTGTCTATATGTACATGTATAGAAATATATAGACATGTATAGACATGTATATATGTATAGAAATATAGATATAGATTTAGATATAGATATATATATATTGCAGTACTTGGGATTGAACCCTGGGGCCCTCTACCACTGAGTAACACCCTTAGACCATTTCTTTTTTTAAGACAGAGCTTTCACTAAGTTGTTAAGGATGGTCTCAAACTTGCAATTTCCCTGCCACAGCCCTCTAAGTAGTTGGGATTACAGGCTTGCACCACTGCATCCAGCTGGAAATGGAAATCACATATTGTGTATGTGTATTAAAGTACCACACTGTACCCTATAAATATAGGCAATTATTACATGTTAATCAAATATTTGTTTCAAAAGCTTGAGGAGAAAAAAATCCTTATAATAATCAGTACGTATGTATGTATGTATGTATTTTTGTAGTACCAAAATTGAACCCAGTAGTGCTCTACCCCTGAGCTACATCCCCAGCCCTTTTTAATTTCTTTATTTTGAGACAGGGTTCCACTAAGTTGTAGAGGCTGGCCTCAAATTTGCCATCCTCCTGCCTCAGCTTCTCTGAATTGCTGGGATTACAGGTGTGTGCTTCTGTACCCAGCTCTAATAAGCAATATTTGAATGGGTAATTTTTTATGGTAATTTTTTATGACCAGGTACAGTCAAAAAGAACTCTTTGAGATGCCATTCTTTCATCATTTAGGACTGCTGTAATAGAATGCCACAGAAACTAATTTTTCACAGGTCTGGAGACTGAAAAGTCCAAGATCAAGGTGGTCATGGTCTCTCCTCCTGGTTTGTAGACTGCAGCCTTCTGTTGTTTCCTCATATAGACTTTCCTGTGTACTCTCATTCTCCTGGTGTCTTCCTCTTCTTATAAGGACAATCAGTCATATTGGATTAAGGTGCCACCCTTAAGAACTCAGTTAACTTCAACTTCCTCCTCCAAGGAACCCTGCTTCCAAATATAGTTACATGTGGGTTAAGGCTTCAAATCTGAATTTTGAGGGGATACAGTTCATCACACAACAGGTATGTAAAAGGAATAGTAAACAGTGGCACCTTAGGAACTTAAGGTATGAAGTTGCATTTAGGTATGAAGTTGCAGTCAGATGTAGTTACCTATATTATTCAAACAAAGCCTATAAAATGACTTTGGGTCTGTGTTTAGATTAGAGGGGTGAAATTTGGAAAAAAATATTTTATTTCAATTTCTTAATTCTGTTGGATCCAATATGAGCTAATGACAAGGTCACTCATAAGAATGATGTTTGGCCAAAGCTCGGAAATCCATTTCCTATACCTTGAAGCCAGTCCTTGAGTTGTGTGACTGGGTATCATTATTTTTGCTCCAAAGGAACTATATCAAAACCTGTTTATGTTTGCTTGCTCAGCCAAATTATCTTCATGCACAAAGAAAACAAAGATTTAGTCAGGATTGGAAGGAGAGGCAGAATTACAAATCTTAAACTAGTGTATACAAGTATAGGCCTTTTCATAAATAATCTCTTTTAATCCTAGCAGATACTCTGTAGATTAACATCCCTATTTTTATAAATGATAAAAGTTGAAGCTCTGTGATTTTATATAGTTTATACAAGTTTATAAAATAATAGTGAAATTTTGATTTAAACTTGAGTTTTTTCTAGCATATATTCCTTTTATCCATCCATGTAAGATCCCTAAGTTACAAATAACAAAATATAGCATTCTTATCATGTAGGTTACTTTTTTTTGACAGTAAAGAGATCTCACATTGGATGTTCTGGTAGTCTCTATAAGAACTTTTAGACATTTTTTTTGAATTTTGTTTATGTACCAATTATAACTCATACCATATATGTTTACAAAGAATCTTCTATGTTTAAGGGACTGTACTAGAAAATATAGAAAATCAAGATGAATACTCTGTCTTTAAGTAGCTTATGATATAGAAGAAATAAGATATAAAGTTAAGTACATGTAATGGAAGGCAGTAAGTGAATAGGTCCATCAGAGTAGCAATGACAGGAACTTGGGCAGTTAGAAAAGAGGTGACTTTTAGACAGGAGCCCAAATAACCTAAACATGAACTGTGCTACCGTGGTTCACAGAGCAGGTAATCCAATCTGTGCCCAACACTATTTCAACAAGGAAAAAAAAAGCAAAGAATAATCAAATCAACTGCAAATACCAAAAATGGCAGCTGTAACTGATCAGGTAATGTACTAGAAGGCTTAAGGTACACATAATTCAGAGGAATTCAATGAAGAAAAGTAAGATTGTTTAAACCTGTGCTAAATGGTTATAAGTTTCTTGCTCTGAGCCACTTTGAACGTGATTATTAGCCATGTTTCATAAGTCCATGACATTTCATGATGTATGAAATATGAAATCTTATTCAAAGATAAAAATATTGTAAAATCATCTGTTAGACCTAGAGATTTAACTGAAGACCTGCTACTACACTGATATTTGTATGAAGAGCCCATTGAATTACCTATAAACAGAAAAGGTTAGAATTTTAGACAAAAGCAGTTAGATGAAACAGTATCTCTAGAAACTCTGATATAGCCATCTCATTAGCCTTCCTCACTTTAGGAGATATTATGTTATCTTTATGAACTTTCTCATGTTTTTCTCTTAAGAAATATACTCAATTGATATCAACTAATGTTCTTATAAAGCTAGTGGAAGAGAAGAAAATACTTTATGTAACTCATTACATCATCAAGCTATACTATGTTAGTGAACATTTCAGAATCAGTCATCAGCCATGTCTCTATAGCAATGTGAAGTTATCTAAAGGATAATGAGGTGGGTCTTTACTCTTGGGGTGCTTCTGGAAGCATCTGTGGTAGGAAGAATAATGCCTCATCTCCATGGCATACTCAAGATTAGGGTTTCAACATAGAAATTTTAGGGGGAGGGACACAAATATTTAGTCCCTAACAGTCATGCATGTTTTTATGCCTAGCCTTTTGATAGATGTTACCTTTTCATGTCTATGGGAAATACTACTGCAACATTTTGGTTTAGTTCAGGTATAGAGTTATGACATAAATATGCCCCTGGTACTCTAGCATTGAATATTTAAATCTATTTTTCTAATGTTTACCTGTAATAAACTTACAATGAACATGCTTTGTGTGTGTGTGTGTGTGTGTGTGTGTGTGTGTGTGTGTGACTGGAGACTGAAGTCAGGAGCGTTCTACTGCCCAGCCCTTTCTATTTGGGGACAAGGTCTCACTAAATTGCAGAGGTTGGCCTTGAACTTGCCATTCTTCTGCCTCAGCCTCCGGAGCATCTGGGATTATATGAATGCACAACCATACACAGCTACAGTGAATATTGTTGCAGCTACATTCATGATATTCATCCTTCCACTAGCAAAAAATAAGTTATTGTTATATTTCTTACTTATAAACAGATTTTTATTATCTTTTAGATGCATAAATATAAAATTATTTAATGTTAAAATTTTAAGGTAATAAGAAAAATGAATGCTTTCAGTGTTTGTTGTTTTACTGAGGTATAATGTACATGCAGTATTCCCTCTAAAATCTGGAACAAGACAGGGATGCCCTCTTTCACCAATTCTGTTCAACATAGATCTCGAAATGCTGGCCAGAGCAATTAGACAGACGAAAGAAATTAAAGGCATAAAAATAGGAAAAGAAGAACTTAAATTATCACTATTTGCAGATGATATGATTCTATACCTAGCAGACCCAAAAGGCTCTACAAAGAAACTATTAGAGCTAATAAATGAATTCAGCAAAGTGGCAGGATATAAAATCAACACACATAAATCAAAGGCATTCCTGTATATCAGCGACAAATCCTCTGAAATGGAAATGAGGACAACCACTCCATTCACAATATCTTCAAAAAAAATAAAATACTTGGGAATCAACCTAACAAAAGAGGTGAAAGACTTATACAATGAAAACTACAGAACCCTAAAGAGAGAAATAGAAGAAGATCTGAGAAGATGGAAAAATATACCCTGTTCATGGATAGGCAGAACTAACATCATCAAAATGGCGATATTACCAAAAGTTCTCTATAGGTTTAATGCAATGCCAATCAAAATCCCAACGGCATTTCTTGTAGAAATAGAGAAAGCAATCATGAAATTCATATAGAAAAATAAAAGACCCAGAATAGCAAAAACAATGCTAAGCAGGAAGTGTGAATCAGGCGGTATAGCGATACCAGACTTCACACTATACTACAGAGCAATAGTAACAAAAACAGCATGGTACTGGTACCAAAACAGGCGGGTGGACCAATGGTACAGAATAGAGGACACAGAAACCAATCCACAAAACTACAACTATCTTATATTTGATAAAGGGGCTAAAAGCATGCAATGGAGGAAGGATAGCATCTTCAACAAATGGTGCTGGGAAAACTGGAAATCCATATGCAACAAAATGAAACTGAATCCCTTTCTCTTGCCATGCACAAAAGTGAATTCAAAATGGATCAAGGAGCTTGATATCAAATCAGAGACACGCCGTCTGATAGAAGAAAAAGTTGGCTACGATCTACGTACTGTGGGGTCGGGCTCCAAATTCCTCAATAGGACACCCATAGCACACAAGTTAATAACTAGAATCAACAAATGGGACTTACTCAAACTAAAAAGTTTTTTCTCAGCTAAAGAAACAATAAGAGAGGTAAATAGAGAGCCTACATCCTGGGAACAAATCTTTACTCCTCACACTTCAGATAGAGCCCTAATATCCAGAGTATACAAAGAACTCCAAACATTAGACAATAAGAGAACAAACAACCCAATCAACAAATGGGCCAAGGACCTGAACAGACACTTCTCAAAGGAGGACATACAATCAATCAACAAGTACATGAAAAAATGCTCACCATCTCTAGCAGTCAGAGAAATGCAAATCAAAACCACCCTAAGATACCATCTCACTCCAGTTAGATTGGCAGCCATTATGAAGTCAAACAACAACAAGTGCTGGCGAGGATGTGGGGAAAAGGGTACACTTGTACATTGCTGGTGGGACTGCAAATTGGTGCAGCCAATTTGGAAAGCAGCATGGAGATTTCTTGGAAAGCTGGGAATGGAGCCACCATTTGACCCAGCTATTCCCCTTCTCGGTCTATTCCCTAAAGACCTAAAAAGAGCATGCTACAGGGACACTGCTACATCGATGTTCATAGCAGCACAATTCACAATAGCAAGACTGTGGAACCAACCTAGATGCCCTTCAATAGATGAATGGATAAAAAAAATGTGGCATTTATACACAATGGAGTATTACTCTGCATTAAAAAATGACAAAATCATAGAATTTACAGGGAAATGGATGGCATTAGAGCAGATTATGCTAAGTGAAGCTAGCCAATCCCTAAAAAACAAATGCCAAATGTCTTCTTTGATATAAGGAGAGTAACTAAGAACAGAGTAGGGTCGAAGAGCATGAGAAGAAGATTAACATTAAACAGGGATGAGAGGTGGGAGGGAAAGGGAGAGAGAAGGGAAATTGCATGGAAATGGAAGGAGACCCTCAGAGTTATACAAAAGTACATAAAAGAGGAAGTGAGGGGAAAGGGAAAAATAATACAAGGGGGACAAATGAATGCCAGTAGAGCGGGCAGAGAGAGAAGAGGGGAGGGGAGGGGAGGGGGGATAGTAGAGGATAGGAAAGGCAGCAGAACACAACAGACACTAGTATGGCAATATGTAAATCAATGGATGTGTAACTGATGTAATTCTGCAATCTGTATTTGGGGTAAAAATGGGAGCTCATAACCCACTTGAATCAAAGTGTGAAATATGATATATCAAGAACTATGTAAAGTTTTGAACAAAAAACAACAAAAAATTTAAAAAAATGTGGCATTTATACACAATGGAATATTACTCTGCATTAAAAAATGAGAAAATCATAGAATTTGCAGGGAAATGGATGGCACTAGAGCAGATTATGCTAAGTGAAGCTAGCCAATCCCTAAAAAACAAATGCCAAATGTCTTCTTTGATATAAAGAGAGTAACTAAGAACAGAGTAGGGACGAAGAGCATGAGAAGAAGATTAACATTAAACAGAGATGAGAGGTGGGAGGGAAAGGGAGAGAAAAGGGAAATTGCATGGAAATGGAAGGAGACCCTAAGGGTTATACAAAAGAACATACAAGAGGAAATGAGGGGAAAGGGAAAAATAATACAAGGGGGAGAAATGAAGGTCAGTAGAGGGGGTAGAGAGAGAAGAGGGGATGGGAGGGGAGGGGAGGGGGGATAGTAGAGGATAGGAAAGGCAGCAGAACACAACAGACACTAGTATGGCAATATGTAAATCAATGGATGTGTAATTGATATGATTCTGCAATCTGTATATGGGCTAAAAATGGGAGTTCATAACCCACTTGAAGCAAAGTGTGAAAGATGATATACCAAGAACTATGTAATGTTTTGAACAACCAACAATAAAAAAATAAGAAAAAATAAAAAAAAATAATGTACATGCAGTAAAAGGCACACACCTTAAGTGTTCAGCTCATTGATAGCTTACATGTGCAGCACCTATTTGACCACCACCCAGGCCAAGCTATAGAACATTCCCATCATCCCAGAAAGCTCTCTTACCACCCTTTCCAGTCAGAAGCTCCCATCCTCAGAGATAAATACTTCCTGATTCTTGTCACCAGGTTTAATTACATCTGTTTTTGAACTTCACATAAGTGGAATCATACCATGTATATTAACTCTTTCAAGTCTTAGTTCCTTTCATTCGTTATGTTCATGAGATTCTCCCACATTTATGTGTTAATGTAAGCAATTTTTAAAAATTGCTGACAAGTCTCCTGTTGTATGGATGTGTCGTAGTTTATTGAACCTGTCTCTTGTTGCTGTACATTTGAGTTGCTTCCAATTTGGGGTTATTATGAATAAAGACGCTTTGCACATTTGTGCACTCATTTCTCTTGGATATACAGATCAGAGTGGAATTGCTAGGTCATAAGAATGTTATGCTTAATTTTATCAGAAACTGCCAACCATTTTCCAAGTAGTTGTAACATTTTACACTCCATTTGCCAGGTGTAAGTGTTCTAGCTGTCCAACATTCTAGTCTTTGCTTGGTATTGCCAGTCATTTTTGGTTTTCTTTTTGTTGTTGTTGTTGTTTTGCCATTCTGATGTGTATGTTGTAATAAATCATTCCTTTTTTTTTCCCAATCTCAATTAAGTGTGAGTGGTCTAAAATGAGTCTAAATAGTGGATTTGAGAACATTTTGATTTTAAATAATGAAAGAAAATGTCCCTAACATTCCCTATACTTATTCCCACTTTAAAATAGGTTAAAAATCCAAAACAAACAAAAATCCTGTCTGTACATTTTAAATAAATCACTTATTTTCCCTGTATTTACTTAAAATAGAGATTAGTCACTCAACTCTGTTTTTAGGTTAGGCTTTCAAGTACAAGTTTCTTGCTTTAAGTTGTAAATTTCATGACCATGTTTGTCCAGGGGTGATATTGTTCCAATAGCTACAGGCAGAGTGCTTCTCCTTCTCCCAAATCTGCATGCATCCCAGGTTTTATTGCCTTCATCACTGCTTTAGATTTTGTTGGTCGTCATTTATTTCTGATGTTTAGTCAGAACTGGGCCGCTGGGAGTCTGGTTCCTTTAGAGAAGACAGCTTTAGCACCGGGTGGAGAGGTAATTTGTCTTCATGATTCTTACGGCAACCTCACTGGGCCCTGTCATTTTCACAGTTTGATAGGGACCTCATATCCTTCCCTTTTGATCACATGAAGATGGGTCCAGAGACCTCTAAATAGCACACTGAAAAATTAGGCATGACTAAGCCTCAGTAGCGCAAGGGAATGGTTTTGTGGAATCTTCTCTTGTCATTTAGCCCAGTTATTTGGTGTACAGCTTTCCCAATATTTCTTTCCCAACAGAGATCTGTCTCTCCGAATCTACATCAGATGTGATGAGGAAGCCTGGAGTTTATTTTGGACTTCATGATAGATTAGAAGATAAGCACACATAGAGCTTCTTTCTTGATGTTGTCAAGTGGGTGTGTTTTGTTTTGACTCTTAACACTGCTCCTCTGTAGTGCAGAGTTCTGCTGGAGTCTGCTGTTCCACAACGCTTGGAATGCTGCCCCACCTGGTAGGTGCTTTGATCAACACACTTTGCCTTACCTGGGTTGAAATGTAGCTCTCTGATGGAGCCAAGAAGAGCTTAGGATCTGCTTAGTCCTCGGATTTCAGGGATGCAAGTTCTCCCTATAGCCCATAGAGATGTCTTTCCCTTATATAAATCCTAAGAAGATGAAAAAAGAAAAATTGAATGTTAGGGACAAAAGTAAGCAGACAGACTAGGATTGTTTGCATTTATTTTAATCTTTAGGATTTGTAAATTGCAATCTGTAAAGGATATCACTTTGTTTACCTATTGGATAATTTTTTGTGTGGGATTTAGCAAGTCACAACCTCTCCTACTTCTTTATTGACAACAAGCATTGACACTAATGATATGCAAGGACCCTCTCACTTCAGAGGTCAAAAAGAGGCTGCATAGCCATGGTTTCTAAGAACACTGCTCAGGAGCTGGACAGCTGAGTTCAAATACTGCCACACTTGATATCTGAGCAGGTTTCTCCCTTTCTTGGTACCCTGTACAAAATGGTGGTAATTAGATCACCCACATCACAGGATTATAATCACAATTCATTGAGGGAGAAAAGTACTTCTTATTTCTCCTGGCACAGGATAGTTCCTCTAAAGTGTTTAATATATGAAATATTGCTATAATGTCTGTTCTGATTTGAATTTTCTTATTTCCTTGGAAGTATCTTTCAACATTCTTACCAGAATAAGAAGAAAGACAAATTAGTATTGATTTTCTATTTAATATAATGCTTTAATTTCATTGAAATAAATTTCTATATCAAATTTATGTGTAATATCTAAAGGTATTTTGGAAAATTCAAATTAGTAAAAAGAATAAGATAAATGACTCATACTTTTACCTCCCAGATAAATGTATTTTGTTTTATTGCAAATCATCCTTCAGTTTTTTTAACTCATAGATTAACTGTTTTCCAAGTTATAATCATTCTGTATAAATCATTTTGATTCATTATTTTTTCATTTACTATTAATTTATAAGTGTTTTTGTTATTTACATAGGATTAATTAAAGCATCACCCCAGTGGTTGCATAATATTATTTTGAATAGATTCTTTTTGATTTATCTTTGCCAGATCAATGACCATGGTGGTTGTTTATGATTTTTCAGTACTATAAATAAACATGGTTCAATAAGTATTCTTCTTCAGACTAGGTTTACAGGGTTCATTATTTCTTTCAGGTAGATTCCCAAAGGTGGAATTACTAATTCAAGAAACATGAATAGTTTGTGGAACTTGAGTTTTCAAAGGAACTTCCAAAGCTTGTTACTACTAGTTATATATGGACATGTCTATTTACTCACATTTCCCCAGAACAGTGATCATTTTTCTAACCTGTGCCAACTAATAGGCATCTAAGATACTGCTGTTTTTATCTGTGTTTCATTGTGGGATTCTTAAACATTTTCTCATGCCTTTGCTTATTTAAAGGTATTTGTTCTTTTAGAAAATGTCTGTTTATATCCTTAGCCTGACTGAAATCTTGTTGTTTTCTTGTTCACTAATTTGTGTGAATTCTTTGTAGAGAAATAACCCTGAACCTATACATAAAACATTTGCTGAGAATATTTCCCTGTGTATGTGCTTATTTGAGTTATGATCTTTTAAAATCACACAGAAATAAATGAGAGCACAAATCCAACTTTGAACACTTTTCCACTGTCGATTTTTCTATAGTTTCTAAATTTACAAGTTATTTATGCTGTAGGGATTTGGTAATCTTAGTTCTGTTTTCCTCTGGTTTTTCTAGAAGTGTGTGTGTGTGTATGTGTGTGTGCACGTGTGCACACACATATGTATGTACATATATATGTATGTGTGTGTGTATATATATATATATATATGCAAATATATAAATTTAGTACTTTTATATAAACTTAAATGACTTTAAAGAAAACCAAAGTTTCTGGTATTTCCTTTGCATTCTTCACTGAATTATTGCTATAAACTGAAATCAAACCTAAATCCCTTTCCACACTGGTTGGAAAAGCATGACATTTAGTGAGGTGTAATATTCCCCAGTGGTGCAATTATTCTGTGAGACTCACAATCAGAGTATTTATTAAACGATTAAAGAGTATTTATTAAAAGCTCCTTATATGACTAAATGTCCGTCACAACAGATGACCCCATGGCCTGTAAGAGACTATAATCATTGGTTTGGAAACTTGGGGCACTCAGTAAATGTTAGTTCTGAGAACCTCAGAGATGAGGTCTCTGGCACACAGCTTCCCTCCTCTGCCCTCAGACTCCTCCTCTGTGAACTGAATGAGTTGAACTAGCTGATTTCTAAGGAGCTCTGCAGCTCTGGTGTTGCTGAATTTGGTGTACAGAAGCACTTGTGTACACACCACTGTGCAGAGACATAGAAGCCTTTGTCTATGCTGTCTACCACCTATTTTCCAATCTGCAACATCATAAGCTTTGCTCATTCACACTTGTAGCAACAGAGAGACAAGGGCTTATAATAGCAGTGGAAAAGAATTATGAGAAACAAACCATTTAGTCCATAACTGCCTTCTCTTTTAGATAAACCTCTACAGCAATTAAGTGATCACAGAAAATTGGCCACTAGGAATAATAGCACTGATTACCCACATTTATATATCACCTTTCAAGGTTTCCTGGGTCTTGTAAAGCATCAAGGGGCTACTAAACCTCTCCAGTTATTTGTGAAAGTCCATAACCCTTTAGCAAAACCTAAGTTTGATGTGCATTTTGGAATTCAGAATTCTTCTGGGTTCAGAAAATGCATATAATACATGAACTAAATTTCATGTAATATACCTAGTGGGATTTGGGCAGCACTCTTAATCAAACACATTATTACTTTTGTAGCCAAATGCATGATACTCATAATATATTAGATAAATAATGACTGTAAGTAACTTCACTCAATTTCATGGTAGGTTTTGCCAGCACATGAGGTTAAATTTTAAAAGAGAGAGAGAGACAGAGAGAATTTGATTTCTGTATCATTTTGGATTTTGCAAAGTAGATAGGGTTTGTGGGCATCAGTAATTCACCATACCACATTCACCTCCTAAAAGTCCAGATCTGGCTATTGTCTCCCATAGAAACCTCTCTCAGTGATTCTTGGCAAAGAGACTCTAGGACCCAGCCTTCACCTGGTGTTATAGGCCCTCCAGCTTATATCTCATTCATCTGGAAGTCTTTCTCTTTCCTGACTAAAGCAGCAGCCTTCTTCACAAGCCCATTCACCTAGGCTCCAGCCACACTTAGCTGCTCTGATGTATTCTAGACTTGCTTACTCCTAATGATTCTTTTGATCTAGTTTCCTCTACCTATGACAACTCTGTGTCCATTTCTCCTCATTTCTAGCCTAGCTATATTCTGCTATTAATCCTAACCACCTACCTTTCTCTCCTTTGTTCTGCTCCTATGTTAGTCAGATTTTTGTCACTGTGACTAAAATACTTGACAATAACAACTTAGAGGAAGAAGAGTTTATTTTAGCTCATGATTTCGTAGGGTCAGTCCATGATAAGCTGGCTCCATTGCTCTAAGCTCAAGGTGAGGCAGGACATCACGACAGAAAGAGCATGGTAGAGGGGAGCTTCCCAGGACATGGCAGCCAGATAGCAGAGAAAGGGAGAAGCCACAGGGACAAGATACAGTCCCCAAGAGCATGCCTCCAGTGACCCACCTCTTCTAGCCACACCTCACCTGCCCACAGTTATTACCCAGCAAAGCAGTCCTTTCAAATAGTTAATCAAGTGGATTAATCCACTGATTAGGTCACAGCCTTCATAATCTAATCATTTCATCTCTAGATAGTTCTGCATTTACATAGAAGCTTTTTGGGGACACCTCATATCCCAATCATAATAACTTCTGTATCCCATACCTTTATTAAGGCAACTATCAAAGGCTGTCTAGATTAGAATAATTTATATGTGTATTCTCTACTAACTTACGAACCCCTAGAGTAGTGGTTCTGAAATCTTAGTAAACATGAAGCACTGCTTATTTTTAACCCAGATTTCTGGGTTCTTCTGTCCTCTCTCCTGAGAGATTCATTTTCATTAGGTTTATATGCAGGACCCAGGGTAACTGCATGCCAGCGAATCTCTGATTATTTAAATTCTTTGGTCACACTTCCTTGACTGTGAGGAATGCAGTGGCAGGTTCTTTTGCTAAAACAAGAAACTACCCTGGAACTCTGAAGTCAGAACCTAAAACAATTGTCACTCAACATCAGTCCACACAACAGTGCTGCCTTTATTTTTGTTATCTCATTTCTTCTCCTTCACACAACTGTATTGGAAGTGAGATCAATAAGAGCTGATAGGGATTATAGTACAGTTTCTAGTAACATTTGTGTAGGAGGTTTCTTGTGAGAGCAGACTTGAGCCAGCCGTGCCTTTGGTAATAGCAGAGTGTGGAAAAAGCCATGGCGAGTGCAAAAACAACCAAGTGCTAACAGGATTATAGACAGCCTGAGAATATTGGAGAGCGGATTCACACACACACATAAACATACACACACACACACACACACACACAACACATGGGATCCTGTGGGCTTGCCCAGGCTGGCCTTGAACTCCTAGCCCAAAGTGATCCTCCTGCTTCAGCTTCCTGAGTAACTGGAATTATAAGAATGCGCCATCATACCTGGCTCAGGATTGTGGATTTTTAAAGGCTGAATAATTTACCTGGTCAATCCTCCACCAGGGACATGTGTTTCAGAAATGCTGCTGCTTGCTCTGGATTTAGATTTCTCAGGCTGAAGAGAGCCTACTTGTAGTCCATAGTTCAGCCCCACCAAAGATATACCCCACACTCTTCTTTTGGGTTTCTAATAGTGATGATGTTGATGAACATAGTGATTCATGGAGCTAATGTTTGGTGAGCTCTGTGTGCTGGAACTGTGTTAATCACGTTACATGAATTATCTCATTTACTCCTCAAGACAACCCTGAGAGGAGGTGTTATTTTTGCATGATTTGCTAATGAGGAGCAAGATGTGCAGAGAAGTAAGGCAGCCTGGCTGTGTCAATAGAACTGATGAGGAGGGAGTAGGACAGGGATGTCAGTCCAAATGAGCTAACTCCGGAGCCCAAAGTGCTCCCACAGTGCTCCAGTTACCACTTCTGAAGTTTTCAGTGTCCTGACTTACTGTATAAACTGAAACTCTGAAAAAAAAATTCATCCTATTTAATTTCCTGTGTTTTTGAAAGATTTATTATTCACAATTTAGTGTTATAATTTAATTTAATGCAACAAATAAATATTGTGGTGCCATAATTTAATTAACAAGTATCCTTTTGAAAGACTTAGGGTTTTGATCAATTTTGAATGTGTCTTTTTTGTCTTTGGTTTTTGTTATTACAAATAATGATGTCACAAATATGCCTTAAAATAGTTTTATTTTATTATGCCCTTATAATAGATCCATGAAGAAAAATTTCCAAGTAGAAAACCATGTATATTTCTACATGAGAAATATTGTCAAATCGCTTTGTAAAGTTTTATGGCACTATAAAATGACCCACAGATTAACAACAACAACAACAATAGCTGAAGCTCTGCTCTATCTTCTGTGCATATAAGAGGACTTGTTTTTCAGTTGTATCTTTGGGTATGTCATATGTGAATGAGAATAACTTCAATTCTGTGTGTGGGAACCTCTACCAGGCAGAAGTGACATATGGGCTGCTTGTCCAACAGAAAGATGTACCACCAGGAGTGGCTGGGCATATCACAGCTCTGAAAAGAAGTCAAGTACAACTCCTAATAATCTCATTGCTTTCACTGGGCATGAATGCCAATTAACCTAGGCCTGTTGTTTATGCTAGAGCTGAAGAATGGACCCTTGGATAGAATGCAAGCATACTACATTCAAATCACTCTAATCATTCTTCCATAATGGGACAAACTAAAAAGAATGAACAGCACCTCAGATGAGAATTGCTTATGGCTTTTAATTTATCTCATGGCTGCAGTCAATCAAATCAAATGAGTCATTCACATTGAGAAAATCTGGACACTTAAGCTCTGTACCTTGCTCCTTTGCCTCAGATATTGGAAAATGCCACCATTTTGACCAGCTATTAGATTGATTTCAGGGAAGATAACAGTTCTTGGGAACATTCAAGTGCTTAACACATGGAATGTGGTTAGTTATTGAAATGAACATAGACATATTATCTTGGCATTATTTTCTTAGAACTTATTTCAGAGACCAAAACTAATACATGACAGGTAAAAAAGAAAAATAGTCAGATAAACTCAAGGGAAATATCAGAAAGACACTCATATACAATATGGAAGGAGTTAGGAAAGATTTTCCTGAACATAACAAAAGAAGAAAGAGTTAGAATGGAAAAATTTAAAAATAAAATTTGAAGGAAGTTATAAAAGGAGGAAGCCCCATTCTCCATCAACTTTTTATTTACTTGGTATCTACCCACTTAGAGCACAGTGCTTGGTGGGGTAGAGAGGGGTGTGTGTCCCTGCCACATTTGCCTGTGTGAAAGATTTATGTTAGTGTAAGCAGATCTATAAGATGTGAGTAAGTGCCCCATAAAGCATGCCTGTTTGAGCAAAGCAAACTCTCAGGGGATGAATACAGCCTTATTCCCTGCTCCTGGGAGACTTCTCTGTTCCTGGTTCTCCTCCAGTTAACCAGACTGTCTCTAGTCTCTCCTGCCCTAGCTACCTAGTAAATACTTCCACCTGACCTAAGTTGAGGCCAGTTCAATCCCTCCTGCCATCTTTCCCTTGAATATCCCTTCATGGTTAGCAACATCTTCTGTATGACTTGCTCACGTCTTAGATTAGACTTGGTTTTCCAGTTCTCTCACATATTCAGGTAACTTACATTTAAGTCAGTTCCAAGTCCTAGTCATTTTACACTGGTTTGCTTCAAGACTGTATCTCCTCTCTTAGGAAACACTGAGGTACTTTCCAAAGTGGTCTTTGTTTTTATTGTCCTTTTCCATTCAAGGACTCCTGTGCTCTCCCAGAACTTCTATTTCTAAACTATAAACCTAATCATAATAGTCCTATTTAATTTCTAAAACCAGTTCACATCCCCTAATGGGACTTGCCTCATCCCATTCTGCTTTTACTGTGCCCTGTGTCCCACATGCTTTTCCCCTTTCCCTTGACTTGATGCTATATACCTATTTTTATGATCATCGGTTCTAATTTCATTCATATTTATATTTTATCACTTTTTTTATTACATGGTCTTTTGTAAAGTGTCACTTGTCCAAAAGATGGAATGAGTTAACTGGAGTTCAAGCCCAGAATTATTTTACTGTAAAATAAGCTGTTCCTTACATGTTCTATTTATGATTGTGAAGTCGAATTACTTAAGAAGTCTGTTTTCTAGCTTTGGAATGCCTAGAAAATGTTAAAGGGAGGGGCACATGTTTTTATTCCCATTTAAAGGCAGGAGAATGGAGTAGCTGTGCATTGAGCATATACCTTATAGCCCCAAATGCTCTTTGCTCTGACCCTTTGTTCCATATTACTCACAAGATATTAGTCAAAATTGGAAGTCCTAGATCCATCTTTAATATCTATATATTGCACAACTGGGGTTTTTTGTTTATATATGTATTATTACCTAACACCCTCAGTGCATGGGGGTTCCTAGCCTAGTGAGGTAGCACTGCCTGATGAGTGAGAACAGACTCTGAAGCCAGGTGACCTAAGTTCTAATCTCTGTTCTGCTGCTCACAAGCTACATGACTTTGGCAAGTTCCTTAGCCTTTACGTACCTGGGTCTCTTCATTTATAAAATTGATTGAAGGATGACTTTGGGAATGATAAAAAATGAATAATTTTTTTAATCATTTGTGTCACTGGACTTCTGAGAGTGTGGGGACTGCTTCTGCCAACTGAGAGAACAGTGGGCAGATTGTATTCACTGCATCATGCTTGGAAGATAAGAGTTCAGGTGTCTCCCTTGCAGCTTGGCTATTGGGAATGCCATTCTTGGCTCTCCTCCTTGCCCAATGTCTCCCTGCAGAGCTCTTTGGAGCAGCAGAATGTGGAAAAGGAGTTTCTGTTCTACTCCCTCAGAACCACTGGAATTCTATTTACAGTAATTGCTAGTTGAGAATGTGTGGATACGCTTGACTTGCTTCTGTTTCTTCTTAAACCCCTACTTGGTGGTATATTGGCAGAGTACCTCACATTTGATATTCTCCCATGTGACCCTCTGTAGCTCAGCAGCCCTCACTGTCTGCAGGCCAGTTGGAGTCAGTATGGACAGCAGAGTGCAGAGGATCACATCTGGAGTGCTCTTAGTGTGACACTCAGGGCACAAGAACTGTGATCCAGATACCTGCTCAGGAGTCTGCTCCAGATGCCCACAAGGAGACAGTATGTAGAGGGGAAGCAGCTCTGCATTCCATGACTCTTCTAGAAAGAGAGAGACTCAATCCAAGGGGTGTGGTTGACCCAGATCAAGATTACCTTCTGAAGATGTAGCTCCAAGACTTCTTCCTTCTTAGAATTAATTTCCCTCTTAAAAGAGCATAGAAACATCTGGCTCACTTGCCAAGTCCTTTACCTTACCTCTAATTTCTAAAGCAAAATAAATAGATGATGTAGCATATTTTAGGTACACATTGAACAAATCAAAGTTTTACCTAAATATTTTCCTACATGATATTTTTCTGATTTATGAAGAACATATGAGTGCCCTCAAGGCTAATTCCAGTGGTGGATGGAAAGAATATCAATTTTTCTCTATCTAGTCAAATGAGATAGTTTTCCTTTTAAATACTGTAATCTAAGTAAGTCCCCTAGAGGGGCTCTTGACATTTTCCTTTCCTTACAGAATGGAGGGAGGGGGATTAATTAATGATGAGGTTCTAATGTGAAATGAGACTGTAGTCTTTTACTAACTTTTGAATAACATTTTCCTTGTTGTGCTAGTGAGCTTTCCATCACTGTGAAAAAATACCTGACACAATCAACTTAGAAGGAGGAAAGGCCTATATCAGCTTATGGTTTCAGAGATTTCAGTCCATGGTCAGTTTGCCTGTTGCTTTGGGGGCTGTGAAAATGAGTGCATCATGGTGGGAAAGTGTGGCAGAAGCTTCTCACTTTATGGTGGCCAGGAACCAAAAGATAAGAAGAAGCCAGAGTCCTAATATCTTCTTCAAGGGCACATCCTCAGTGACCTGACTTCCTCCCACAAGGCCTCACCTCCTAAAGGTTCTACCACCTCCCATATGCTCATAATTGGGCCTTCAACATGCAGGTCTTTGGAAAACATTCATAATCTGACCTATAGCACTTGTCTTTTGACACTCAAACTAAACATATATAAGTGGGGTATTCAAATTAGTCCCTACATATCCTACAGAGGTAGTAGCACTGAGGAGATAGAGACTCAATCTCCACTAATTGCCCTTTTGTTTATATTTGCCATATTTTTTCCTGGAAATGAAATATCCATAAGCTTGTTGGAAGGACTTCATCGCTGGTGGAGGCAAACTTTTGTCCTAATTGGTTTTAAGGTCTTATTTGTACCTACAGTTAACACACTGTACAGGTATCTGTACACAGATGTTATGAGTTCTCCCTTAGGAAATCCCTAGAGAACAAGGGTATAAATGAGCAAGAAGAAAACACGAGATACAAGAAACAGATATTCAACATAGGAGAGAGGCAAAAAGAAATCATAGGAAGACAGATAATAGAGCCCAGGATAAATGCAGTGCACTGGCATGAACAACTTGCCTATGCTTCCACCCTGATACTTGACTGATAGCTTGGCTGGATATAGAATTATAAAGGAGCAAATGCACCAAACTTAAATGAAGCATAGAGCACTCAACTAGCAGTTTGTGTCCATCTCCACACAAGACTCCTCCCTCTGAGGAATAAACAAGGGCTTACTATACTTTGAATACCCTGTTAATAGCCTGTTTCAATGTATTTCAGAGAAATACATTGAAACAAATTTCCTTTTCCTATGAAATTTTGGAAATGTTGTTCTTCTACAGTCTAGATTCCAATTCTGCTGTTGAAAATCCCCAAAGGATTTTAATTCCTGATCTTTTCTTTTTGATTTATTTCTCTGTTTTATGAAAACTTGTAAGATCTTTAAATTCCTCGTGTTCCACAATTTCATAGTAAACTATCTGTGGGTCATCTTTTTTCATCTATGGTACTATGACTAAGTGACCCCTTTAGTGTTGAAATTCATTTATATCAAATTTTCTTGAATCAACTTCATATACACACACACACACACACACACACACATATGAATGAATGAATCTTTCTGATATTTCATTATTCAGACCTTGTGATGGATTTGGTTAGTTATCTCACAAACATTTCAACTTTCTTCTCGTTTACCTTTGGGTACTGCACATTTTCCTTTCCTTACACAGGCTGGAAGCTAACCATCTGTATTTCCTAGGCTTTTTTGCAGCTAGTGTTCTGGACATAATTTAAATTCACCTTTGCTTCTTTTTACCTGTTGCCTAGTCTGGCCATGGAGGCTTTTCCCTGGGACAGCATTAGCAGGGATCCCACTTTAGAGCCACCAGCTCTGTGAAAAGTAACAGGCTGCTTGGCATCCGTTTTGCTTGTTTGGGTGGTGGCAGGTAAAGCCCATCTTTGCAGCCAGCAGCTATAGCTGTGACTCCCTGCCTTTGGCAACATTAGCATGCTTCTGGAGCTTGCAACAACAGTGGCAGCTGGCCACTTCAGGAGGCAGCCTCTTGATGTTAGAGTCTCTTTGCAGGTTAGTTCTTTGGTACAGTTTGGGATTTGTGAAAGCTCAACCTCATGTCTGTTTGTTTAGTCCTTTATTGTAAGACATAATTTCTGCTAAAAATAAATAACATGGATTTTTTTTTCTTTTCAGAGGACCCTCATCTGTATGATCTCCTGTTTTATTTTTCTAATTTTACATGTTTCTGTCTTCCAACTTTAGTTTGGGAGATTTTCTTAACTTTAGTTAGATTGAGTTTTTAAAATTTATATATACATACATATATAATATTTTTCCCTCTGGATGTTCTTATTTTATACATCTTATTTTATGAATAGACCATCTTCTGTTTTCTTTCTGAGGGTATTAATGTTAAATTTCTAAAACTTTTCTTCTCACTGCCTTGTTCCTGTTTTCTCCCAGTTGCTTTTGACTGTCTACTTAGGTCTCTAACTGTTGCACTAGAGACTTGGCTTAGTGATCCATGGTTGATCTGCTCATATTTAAGAGCAGCATCTTAGAAGCTGATTAGAAGCCCTGAATGTGTGTTGGACATTGTTACTGTCAGCCTTCACTATAAGGAGGTCCAGGTCTGGGTCTGTGGTTTAGTGATAGAGTGCTCGCCTAGCATGTGTGAGGCCCTGGGTTCAATCTCCAGCACTACAAAGGCAAAAAAAAAAAAGGGGGTGGGGAGACTATAAGGAGGTCTAGCTATGCTGGTTCATGGGGGAACCTGGATGTAAAGATCTATTTTACTCTCTTCTTTGTAGATTGATTCCCCAGGAAGGGATTTCCTAATATTCCACATGTAGAAAGTATGGGCTGGCTGCCTGAATCTTGGGAGCTGAGTCTAAATCTAAGCATAAGTATATGAATGTTTTCTTTGACGAAAAAGCAACCGCAGTGATTTTTAGTACCTTACCCTAAACTGTGCATGGCATAGAAAGCATTATAAAAGGCAGCACCTACCTGTAAAAACAGAAAGGAACTGGGGCTTCTTGAACAGACTTTCAACCATTCTTTCAATTTAGCTCCATCTTTACTCCTGCTTCCAAAGGTACCTAATGCTGGAAGATGCTTGTCTTTAGGGAGTACATTGCTATACATTGGGTTGCTTTGTCTTTTCCCTACTGCCCACTTAGGTTTCAGCTTTCCTGGGCCTACTTGGGTCATTAACCACCCATCCATTTGGGCTCTAGCTTGCAAAGTTTTATTGATATTGTATTCTTTTGTGTTTTGTTTTTGTTGGATCTGTACCTTTCAAACACAATCTCCCTATTGTCATTTTAGTCGGACTAGAAGTAAAAGTGTGTATGAAGACTACAGCCTCATCTGGAATTGGTTAGCCTTTCTATAATGTGAGTAATAGAAAGCTACTATATTGGTTTTGCTTAAATATTGTCATTTGATTAGTTATTAAGCTTAATAGCATAGTGTATGTCTAAACTGTGTGTTCTTAAACTTTGTGTGTGTGTGTGTGTGTATGTGTTTGTATCTCTCAGCTTAAAATAGAATGGATATAGCTAAAAGAAAGAAGTGCTCAGTGTCCTAAAATATGCACGACTTTCTTCCTGACACTGTTAGTAGGATTGCTTTAAGCTGTACCAGCACCAAAGATCTGTCCTTCACACTGACTGGAATATACTTAGTGGGAAACATATGTAGCCAACATTTCTGTCCTAAACCCTAAGGGAAGGGGGACAGGTAGGTTTTGGGTTTTCCTTTATCATGTTTAATGTGATAGGAATTTGTATTTGCCACCCCATCAGCATGGTTTTTGAGCATTTACTATTGCAGAGTTGTGGAAAATCAGAAATGATTTGCTTGAGTTCAGTGAAACCTTTCACATCAGCACATTCTCACTGTTCTTCATACCCGGCGCCTACAGCAAAGATTTAATAAGCCCTGTTTGCAAAACAAAAAGAGAAAAGGGTAATGGCTCAATGGAAAGCCCCATTAATGCTTCAGACCACTGACTGTTGAATCCAAATATAGATTTTAGGAAAGAGGGCTGAAGAGAGTGAATTTCCTTTAAGACAGAATCCGTTTTTTTAATTTTTGCAATAGGAGAAATTAAATGATAAAAATGAGAAATTAAAATTGCCAATGTGTTCTTAGTATAATGTTTGGCTTTTATTTGAAATTATATAGTTTTTAGTTATTATAAATTGGCAGGTTTAGTATTTTACTGATTTTGAGAAAAAAAATCAGGAAGAATTATATAACTTACCTTTTAATAAAAGATACACTTAAAAAATAGCTATACTAAAATAAAGTACCAAAGGATGGGAAAGGACTATATGGTATGTGTAGTGTAATATTTAAGGAGGTTTTTCACCAAAGCCTTAACTGTCGAGCTCATAACTTGTGGATGAAAAATACATAACTCTCCTGCCAAAATATGTTCTCACTCATGCTTTGAGCTCTGACATCACTTCGGGTGATGCAGAAACTAGATGAAATTCTAGAGTTCCATGTTGGCTGTTTAGAAACACAGCATAAGGGCATTCATGTTCTTGCTCAATTGTTTGGCTGCCTCTTTGAGAGGGCTCAGGGAGAAGGCACAGCTCAGAACAGTTGGTTCTCCATTCCACAACTTCATTTCTGTGACTCAACCAACCTCGGACTGAAAATATTTGAAGAAAAGGATGTTTCATCTGTACTGAACACATACAGATTTTTCTTCTCATTCCCTAAACAATACATAGCACTTACTTTGTACTGGGTATTATAAGCCGTCTAGAGATTATTTAAAGTATAAGGGAGGATTTGCATAGGATATATGAAAATACCTTTACATTTTATGTTAGAGGCTTTACCACTTATGGATTTTGGTATCTGAGAGTTACTAGGACCATCCTCTTCAGATACTGAGGATACTTTAGCTAAGGATTGGCATCAAGGAAGGAACAGCAAGGTATTCTAGAAGGCTTGATTCGGAGTTGGGAAACTTGGATTGTGATTGAAATTTATCTACTCACTAATCGTAAGTCCTTCTTAATTGCTTTATTTTTTTTAATTCTAAGGTAGTTAGAAAGCATATGTTACAAAATTAAAGTAATATATAGAATGATAATTTTACTTTGGAAGTTCAGACTACATGGAGGAGGAATACATTTTTAAAGCTAGTGTGAACTGACAAATCATAAAGGTAAATGGAATTATTGACAATGAAATTATTGGCAATCCACAGAACAATTGATACCATCAAATTTCCAAATAAACTAGCAATATATATAATCAGAATTATTGATGAGTTCTGGATTTCAAAGATTTCACAGGTATTATTATTAAGATAAATACATTTATTGAGTCCTTAATGTCACATCTTACACTGAAATCATTAAGTTCATTATCTTATTTATGATCTTAGTAACAACTTGTATTTACAGTTACTATTATCATTCCTGTTGTATAAATAATAATTTAGATTATAACTTATAGATGAGAACTGCAGTTTAGGTGTTTTTGTACCACATAGATAAGAGGTAGTAGATCAATCATAGCCATGTCTATTTAACTCCAAAACAAGATGTTTTTAGTCACCATGCTATTATGTTTCCAAAATTGAAAATAGTTGAGGATTGTGTCAAAGGATAAAATATAAAAAATAGCTAATTCTTCCTTTCTCTCTTTTATGAAATTGAAGCCACTGGGGCAAGTAGAAGATTCAGCGAGTTATATACAAAAAAACTATTTATCAGATAGCCCTGCCCTGAAGGAGATTCTAGTCTACCTGAGGGGGTTGGGGATTTTAAGCAATTAAAGAGACAAGGCAATGTATAAACATAGAGGAAGAAGCTAGGTATATTTACTGAGTAAGAGGAAATTCATGAAGACTAAGTTCAAAAACTGATAATTGTAAAATGAAAGGTAAACCAGGTTTATTTTCTGGAACCCAAGAACTATAGTCAAACATTTCTGTATGTGAAGTAAATGGGCATCTGCCACAAGAGGTAGCTCATTTCCTGTTACTATGTAAAGTCAGCATTTAGTACGTTCACATTGTTGGATGACCATCACCATCCATCTTCAGAATTTTTCATCATATCAAACTGAAACTCTACATTTAACAATACTTCTCCATTTTACCCTCTTTTTATCATTAAAAAATTATCATTATTATAATATTGATGTATTAATTGTACAAATTACGGAGTTTCACTGCAACATTTATATGCATGCACATGTTGTGCCTTGATCGTATTTACCTTCCCTTCTGCCCTCTCTTGTCCTACCCTCTATCCACCTCCCATCATCCCTCATCCCCTTCCCCTTCCCTCATAGTCTTACTTTCAGATCATCATTTTTTTTTTTTTTTTTTTTTTTTTTTTTTTTTTTTTTTAGTTTACACATGAGAGAAATATGCTTGTCTGGCTTATTTTGCTTAAAGGTGGTGTTCCCCATCCCATCCATTGTCCTGCAAGTGGCAGGATTTCATTCTCCTTTGTACCTGCATAATACTCCATGGTGTATTTATACACCATATATTCTTCATCCATTTGTCTGTTGACCGACACCTAGGGTTGATTCCTTATCTTAGCTATTTCGACTATTGCCACAATAAACATGGAAGTATAGGGATCTCTTTCATATGTTGATTTCATTTCCTTTGGATAAACATCCAGGAGTGGTGTAGCAGGATCATATGGTAGATCTATTTTAAGTTTTTTTTGAGGAACCTCCATATTGTTTTATGGTGGTTGTCCTAATATACATTTCTCACTAAGGGAATGCATAAGGGTTCCTTTTTTCTTTACATCCTTGTTAGCATTTGATTCTTATTTTATTTTTGTTAAATAATAGCCATTCTGACTGGGAAGAAATAGAATCTCAGTATAGTTCAGATTTATGTTTCCTTAGGGATATTTTAAACTAAAAATACTTAGAAGTCAAAGATATTTAGGGAAGACCAGTTTGAATGGGAAGGAGGACATTCTGGGAGAAGGCAAACCTTGAGCTCATACCTGAGATAACTATCATCTATGAGTTAACTAGTCAAACTGTTCTTGCTCGTAGAGGAACCAAGAGCTGTATGGGAGCTCATGCTGTTGGACAGACCTGCATTTCTCTGCCCTTGGTGGCCTCCCCTCTCAAGGTAAGGGACTGACTGAGTGTGATGATCTTTAAGGCCCAACCATTCCAAGCATTCTTAGGGTCCTGAGGCACCTGTCTTTAGCAAGACTGTCAGCCTCAGTCATTTGTCCTGTGGCCTTTAGATATGTCAAATCTTGAGTATAGGAAAACAGACTCTCTGCTCAGGACACTAAGTTTAGAAATGGGAAAGCTCACCAGAGTGTGAGTACTGAGAGAAGTGGCACACCTGAGAGAGGTAGCAGACATCTCCAAAGATCTCCAAATCCAAGGTATCAGATGTATTTTTTTGTTAAAACATTTCTCTTAAAGTAAAGAATAGAAATGCCACAAAATTTTTCTGTTCCTCCCAGATTTTTAAAGATATCACACCAGTTTTATTTCATCCTGAGTTAGGAAGGTTGACGCCTTGAGACTCCCTATAAAGAAATACCTTGTCTTTGGTTCTTGATTTCCAAGACTGGACCAAAGCAGAGCACTAACAGGGCAAGTGGTGGAGTTGGTACCGGAAAATCCAGGAAAAACCATTTCTTTACTCACATAGCATGAATTTAGATGTAAAGGGGAAATGCTGTGTCAAGGCACAGTGAGGAGCTTTAGAATTCAGTATTTCATTTTGAGTGTACCACTCATGGGGCAAACATAGAGAAGGGTTTATAAATAATATTAGTAACAAGCATTACAGATGCATGTTTTACCAAATACACTCAGAGTTTTGGAAAGTCAGCACTGACGATTGATTTGCCAGGAGCACTCCTTTGATGTAAAGGCATTCAGTGGATACCTGGGGGGGCATATAAAGGGACAGTCTTTGAAATGCCATGTCAGCAAGTGCTGCCCATCTCTTATTGACTCTTGGCTCAGCTGGGCAAAGCTTTGGGGTTTTTATTGCTTTTGGAAAGAAGAGCTATATTAGAATTGTTGTCCTTTGGGAAACAAGTCAAAATAGAATTCCTTCAGTGTGTCATTGAAATTTAAAATGAAAACAAAATACTGGTACCTTCTGTTCTTGAATTTCCATTATGAATGGAAGGTAGAAACTGGGAGCTGTTTGCAGCTGTTTTTCAGGTCATTTTAACCAAAATTCATTAAAATTGTGTTTGAGGACATAAGTATGTTTTGCTATAGGCAATTGTTCTCTATTTTTTTTAAAGGATTAGGTTAGTCTGTAGCTTGTCTCACTGCACAGAATAAAGTGGGCCGATGAATCCATTGAATCTCAATGGCTTACTAAAGCCTTATTTTTCTTCTGAATGAGATATGTTCATTTTGCAAAGATAGCTAGACAGTTGCATGCTAAAAAGTGTGAGATTTCTTTTAATAGGGAAGGCATCCTTTAATAAAAGAGAGTTTTAGTTTTTGTTACTCCCCTCCCCATGTAAATACAATTTATTATTTCATTCTTTTATTTGCCATTTAAGTGCTTATGCTGTTGGAAAGTTCCAATTCAAAACATTTTTTAGAGTATGGGGTTAGAAATGATTATGGAATGCGATGGACATTATTATCCAAGGTACATGTATGAAGACACAAATTGGTGTGAATATAATTTGTATACAACCAGAGATATGAAAAATTGTGCTCTTTATGTGTAATAAGAATTTTAATGCATTCCACTGTCACATATAAATAAAAAATTAATTAAAACTAAAAGCATTCTTTTAAGATAGTCTAACATTTTCATTAGCTTTTACAGAAGAATCCCAGGGTGATTTAGACACTATGGAAGAACAAATAAGAGGACAGAACCAAAACAGCACAGTGGAGACTCCACCAACCAATTCCAGACCAACAGGTTCAGTGGGTCATTTTTTCTGTAATAAACTGAATATTTGGGGAGTTATTCCACGTCTAATAGCTTTCTTTGAAAGCATTCAATATGGAAACTTTATAAAAGGTTCTCGTGTCTAGATACTTCCATAGACCCTCAGCAGTTGCAGATTCAATATTTGAGGTTTTAGCCATTTGTGAACACTGTTTCCTTGGTTTATGACATAAATTTTTGTGGTTTCTTGATCATAATTTTAGCAATATAATATTTTTACCAAAATAGTAAAAAATAACGTATCCTCAAAAGGAAGAGCATACTAGGTAAAGACTAAGGAAATCTGAATAAAGAATGGATTTAACTTAACAATATTGTACTGGTTTGGATAAAGTAGTTGTGACAAATGTCCTCACCTAAAACAGGATAATAACCATAGGGAAGACTGTAAGAAGTACAGAGGAAGTTTCTGGGTTCTCTTTACAACTTTCTGTACACCCCAAACTATTATAAATAGTTTATTTTAAACAAATATATGCTATGGAAACCTTGGGACATTCAGAGAAATAAACAGTTGTTCAAAGAAACACAGTATTTTGAGGGACATTCATATATAGTGAGCATATATGATTTTATGATATATATGCACATATTGTTTCGTAAGTGAACATCTTTCCAAGTGAACATCTCTCCATGTCACTGAATATCTTATTGCGTTATAATTGTTGCATAATATTCAGTTATATGAAAATATTGCAGAATATATTTAACCGGTCCTTCTCATTACTCATATTTCATTATTGTAAACAATGTCATGACTTAGTCATGTTAATTAAAGCTTTGTTCACATTCCCTGTTACTCCCTCAAGAGCAGTTTCTAGAAATGGTATTACTGACTCAGAGAATATGCACAGTTTCAAAATGTTGATAGTTTTGGGTACATAAATTTGAATAATGTATCAAGTGGAACTGATTTGGTATGAGGGATTATATGAACAAATGGATTTATAATGGAAAAGTGGCATTCTAGAACTAGTCAGTCAGGAAGTTGAGGGAGATCTAATTTAAAGCTTCTGTTTATTTATTTATCTTTGAAGCTTTGCTGAGAATGACTAGGGATAGGGTAGGTAACTGGAAGAGAATGCCTAAATAAATACAGCCACATTGAGACATGCGGAAGAAGGCTGAGTAGATGCAACCCAGTGCAGGCTTGAAAAGGAGGAGAGATCTAGAGACAGGTCAGGCAGGCCATGGTGGGTTCATCTCCTTCTGCTGGGTCTGAGGAGGAGGCAAAGGCAGATCTGCCAAAGCTCGGGCATCTCAAGGCTAGTACACTTAGGAGCAGTGTGGGAAACCCCCAGCTCCAAGCCCAGTACCCCAGAAGAAGGGCAGGCATGTGGGCAATGGCTGCTCTGGATAGGAACCTGCCTTGATAGGTTATGTCAGACAGTGAGGGGAGGACCTTGCCAAGGAATAGGATGGAGAAAGCTAATGTATTGATTTTCACCACTCAGCCCATAGGTCACTAGCATTCAATTTGGGGCAAATTGGAGTGATTCTCCCATGGGGAAACTCATATATCTGCCCTGTGCATTGTCCCTCCAGCCAGTCACTAGCCTGTGAGGTACGCTTCCTCCCTCATTACCACCCTCTGCATCTCTACACTCCAATAATGACCAGAGCAGTGCCTGCTCCCACTGTTGCAGTTATCCACCTAAGTGTGCCCATTCAAATTATCAGCTTTTAAAAATGCATCCATGTCATTGCCAGGAAAAGTCCACAGTATTTGGGAAGATATTCATATATAGCCAAGTATGTATGATTTTATGAGACATATACACATATTGTTTGATAATTTCCTTTACCAAGTGAACATCTTTCCATGTCACCAAATATAATTATTATAATTGTTGCATAATATTAATTAAGTTATATGAAAACATTGCATAATGTATTGAGCCAGTCCTGTCCCCCTGTCTTCAGGGAATTTAGGTAAACTCCATTCCAGCCCAGCTACCTCCATCATGGGTGGTTAAAAATGGACCTCAGTAGGAAACTGTGTTACTGTCTTCAGATATGCTGCATTTGTGAATGTCATCTCTATTGTTGTATATTTGTCATCTTAACATTTTGTCTTATTTCAAGTGTTTTCCTGCTATAAAGTTTAAGTGGCCTTTTCATGATGTTTTGAATGAGGCTCCACTGTAGTCTTGAGTTCTTTCCTGAAGTCTATTCCCTAGAAAGGGATTTGTTTTTCTGTCATAACTTGAGGAATATTCCAATGTAAACGGTATCAGCTGGCTGGAGCTCTGGCCACCCACCACGGTCTTCAGAACATGAGGAGATTCAGGAAGCCCTAGAGTTCCAAGAAAGGTATCAAGAGGCTTCTGAACTTCACCCTGGAGTTAGTGGCCTGTGAATTCCGAATGAGCCTCTCCCTTGTGTTCCCACCATTCTGTTTTGTTCAGATTTTCCGAAAACCCAGAAGATCCAGTCTTTGGGTAGCTTTTTCATAATTAAATCATCTGGTAAATACAGTGTGTGGGAGAAGTCCTAAGGAGTAGGGAAGTGAAAAGAGTATAAAAACAATGGTCTCTAAACAATGGAGTAGTCTCTGAGCAGCATCTTTGCTTTGGGGAATTTCAAAGCAGTGAGAAGATACCCTGTCAGTGGAGGAATGAAGAAAACCTTGTGAAATGTGACTCATCTAACCTTTTAGAAATTGGAGCTGCCCCACAATGCTATTAGTCTGAGTCTTCCTCTCTGCCCTCTGGCCGTCTGTGCTCCTCCTCTTCTTTTTAAGACTGCAGTGTGCAGAATTAGATTCATCATAACCAATGGTTCACAACATGTTCTCATCACTGAGCCATCATGACCCACTTTTTATATTTGGTCATTTTTAATAAATATGCCTTCCATTAAGAGGAATTGAGCTGTTTCTAGATTTTAGCTCCTGAGCCCCCTTTACCTTTCACTCTCACTTCAGAGCCCATGTTCCCAGCGCCAGATGGTGGGGTACAGTGAGTCGTGCACCTAGACTGCAAGTCCTGCCCCAGGAATGTGGTCCCATTACCCCTTCCTGTACTTTTCCCATTTACAACTCCCTATCTTTAGCAGTTCTCCCCTCTATACACATAGAGCACAACGCCTTTGGTAGGATAAGTTTCAGTCATACCCATGGTGTAGTAATTGTGAGGATGTGAACTAAATATTAATATGCCCCTGCGGGATTGCAGTAGATTTTACATTGTCTGGGAAATTTTCAAAATCTTTGTTCCTGTTTCTGGTCCTTGTATTCCCCCCACCCCCAATACCAGGAGCAAATTCTTGGTAGAGTCTAGCTAGGGAAACTTTCCACTGGCTTCTCCGGGGAATATTGTGAACAATGTAGTAAATAAGTCTGTCTTTTAAAGTATTTTCCCAGGACCCTTTTGCACAAGACAAGTTAGGGCATGTGCAGGAGAGAAGACAAATGTCCCTTCAGTAACGTCATGTCGTGTCTCAGCCTTTCACTCACAGGTGCACCCAGATCCTTCTCAGAGCACATGGCTGGCAAGCCTATTAGTAGACTAAACAGATTCACCATTTTATAGGTGAGGAAAGAGAGTTTGCACCAAGAGGATAAAAAGCAACAAGGAACAAATCATCCAGGGGTTGTTCCCATGTAAGCAGCAGGTAGGGAGCAGGCGGCTGGGTTGGGGGGTTGCTGCCCTTCATGGCCCCTCAGAAGCTAGAGTTGTTTGAGAATCTTCATCTCTGCCTGGCTTTCTATTGTTCACAGAGGACAGCTCCTGCCAACCAAGATCCTGTTTCTGTTTTGTTAAAACAGTGCCTGGAGCTCAGGGAAAGAAAGGCTGTGTGGAGAGGCAGGAAACATTAAAAGGGGAGGAAGAAAATGGATTCTGTCAAATTGTTTGTACAGTTCCTCTCCTTTTTCTTCCTCATCTCTTTTAAAATAATTGGTTTAGGACTATAATAGAATTGCCATCAAACAAACCCTGAGAGTTGGTTATCTTGGGTGCAAGCAAGAAAGTAAAAGTGTACCAAATGAGATCATGGAGTCTGAATGAAAAGAAATATTGATCCACCACTGAGAGCCAGCCTGGGGCAGAGGAGGCAAGGGTTTTGATTTTTTTTCCTTGAATCGATAATATTTTGATACTAAGTATTTCTTCCAGTATCAAATGGATTACAGGAAAAGCATTAGGGTACAGAACTCTATACTTATATTTTATTCCTTTCTTGTTCTTTTTTAAAGAAGGAAATTCCGATTATGGTTTCTTTCTTTTTATATAAACATATGTTATATGTAGGGCCATAGGGAAGATTCAAATGGCCATAGCAAAATCAATCTTTCATATTGTTTTCTATATATTATTGATTATTAATTATTTAATGGGAATGATGAACTGAACAGATGGAAATTTTCTTTCATTTTGTGAAAAGGAAGCTGTTTTATTCCTTTCCTCAGTGGCATGGCTCCAATAGTTTGAATTTACTTGGCAGTTAGTTTTTTGTTGCTTGTTTTCTTGTTTGTTTGTTTTAGGATTCACAATTTATTATTTTATAGAATTTCAGTAGTCTTATGTTTACCAAATTAAATGCATGTGAGGCACTTGGCTTTTCAGGTCAAACACTGAGCAATAGGAACTTTAAGTACCATGTACTTTTCTAGTCATTCTTTCTTGTCCACAGTTTCACTGCGATAAGAATAAGCATAGGCGTAATAGCCCCTTAGTAGTTTGCATGCTCTCATAAATTGTTCATCAGAGACCAAGTCCCATCTAAAGAGGAAAGCAATTACTGAATTTGAGTCAGAGAAAAGACCAGCAGATGAACTGTGTCTTGGGGATGAAAGTCCTATCATGTCTTCCAAGAAAGCTGTTTCAGAAAAGGCAGTGGATATTTGAGTTTAGGTCCTCTCCTAATCCCAGAACAGGTGTCCCATGAGCTTGAAGATTCTGTAGAGTGTGCGGTCAACACAAGTGTGTGGAGCACACAGAATTTTCCTCAGATCAGCGAGGAAGAGCTGAACTGTTAAATGGTGTTGCAACAAATTGAATCACCATCTGGAAAAAATAAAGTTGGATGCATGCCTGATAACATATTCCTTCATAAATTCCAAATAGATGAAATATTTAACAGTAAAAAAATGAAATCAGAAAACTACTTAAAAGGGGGTAATTTTGGAGTAAGGAAAGACTTCCTGATCATGACTGAAAATCCTGAAGCCAAGAAGAAAAGATTGTTGAATGACTATTTTTAAAAGAATATAACAAAAGAAAACTGTCCAAATGTCCTGGTGCAGGTCACTATGAGACAAAAGATAAATGACAAAATGGAAGAATACTCATATCACAAAAGGCTAATCTCCATACATAGAAAAAGCCACTAGAAATCAGTATGAAAAATGGGCAATAAATATAAATAGACCTTAAATATGCGGAAACTTCACTAATATTAAGACAAGTGCAAATTGAAAATACACTGAAATATAACTTCTCATCTCTCAGGTTTATAGAAATATAACTAGACTATAGACACCATCTTGGCATGTGTGTGTGAGAAAATAGATATTTATAGATTTCTGGCAGGAGGACATGATGTGTGACATTGCCTATGGAAGGCTCATGGCAATACTTATTACAATTGTAAGTTCATTTTCTTCTTGGCCCTATAACCCATTTCAGTTCTGGAACTTTATTCTCAAGATATACTTGCAGGATTGTTCAATGCAGCATTGTTGGAAATTGTAAAAGTTTGGAAAGAACTCTGTCCATTTAAGTGGGAGGAGGTGCTGGTTAAATAGTCCTTGGTGCATCCTCAGGATGGAGTAAGGACTATACAAAGAAGGAAGAATTTTTCCATGAATTTGGATCACTCTATAAATCTCAAAGAGCTCCAAGATGTAATGTTAAATTATTTTTTAAAAAGTATGTAGTATGCACTTTTGTATAAGAAAGGAGGAAAATAAGAACATCTATTCTTATTTGTTGTTTCTACATGAAGAAATTCTGTAAAAATATACAAGAAAGCAAGAGAAAGGGAAAGGAATGAGTAGACAGGCACAGAAGTGGGAGTAAGATGGCTTAATGTTTATTTTTGAATCATATGAATGTACTACTTGTTTAAAATAAGATTTAAAAAAGAATCAGTAGTCAGCAGGCACTGGCAGTATTCATAAATGACTTAGAGGTCTTTGGCTGTGGTCCATCATAAAAGAACTCTTCCATTCAATTAACAGACGTCCAGCTGACTATCTTCTGGATGCCCCAGTGAGTGGCCAGATTTCTAATATACTCACAGATGCACTCTGCTGTTTAAGTATGCTATGTGAATAAAGCTCATACTCCTTGGTAGTCCTTCTGGGTTATGCAATACATATTGCTCATTAAGCCAAATATGTACCTGCTGAATTGGATAGAACACTTTTAAGGTGTAGTTTTACTTATAAGAGGTGAAGCTAAGCTTAAAAATTAAAATATTTTGATAACCTCTGGCACATAAGAAAATTTAAGAAAACCAAACAAGTTCAAAGTCTTCAGCTCAGAATACTAGTTAGCAGTGTGTTAAATTATAGTGCCAAAATCTATTCACTTTCCATTTGCATCTGATTCATCATTGCTCTAATTTTTAATGTTCTTAAACATTACCTGTCGAAGCCGTTAAAATACAGTAAGTGCCTTTGCATACCCAATTAAATGCCCAATTACCAATTTTAGGCTCTCAACTTACATTTTAAAATGAAATGAACCCAGCCCTGCAGCTGAATTGTTAATGGATAGCAGATCTCGAGGGAAGTGATGCTAATTGTTCTCACTCAGAAACATGGTTCCCTGGCTTAAGCAAAAGAGCACCATTGCTGCTTTGACCTTACACCCCCTGTGCTGTCCCACACTAGTATGAGTTATAACTCTTGATGTCCTTTCAAGAGGAGAAAGAAGATTGAGGGCAAACAGGAGTCCTCGAAGCCTGGGCAGGGATACTGGAATAATTTCCTTTTCCAGAAAAATAACAGTGCCTTTGTATTAAGGCCAGGAAGCAAGACCAAGAAGCTTGGCATTGTGCTTCTGAATATAAATATATATTTAACAAGATTACTTCCTAAACATTGAGTTTGAACATAGAGGAGTATCCAGGATTCTTGGCCAGGATGTGAGTTGTCTTCAGATTCATCCCAGGTCAAGGCAATCTAAAAGAAATCAGCTGCTCTCTGGTTGGCCCTATTTCTGTTCCTGTAAACTGGCCCTTCCCAGTTAGTAGAGCCCATCATTTTAGTTATGGAGGCACAAAGGAGACCAGATCTGCTCTGCATCTCTTTCCTTGATCTTTAAAAGCTATGTTCAGCCACAGGCTGAAATGATGCTTCATAAAGAAGCTTTCCTGCATCCACCAAAAACCCCCTTCTTGCCCACTGCCCCGTCCCACTCAATATGTGTTCTTTCTGTCCTCCTAGCACATAATCATGTGCCTGCTGGTGGGGAGAAGTATGCATTGTGGTGTTTGTTGAGTCCTGCCTCTGTTTCATCACGAGGAACTTATCAATTCGCTTCTGGGATGCACACTTCCCAAGGAGTAGGTTTGTGCTTCAGTCACCTTGTTCTTATTTCATATCATCTCCCCTGTCTCCTCCACTACCCTGGCACATCATTTTTCCTTCAGTGTGCACATCATAAATATTTGTCGAATCAATGTTATTTGTGCCTTCAGATTTTTCCAGAAGAAAAGAATAGTCATACTGCTTTATGATGCAAGTGTTGACAGTTTAAATTCCTCTTAAGTGAGACAGAAAATTTACATAAACTTCTCATACTCAGCTATGATTCCCTCTAGGGGAATTTAGGAAAGATATGAGCATAACATTCTGCCACTCCCAACAGAAAGGCTTTCTCATACCGTGAAGCTCCCTTCCCTTCCTGCCAAGAGACCTCCCCTCCCCAGCAGGAGTGGCACTTCTCAGGGGAAGATACTCTTTGTGTGTTGGACATTTTTAAATGCATAGATAATTCACATGCTCTGCTGTTATTTTGTAAGATGGACTTTACTATTTTTTTCTATATAGTGACTGGCTCTGTTTGTCACTGCATTAGGGAGAGACCTGAGAGAGTGTGCACCACAGTGTGCAGCATGCATCTTTGTGATTTGGAGAATGTTAAAACCAGAGGGCTCAGAGGGTCCCTCTGGTCTCGTTTTATCTTATAAATGATGAAATTAAGACTCAGACAGGAAAAGACACATGTCTGAAACACCCAGAGACAGGTAGGCAGAACAAGCCCAAGAACCCAGCCTCACACTACAACAGCTCCCACCCAGTGCTCTCGTTGGCTCCCTGATGTCTCCCCTTCTTCAGGGTCATTGCTGTTATTCAGTTAGCCATCAGTCCAGTGCTGATGGACGCAAGGTTCATTCCCCATGTAGAGCAGCTTCCTTCACAGAAGGGATTCCTTCGTTTCTAGGCCAAATCCTGTGCCTTGAAAGCTGTTTTGCTACTGGATAGAGCAGAGGAACTACAGGGTGGTTTGATACCAGAAACACCAGCTCCACTGGAGAGCCATTTTAATGAATATGTCCTGTTGACAGGGAGTTAGGAAGGAGCATTACCTTTCCCTGGGGAGTCAGCAGGTTGAGCTGTAATTCTTTGAAAGAAGAATAGTGCTGGGACTCCATGCAAAGGGATCTTTCTGAGGCTCCCAGCAGGAAATATATATTCTCACAAATTTCCCTTTACTTTGCTGTCTCACAAAACAGGTTTTTTTTGTCCTCTTATATCTAAAAAAAATAGCCACTTAATTGGCTTTACTCTTTGAATTAAGATGGCCTTCCACTCATCACCATGCATTGAACCATACTAGCTTTCCGCTTGGCTCACACTTTGGTGAACACAGTTCATTTACATCAGGAGGCAATTTGGATTCTGGCTGTTTCTCCAGAGCCTTTCATGCCTGGTAGCTGAGGAGATATGCATGGGATGGAGCCTGTGGCATCTGTTTCTGTGGGTAGAACTGGAGCAAGGGGCTTTCGACACTCCTCTTTTAAACTTATCTGAACAACACCCTTTGGAAATGTTGACTAGAAGTGGAAGCTGAGAGTGAAATTAATTCCATTATTAAAAAATCTGAAAGCAGGGCATAAGCACTGGACATCAGAACCTGAGCTACTATTCCTCTCATCTCCCTTTGCCCCTACCTTTTATATATAGCCTGAGTGTCTTTTTTCACACCTTCTGCCCTCCATTCAGACCACTGGCCAGAAAACCTGTGCTTCAGAATGAGGACACAGAGAGTAAGAAATTTACCAAGGACAAAAAAGTGGTTATCTTCTGTCTCTTTAAAAAAAAAAGCCATTACTTAAGACTTGGAGCCTCCCGTGTGGAATGCTCAGTGGATGCTAATTTTAGTTGCTACAAATGCTTCCCTTATCTCTTTTATAGGGCAGAATAATGAACAGTGGAGGGCTTCTGCACCTGTCCATCAGCAAAATTAGGCACCTTTTCTGCCTGAGGAGGGTGTGGTGGTCTGAGGGTTATTAGACATCTTGTCTTGGGAACAGAGTGTGCACAGGAGTTCAGGCAGACACAGCCAGGGTTGTTATGTTTGGATGCTGTCCCTGTGTTCTTCCTTCACACCCTCATGGTTCTTATCAGTCAGAGAAAATGAACCGGAGGGTGGACGTGCATCTGCAAAATGAATCTCCTTTCAAAGAGTCCTCAGAAAAGGGAGAAAGTTAATGGTTTTGGTCCAGCACAAAGGAGAAACAAATGTCACAAGCAGAAAGGCAGTGACCTTTCCCATACTTCCTTCTGTAGGGACACCACAATGGCTTGAGTCCAGAGATGGAAGTCACTGTTTGCACTGTCCATTTTATTAGAATCCCAAACCAAACACACTGTGGTCATTTCTACCTTTACTCAACTCCATCTGGGAATATGCCTGTTTTGCCTTTTGTTCTTATCTTTGGAAGAGTAGCTGTCCAAAGTGTTTACTCCTTCTTTCTGAGGGGTTGGGTTTCCTTTCTGCCTCAAGCCTCCCATTGGAACTTCCTCCCTCTGACATTTGTCCAGGCTCTTATGGCTTTTTGAATGTTCTGCTGGAAGTGAACCCTAACTACCACTTCTTGCTTGATTTTTTTTTTCCTTTTCAACGTAAATTGAAAATCCTTATGAAGAAAGGACTGTCTCCTATTTTCCCTAAAGGACCAATAAAAAAGATCCTTCTGCAATATCATCAGAGAATACATTTTCATTTGAGGGAGGCTCATGCATTTTGAACCTAGAATTTTTGATGAATCATAAACAAGTTTGGACGTAGGTTCTCGTTGCACTACCTGTGGAATTAAAATGCTTCCCAGGCTAATGAACAGAATAAGTAAGATATGTTAAAAAAAAGGTTTATTTTTTAAATTAAAAATTTAGAAAAAAGCAAAAACCCAACAGTTTAGGACCTATCATTTTCTTGCAAAGAGAGTTTCCTCTTTGTTCCTGAATTTGATTCAACAAATCCCAAAATGAGTGTGACAGAGAAATCCCACAGACATTTTGGGAAAAGAGGGAGTGTAGTCTGGATTGTCAGAGAAGTCTAGAGTTGGCATGAAAAGGGTGGACATGCTTTAGATTTGCAAGAGGTGGATTGAAAGTATCCCAAGCTGAGAAGGCACAAGAGCAACAGCACACAGATGGGATGAACTATGATATGCCCTAGGAAGAGCCTGGCACTTGACAGAGTAGGTCATGGGAGTGTGGAGTAGAAGGTGAAGCTGGGGAGACCAGTTGGAAATCTAGTTCCAGAGACAGCAGTGATTATCCACTGCATTGCACTACTTAAAGAATCAAACCTTCATTTGTCTAGAAATAAGTTCAATAATTTATTCTTGAATTATCAGGGCTTCTGAGCAATTTTACCCACCAGGATAGTATCTTCTACATGTGACAATAAGACACTGGACAGCAGTGGTGAGGACTCTTTCTAACTGATGGCTTGCCATCAAGAGGGCAGCCTATCAATATGTCTGGGGCAGACAGTGGCTTCTCCCTGTAGAACTCTCAATGACATCCTTGACCTCCTTAGCAGAAGAAACACATAGGAGGGAGGCATTAATTCTATCCTTGTAACAATATCAGACTTTCAAGTGGCCTTTGTCATTTGCTGTGTTAGTCATTTCCTCCAAGTCTGCTTGGGATTGGCACAGTTTTGCTCGTGCTTAAGGTTTTGTGATGGTTTGTGTGTCCTGCGCTATCCAGGGTCACAAGTGTCTTTGACTTAAAAATGTGTATGTCCAGCATTGTATGTCATTACTGACTCCAGAGAAGAATTCACAGCAGCCGAGAAAACATTCAATAAAGAGACATCATTACCCTAAGTACATGTATGAAGACACAAATGGTATGACTCTACTTTGTGTACAACCAGAGATATGAAAAATTGTGCTCTATATGTGAAATATGAATTGTAATTCATTCTGTTGTCATATATAAAAATTTGAATTTTAAAAGATCTAAAAAAATAGGATAAAAGAGAGACAGACAGACAGACAGACTTGGGTAACTGTGGCCTGTTACTTTACTTGTATTTTTTGACTTGACAAAATAGGTTTGTATTTTCAAGTATAAAGGTATTTGTCTTTCCTCCTCTTTGAAATTCATATGGAAAAATAAAAGACCCAGAATAGCAAAAACAATGCTAAGCAGGAAATGTGAATCAGGCGGTATAGCGATACCAGACTTCAAACTATATTACAGAGCAATAGTAACAAAAACAGCATGGTACTGGTACCAAAACAGGCGGGTGGACCAATGGTACAGAATAGAGGACACAGAAACCAATCCACAAAACTACAACTATCTTATATTTGATAAAGGGTCTAAAAGCATGCAATGGAGGAAGGATAGCATCTTCAACAAATGGTGCTGGGAAAACTGGAAATCCATATGCAACAAAATGAAACTGAATCCCTTTCTCTCGCCATGCACAAAAGTTAATTCAAAATGGATCAAGGAGCTTGATATCAAATCAGAGACACGCCGTCTGATAGAAGAAAAAGTTGGCTACGATCTACGTACTGTGGGGTCGGGCTCCAAATTCCTCAATAGGACACCCATAGCACAAAAGTTAATAACTAGAATCAACAAATGGGACTTACTCAAACTAAAAAGTTTTTTCTCAGCAAAAGATACAATAAGAGAGGTAAATAGAGAGCCTACATCCTGGGAACAAATCTTTACTCCTCACACTTCAGATAGAGCCCTAATATCCAGAGTATACAAAGAACTCAAAAAATTAGACAATAAGAGAACAAACAACCCAATCAAGAAATGGGCCAAGGACCTGAACAGACACTTCTCAGAGGAGGACATACAATCAATCAACAAGTACATGAAAAAATGCTCACCATCTCTAGCAGTCAGAGAAATGCAAATCAAAACCACCCTAAGATACCATCTCACTCCAGTAAGATTGGCAGCCATTATGAAGTCAAACAACAACAAGTGCTGGCGAGGATGTGGGGAAAAGGGTACACTTGTACATTGCTGGTGGGACTGCAAATTGGTGCAGCCAATTTGGAAAGCAGTATGGAGATTTCTTGGAAAGCTGGGAATGGAGCCACCATTTGACCCAGCTATTCCCCTTCTTGGTCTATTCCCTAAAGACCTAAAAAGAGCATGCTACAGGGACACTGCTACATCGATGTTCATAGCAGCACAATTCACAATAGCTAGACTGTGGAACCAACCTAGATGCCCTTCAATGGATGAATGGATAAAAAAAATGTGGCATTTATACACAATGTAGTATTACTCTGCATTAAAAAATGACAAAATCATAGAATTTGCAGGGAAATGGATGGCATTAGAGCAGATTATGCTAAGTGAAGCTAGCCAATCCCTAAAAAACAAATGCCAAATGTCTTCTTTGATATAAGGAGAGTAACTAAGAACAGAGTAGGGTCAAAGAGCATGAGAAGAAGATTAACATTAAACAGGGATGAGAGGTGGGAGGGAAAGGGAGAGAGAAGGGAAAATGCATGGAAATGGAAGGAGACCCTCAGAGTTATACAAAAGTACATACAAGAGGAAGTGAGGGGAAGGGGAAAAATAATACAAGGGGGACAAACGAATGTCAGTAAAGGGGGCAGAGAGAGAAGAGGGGAGGGGAGGGGAGGGGAGGGGAGGGGAGGGGGGATAGTAGAGGATAGGAAAGACAGCAGAATACAACAGACACTAGTATGGCAATATGTAAATCAATGGATGTGTAACTGATGTGATTCTGCAATCTGTATATGGGGTAAAAATGGGAGCTCATAACCCACTTGAATCAAATTGTGAAATATGATATATCAAGAACTATGTAATGTTTTGAACAGCCAACAATAAAAAAAAAAAAAGTTATTTTGCATTTACTCCTGAATGAATTCACTCTAAGACCCATTGGGCCTCTGTTCATGCTAGAGGATCTAGGAGTCTACTGATAGACTAAAATTTGGAGAAGTGAGTCTTCTTGGTAATGTTGGCATAATTCTGTCTTTCTGTTTGTTTAATATTGCTAGTTTCTGGAGGATTTTTCTTCACAGAAGTACCAGCAGCCCTTGGTGCTAAGGTATGCTGAAGGCTCACCAAAGGCTAGTTAAGAAATTACTTTGTTAGTCATAGAGATCTTGACCTGAGAAGTCAGATGGAGAAAAAAATAGTATAAATTTATACTTGTGTAGGAGATCCTCCATAAAGGACATTTGAAGAGTGAATTAAGAACTTGATACCTGTAGCTTTTAATGGAGCAAGGATGAGCCAGCAGACTGTTGGTGACAACTCTCTGGCAGATGTAATACCTTTCTTGCCTCATTCGTTCCACAGAGACACATTCTTATAAATCTTCTGATAAGCTAGGTGAGTTTTTTGATCCATGTTCCTAGGCAAATATATTTGAGTGAACTGCAATTTCAGTTAAGGGAATACACCAGAGTTTCTGAATTAGTGATCCAACATTAGGAAAATTTGATCCCTCTTATCACAAGCCCTCCAGGCACCATGCTCTGAAGAGGAGATATTTTTATCATGTGTCCCTACAGGTAGAAAATATTCAGCTGGCTATTGAATTGTGAGAGTTTTTATGGCCTTCAGACTTGCTGACAGCATCACTGGGCACATACCTAATGTACAGCTTGACAGAATGCTTTCAGCCTGTATTCACCTCCACCGTGTAAGTGATTCAAACCATGGCAGCCCACCAGTTCACCCACACGGACAGACTTTGTGCAAGGTCCTTCATTCCTTATCTTTTGTCCCCAGTGCCAGCCTCCCACTTGCAGCAACCATCCCCAGTATTCATAGCATTCATTTAGTGGACACTGACTGCTAATGCACTCTCTGGGAGTGGGGTAAAGGAGGCTTAGGAGCAGAAACCTTGCCTCTGCCTTACAAAATTACTCAGCAAGAATAGGAAATGGCCTGTCTCCCTCAAGGAGTCCAAAGTGGGCTTTTATGCTTTATGAAAACAGTGGCAAAAGAACACAGTGGGATACAAAATGTTGGTATGACTTAGAGGAAAATAACTTTGCAAAATCTATTAAAATTTTCCTCTAATCTCTTTGAGAATGTGGATAAAGAATGGGCCTATAAATCATCATGGTACATAATAAGATGACTATAAGCCAGTAGCATCATAGTTTTTAAAAATATTACTGTGTTGGGCTGGGGCTAGGGCTCAGTGGTAGAGCACTTGCCTGGCATGTGTGAGGCACTGGGTTCAATATTCAGCACCACATAAAAGTAAGTAAGTAAGTAAATAAGTAAATAAATGTGTTATGTCCATCTACAACTAAAAAGATTTTTTTTTTTAAATAGCGCTGTGGTCAAATACGAGTTTCAGTTGATCTCAGCTGACCACGAGCTTGTTAATCTGCTGCTGAGTGGGTGTTATGTGTTGCATTGTCATAATGCATTTTCACCTGCTCTACTTAGGTCTGCCTCATGTTTGAAAGGCAAACATGGAGCACTCTTCTCCAGCCCAGGAGGACCACATGGGTGGTGGTGATTGGGGAAGAAAATGCCCTAGGGGGAGGCTGAGTGGGCAGGAAAGCTACAATATAGACATAACTGGAGACTAAAGGACAACTGTCAAGGATGTGGAAATATACAAATGGAAATGGCTGCAATCTTGTCCTGAAAGGAGAATCTCTTGTCAAGAGGCTTTTTAACTATTGGGATAAGTTGTAAATCACTTCCATGAGAATAAAAGAAGTTAGAAGAAATAGCCATTTAATGTAGCCTTGAAAATGTAAGCCCAAAGAAAAGACATGGAATCAAGAGAAACCTCATGAAATATCTTTAATTCTGTAATACATTGATTGCATAGGCAGAAGTACTAACCATACGTGTAAAATCGGTTAAGTGAACTTTAATTATGTCAAATTGGTGTAATAAGCTGAAAAGAACTTTAGCTTGTACATTACCAGAATGCAAAATATTGCTTCTAATGGAACCAATAGAAGTTACAATTTTTAGTGTTTTGCTGATCTATAGATTTCCATATTTGGCCCTTCATTAAGTTTAGCTTTAAAACCAATATATGTTACCTTGCAGTGCAAAAGTGGTTATTGCTACCCCAAATTTCAGTTCAAGTAAACTAAAGTTTTGAAACCAAATCAATATCATAAAAGGGTTTGAGAATTCAAAGTTAGTAGGGCTACTTACTCTCCTACTACTCAGATGCATGATGCATGATTTGTTCTCTGCCTGTCATAAGCCATACCTATCCATAATGCTCATTCCTGCTATTCAATTTTAAAATACAATGCCTTTACCTTTCCAGCGGAATACACATAGTGACAGCCAGTGAAATTCAGGAATTCACTCTATGGTGTAGACACCAAACAGTTATAGAAACACTTAGCTACATCCCTGAGCCCTGGGGAAAACCAAGTTTAGTGGTTGCCTTTGGTGTTACTAAGAGCAACACCTCTCTTTGTCCTGGAGAAGTGACTTAGTGTAGTGACTGTTCTGATTCATGTTGGCTTTATCAGAATCGTCTCTGGTCTAGGCTACCAATCTGAGAGAGAGGAAAGATATCATGGGGCGACCAAATGGAGACTTGCAGGCATGATGACCAGCTGAGTTTTGAGAGGAGCTAATGCAGTGATAGTTGCACCTCACCTCAAGGAAATGGCAAGACAGTTTGTCCTCCAATTAGTTGTGATTTATGTAGGAATGGTCATTGGGGAATTGAATAGAGAAAGCTGAGCACATCGCTGCTCATCCAGCACCAGAGGGTCAGGTGTTTTACTCCTTTTATTCTGAATCTTCATCAAGGCTGTGCTTTGAAAAAGACCCCAAGAGATTTTTCTTAGGAAGAAATCATTTAACACAAGTGGCGTCATTTATTTCAGAAATGATTCCTAGGCTGTTGCATAAACACTAATGACATGCATAACAATGTGTTCCACCTTGGAATTTGCAGCAAAAGTCACAGAGACGCTGGCTTTATGTGTGGGAGAGGCAGCTCTTCACCACACAGAAGAGCCTTATAGTCAGGAGTGCCTGCTGCTTTTATCCACACCCCCTTCCCTTAAATGACTCTAGACTTTATAAAAAGAAAACCAGAGATTTGACCAAAGAGGAATAGAGTGGGTGAGATCTTTCTAACCATGGTCCTCAGTACAAATACTTATTTCTCTTGGATGTGGAGATATGTGATGTGTTATATCCATATCCAATATGGTCTCTAATACACTAAGCATTGTGGGGTTCAAGGATGACTAGAAAATGGTGAGTGACATTGAGGATTTCCATCTGGAGGGTCAGTAGCTCTGGAGAGTGAGGTAGACCAGCCCCTTTTCTGTGTATGTCTCTACCCCTGACACCTAGTATGAGTTAACCATGGTCTCCTCTCCCCTGAACTGTAGCAGGCTCTCCTGGACTCTGACTGTTGTGCCCAAAAGATTTGTTGTACCTGAAAAATGTCCTGGGGTTTGTATTAGTCAGAGTTCTCCAGAGAAATAGAACCTACACCTAGGTATAAGATAGATGGAGGAATGGATAGACAGACTGGTATCTTCCTTACTGAGTCAAATGCTAATTTCATCTGGAAACAACCTCATGGACATAACCAGAAGCAATGTTTGATCTGAGCATCTTTTGGCTCATCAAGTTAAAATTAATCATCAAAAAGTTTATCTAGATTTAGGGAGTAATGCAATGAAGCAAAGAAGATAAAAACAGAAAAGACAAGGAGGTCGTCTAGGAGAGGTTTTAACTTGCAGAGGAGTTTCTGAGGAGTACTAGGGGGCTGAGGAGCAGTGGGTCAAGGAGCAGGTGGTAATAAAGTACATGTCACAGTCTTCACATTTCTTAGAATGAACAAGGTTTGAGCGCTAGCCTTGACAATGAAAACTTCTCATTAAAAAGAAAGAATCAAGCCTTTTCTGAGGCACAGTGAGAGAAGTCTGAAAAAGGGAAGATAGAAGCTTCAACTTAATGGTAATTAAGAAAGAAATGTTCTGGAAGAGACAGGCAGTGCTGGAGATCAAATCCAGGGCCTCACCTGGGCAAGTGCTATACCCAAGCCCCACAACTCAGCCACATGTTCATTCAAATCTTCTGCGTATCTTTTTAAGTTGGATTGTTTTTTTTTCCTTTATTGAGTTTTGAGTTTTAAACTCTCAATATAAGTAATTTAGCAGAAACAATGATTTACAGACATTTTCTCCAAATTTATAACTTCTCAGTCTCTTGAAGAACAGAAGTTTTTGATTCTGTTGAAATTCTACTTCTTAATGACTTCTTTCTTGAACTGTACTCTTGGTTTATCTATATCTGCCTAACCCCAGGTCACAAAGATAGTCTTCTAAAAGTTTTACCATTTGAGATCTTTACCTTTAGGTCTATCATCCGTTTGACCTACTTTTTAGGTAGGGTACAAAGTACAAGCTGAAGTTCCTTTTTTGTGTGTGGCTATTGGTTGTTCTAGTATTACTTGTCGAAAAAGCTTCCTTTCCCCACTTTGCAGTTTGGTTGAAACCAGTTCTCCATATATGTGAAGAATCTTTTTGTGTCCTCTCTTCTATACCATGGATCTGTGTGTCTGTTTCCATGTATGCAGCACATTGTTTTGTTGAGTTTATTTTTGTAATAAATCTTTCAATCAGATCAGGTAAGTCAACATTGTTTTCTTTTTTCAAATTTGTTTTTGTTCTTCCAGCCTTTTGCATTTCCATATGAATTTTTATAATCCATTTACTGTATTCTACAAAAATTTACAAACCTGCTGGAATTTTGGTTAAGATATCTAGTGATCTGTAAATCAAATTGGAGAGAATTAGTATCTTAATTGTACTGAGTTTTCTAACCCATGATCACCATATCTCTTCATTTGAACTTAAGATTCATTTGGGGATTTTTGGCCTCTCATTGATTCCTCCAGTCATTGAACAAGAGATGTTTTTAGATTTATTTAAGACATTACTGTCTTTCAACAATGTTTTTTAACTTTCATTGTCCATCTTGTATTTCTTTGATTAAATATGTTTTCCTAAGTGGTTCTTTTTTTAAGTGCTATTATTAATAGAAGTTTTTTCTTTGTTGGTTTATTAGCTATTTTGTTAGTCAGGGATCTCCAGAGAAACAGAACCTTGGCTGAGTATACAGACAGTTCCAAATTTACATGATTTGACTTAGGAGTTTACAAGTTATATGATGACACAAAAGTGAACTTACACAGCCATTCTGTTTTTTCACTTTCAATTCGGTGTTCAGTAAATTGCATGAGACAGTCTATACTTCATTGTAAAATAGGTTTTTTGTTAGATGATTTTGCCCAACTGTTGACCCTGAGCACGTGTGAGGTAGATAGACTAAGCTATGATATTCAATAGGCTAGGTAAGTGCAGGCATTTTTTTTTGTGTGTTCTTTTTTTGTTAATTCTTATTTTTTTTTCTCACAATAAGCATATACATTACTCTGGCATTTCTTTTTGTAATTATTTTTAGTTTATAATAGGTGTATCTAACTTACTATATGCTTTGCCTTATGTTGGATTTATTCTAATAATCTAACATAACCCCATTATGAATCAAGGAGCATCTACACACACATACACACACACACACACACACACAGGGAGGGGGTGAGAGGGGGAAGGAGAGAGGATGGCTGGTAGAGAGACTAGTGATATTTTAAGGAATTAGCTCCTATGATTATGGAGACTGGCAAATTCAAAATCTGCAGGCCAGAAGCCCACGGAATAGCTGATGTTGCCACACAAATGTCAAGGCCATCTGCTGGCAGAGTGCCTTCCTGCTCTGGGGAACTCAGTCTCCTGCTCTTTGGGCCTTCAGCTGATTAGATGAGGCCCACTGTGTCTAGGAGGACACACTGCCTTATTCAAAGTCCACCTATTTAAATGTTAATCTTCTCCCAAAATACCCCACCAAAACATCCAGAACAGTGTTTGACCATGTATCTGGGCACCGTGGGCCAGCCAAGTTGACATATCCATTGCAGCTATGACTCTGTTTTTGTTATTTTAGTGGTTGCTTCAGGCTTAGCAGACTGTGCCTTCACTTGGTATTATACTACTTCATGTATCATTTAAGAACCTCACAAGAGTTCACTTCCATTTCTCCCATCCCAAGTTTTGCTGTCTTGTCATATATTTTGCATTTTTGTATGTTATAAACTCTGAACTACATGGTCATTTGGTAGGTAAGACTAAAGCATTGCTCAGTCTGGGGCTGATTATTTCTTACTAATGAGATAAGACTCTTCTGAGTGTTCTATCCAATGTTTCACAAATCTTGAGGTTCTCCAATCTGGCTGGTAGGATGGGCATTCTTCCTGGCCCTGTGTGAGCATGGAAGGTTCTGTCCTCTCTTCATTTGAAGCAGTTGTTTCTCTGACTCGGGTAGTTTTCTCACATACACACGGTGAAAAATACTTAGGTAAGCACTCAGTGGCAAATCTCTATAAGTCTCTGGTATTTTCTTTCTGCATAGTTTCTCTCCTTGGTCTCCCTGGGCTCTCGGCACTGTCCCTTCAGCTCAGGAGTCTACCAGTGTCTGGCTGGGTTCTTCTCCCTGCACCATAGCCTGGAAACTTTCTCACAGCAGTAAGGACTCATCTCATTTATTTTCCATCTTTTAGAGATCATTTGAAAGATCATTGCCTGATACACAATGCCTTGAATCCATTGTTCCATGTGGTTTGTCCATTTTGGGTTGCTTTAGGCAAGGAGAGTGGACATAGCACTGATATCAGATCAGTACATTCCAAGATTGGAATTCTTGAGTCATAAAGCATATGCACATTTATCTTTAGTAGATATTACCTATGGTTTGCCAGGGCAAATTCGGCTAATTTTAACTTTAGATAATTTTCACTAACAGAGTTGAACTTTGTTTCAACCAGATCATTTTGCTGGATTTTATTCCCCAATTTAGCACAGTAAAAAGTGAAGGTGACAGGCTCCTAGTGACATTTTTTTTTAGAATATTAGTGAAGTACACCCTCATTTAAAATGTATGATTAAAAGTATTGAGTAAGCGGTGGTGGTGGAGAGAGCGGATAATCTGTCTTTGCTTGACTGATAGTCATAATTATATTTGACAGTTTGTGCTTGCAAAGTAATAACAGCTTTGATTTTTTTCCACAATCCTACTCCTATTATATGTTTAGTACCTGGTCCATTAGAAAATTTTGTGTCTTCCTCTGCCTCCTTTAAGTTTTAGTGTCTCTCTTTCTCCTTCCTTCTTTCTCTCCCCAACTCTTTCCTTCCTCTCCCCTGCCCCTCTAGCAGTCTTTTCAAGTAAGGAGATCCATATCCACAAAACATCCTTCAATGGTTCTTTCACACTATTTTGAATGATTCTGCTCAGCAGTGGGGGACCTGGCTTCCTAGTATGACAGAGCACAGTAGCAGGCCCTTCCTCTCACAAGCGTGATGAGTGCCCTCTTCCATAGCTGCAAGTGGGTGAAGCTTCCATCTCCCCTCATTGTATAGGGTATTTGAGCTTCGAGAACTCTGCTGCTCTGTTCTCCCAGGTGAAATATGTACTGAATTTCTACCAAGTAGGACATTTCACTGAAGAAAGTTACTGCTTAGCGTATACTTTTCAGTACGTAGTGACAGTACTATAAGAAAGAAGAACATTAAGAGGCTGTGTCTCACACATTTTTATTCCTAGGCTTTGAGCTTTTGGTGGAGAAATTTAATTTGTTCTTGAGTCAGGTAGCTGATTATTTAATGCCTTTGTTTTTTGATAAAGTTTTTGTAAGTCTGCCCTAAGAACAGATCAAAAAATGGCATTTACCTTGTTTTCCAGAATTGAAGGAGCAAGGAGAAAATAAGACTTTATGACTGTAGTTAACCACTTTTGGTATCTTCATTTTATAATAGTTGTTATTGAATTTAGTCTCCTTTGGAAGCCATCACAATTGTCACAACTCTGGGCATTTACTCTTAGTTGAAGCCTGTTTGTTTGTTTCATGGTTACATTACACAAACAGGACATGTTATATCCTTTCCATATAAAATGTAAAATTGCAATAACTAATATTAACCAGGCTTTATAATTCATTGTATATTTCATTTCCCCTTTACCCCAAGTGAATGCAGATTGGTTTTCCCTGCAGGTCAATGGGGAGATTGTCTTAGGACGTTAAAAAAATCCTTGAGTGGCTGAATCTCAAGCCAAAAATTGTGTTTTCAGGGAGGCTGAAACAAACAGTTAATTGAGAAAGATGCTGTTAGAATTAAATTGAATTAAAAGAGATTGTTGCAATTGGTTATAACCTCCAAATTTCTCTCCTTCTAGGCTCTGATATTTCTATAATTTCTTGGTTCTTGCACTTTTTTTCCCACTTACTTGTTCTCAGAATCTCCCTCTTTTCCAGTAAGAAAATGTTCAAATCCCTTAAATCATGTCTTGATTTTGAAACTGAACAATTTAACCTGAAATAAGTTTTTGGTTTGTTCATGGTTTCTGGTGAGCCCAAGAATAATTCTTCCTTTAATTGAAGAACCATTCATCTTTTAACTGATTCATTTGTTCATGCATGTAGCAATTAGCACTGTGTATCAATTAATAATATAGAAGACTGTGGTCTTAATCTAGAGAGGGCACTGGAGAATTCAGGTCTTCTGAGGTTAACCTTCCAGGAAGATTTCAGGCTTAAGATTTAATTAAGACCACTTTGCTATACCTGAACCTGTCATTGACTTGAAAAATAGAATATGCTTCAAAATAAAAATCTACATATTTTATAGGTTTTTTAAAATTAAAATTATAAATGAGTTATAGAAGATTATAATTAGATGGGGATAGATTTTCAAAGTATCAACGAGATCTCATATGGGCCTGTGACACTGAAGTTGTCTATTCCAGAGGTGATAATGCCTCCCTATTTGTAATTTGAAACTATTGGAACAACTCAGTACTTCTAAGCAGAGTTGACATAGGACAGTCGCGTGATGATTAATGTGCAGTCATTAACTACTCTGGACATGGTGGTGTTTCTTCATATTAAAGGCAGCCTTCCCAAGAGAGCTTGATACAAACTATTTCTTATTTCTCTTGCCCTACTAAAGGACTTAAACAAACTTCCTATAAAAAAGGCGGGGGGCGGGGGTTTCTACACAGACGTTTCCTTTTGTGGTATCACTTTGAAGAAATTTCCTAGACATCATCATCACCATTTTCAACTGTCTTCCCTCTGCCCTGTCTGATATGAGAATGTAATGTCACTGGAGATTGAGGAACTAATGCCAAGTAAGGGCTCTTTGGTATGGAGAACTTCTTTCTTTGTGATTAGTTCTTCAAGAGACTTAGAAAGTTGGCTTCCTCAAAGCCTTGAGCACTCATTCTACACTTTCCTTTCCCTTAAGGACTAAGGGAGTAGGAACTGTTTAGGGGCATCCCACATTCATTCCCACTGGCTTGGTGCTCCTGACTGAAATGTCACCATCTTTATTATTTTTTCTTCAAATATGCAGATTCAAGAATATTTTGTCACATCCATGTTTGTAGCAGCTCAATTCACAATTGCTAAGCTATGGAAACCAACCTAGATTCCCTTAAACAAATGAATTGATAAAGAAAATTTGGTGTGTGTGTGTGTGTGTGTGTGTGTGTGTGTGTGTGTGTGTGACACACATATATAATGGATTATTTCTCAGCCATGAAGAAGAATGAAATTATAGCCCTTGCCAGTAAGTGAATGGAACTGGAGACTATCATGCTAAGTGAAATAAGCCAATCCCCAAAAACCCAAAGGTCAAATATTTTGTCTGATATGTAGATGCTGGCACACAATAAGGAGTTGGAGAGGTAAGAATAGAAGTTCATTGGATTAGAAAAAGGCATATGAAAGAAGGGATGGGGGGTGGGAATAGGAAAGACAGTAGAATGAATTGGACATACTTTCCTACATTCACAACCAGTGAAACCCTACATACGTACAACCACAAGAATGGGATCCTAAGTTATACTCCATGTATGTATAATACATCAAAACACACTCTACTGCCATGTATATCTAAAAAGTACAAATAAAAAATAAATATTTCAAAATTTTTAAAAAATAAAAAAAAAAGAATATCCTATCAGACCCATGTGGGCCCGAGGAATCTGTCCAGAGAGCCTCCAGTACTGCTATGGTTTAGATGTCTCCCAAAAGCTCTTGTGTGAGATAACACAAAAAATTTCTGAGGTGAAATAATTGGGTTAATGCACCTAATCAATGCATTGATCCACTGATAGAGACTGACTGGGTGGTAACTATAGGCAGGTAGGGTGCAACTGGAGGAGGTGGGCCATTGGGGGCATGCCTTTGGGTATATTTTGTCTGTGGTGAGGGGAGCTCCCATTCTCTGCTCCCTGGTGTGATGCCCTGAGCTGCATTCTTCTGCCACAGCCTTCTGACGCAATGTCCTGCCTCCAGGCCCAGAGAAATGGAGCCGACTATCTGTGCACTGAGACCTCTGAAATAATGAGCCCCATATAAACTTTTTCCTCTAAAATGCTTCTTGTCAGAGCTTTTGATCACAGGAAAAAAGAAAGAAAAAGTTCAAGTACTGAAGATAGAAAGGAGGTACCAGAAAGAGAGGACTAGGCCTCACAGACCAATCTGACAATTTCAAGACCTGGTCTGATTTTGAAACTCTGGATCATGTAACTTATGGATCTAAACATTTACTGTATCCCTAAATTATAACAAACTTTGAGAAAGTGTTAAAAGCAAAAAATCAGTTCTGGGTAGAGAGTACCATGTTCCACTTCCCGCTAACCAGAGGAGGGAGGATATCTCCCTATGCTCATAAACATTCAGCTGTCTCACTTGGTGAAATTACTGATGCAGCTGAGATTAATATTTATTCTCATGCATATTATGAAATCTACCTGGAATTATCAGACATTAGCATTTTAGAACAGTAAGGAAACCAGTTCCAAGAAGACTTTTTTTTTTTTTTTGTACCAGGGATTGAACCCAGGGGTGCTTTACCACTGAGCCACATCCCCAGCCCTTTTGATTTTTTTTATTTTGAGACAGGGTGTCAATAAGTTGCTTAAGACCTCAATAAGTTGGTAAGGCTAGCCTCAAATTTGTGATCTTCCTGCCTCAGCCTTTTGAGTTTCTGGGATTATGGGTGTGTACCACCTTACCCAATGCAAGATCATTTCTCACCTTGGCTTGTTCCCTCACATCAGCCCCCAGAAGCCATGGGCTTTTACTTTCTGGACCCACATTGCAGAGGATTTTTTTTTCTTTTTTTGTCAGTCACCTCTGATACAGCCAAAGAGCATCACTAGTGAGATTCTATATGAACGATGTTCTTTTCTTGCTCAGATTATTTATTTGTCTTCAGCAGTCTTAAAACCAAAGTGTCTGCCCATTAGACTCCAACTGAGCTGGGAGCTGAGGCACACCACCAACCCAGTCTTCCCTAAATCATGAGGTCATGAGAGGACTGTGTTGGTGAATCCTAAAGATATGTTAGGGATGATAGGAACTGCAAATTCTGCATTTTAACCACCTAGCTTTAACATCAAACTTTAATGCGGATATGGTTTGTCCTTTAGCACCTGTACTTTTTTTTCTAATTTACAGAAATGGCCATATAAAGTAATACAATGATTTGATTTAAGTTCTATATGTAAAGGAAATGTTTGTCAAAATGTTGATAACTGTTTTACAATACCTAAGACATACAAGATAGAAAGGATACAAAGGAGGAGAGTAATCGTTTTGTTTATAGGCTGATTTTTTTTTTTGTTTCCTTTAAAATTGTGTTTTAAGGCTGAAATAGGAATTTGTATCTTAGGCAAAATTGGCTTTTCTTTTTGGAATAGTTGAGACATGATGGTGTGAAAAATGAGATCACCATTGGACCTTGAAGTGGAGGATCAGTCTCAGAATCCCCTGCAGAGTGTGCACTATTCTCCTATTTACATCACATGCAAGTAGTATGTATTTCTCTCTTCCCCTTCCTTGTCAGTTCACCAACTCCTCCTTGTGCAAGACTTGTTTGATAAGATTAGTTGGTACTTGGTTGTTGGCTGCTTGGTGGTTTTTAATGAAATATAATTTTCTGATTTGCACAGTCAAGGCCAGTGGTCTCCACCCTGTGATTAGAGTCAGGTGTCTGATTTTATTTTTGTAAAATGTCTCACGGATGGGCCACTATTCAAAAGACCTCGTTAGACCATTAGTTTGTGAGATGGAGAAGTGTGTGTTGATGATAAGGATATTCTGAACAGAATGGTTTGTATCACTGCTTCATAGCATCAAGTCTACATAAAGGTCAAAGAAGAGACATGAAGCCATGAAGACCATTCTCTGTTCAGAGCTGAGAGCAAAGTGACCTAGCTTTGGTTGCCTTGGTGCTACTCCTGCCTCTGATGCCAGTGAGGAAGCGGGGACTGCAGGAAGTGGGAGTGAGAGAGCAGGAAGCATTAGCTTGGGTAACCCCAAAACTGGATTTCCTGAGTAAGTCCCAAATGTACCACTCAGTGGTCCCAGAGGAGCCATTCTGGTTGTCTTATTGTTTGTAGGAGGACATCTATGATGTGGAGTCCTTAACTTCTGTCTCCACTTGCTAATCCCATGTCTTACCAAAGAGTTTTCTCTGAGTAAGGCAGGCAACACTGCATATCTATTTATGATTTTAATATATATTGCCTTTCATTAACTCATTTAAAAATAAAAAGGAAGGTTTATTTAAGAGAAAACATTAAAAAATAACATTTCAGGAAACTATAAAAATCATAACAAGTAGTATCATTATTAGAAAGCAGTGATTCAATTAAGTCTTACTTAATGAGCATCCTGTACCCAATAAAATGTGACATTTGACACTGCAGCAAAAAAATTATGATAGAAAAAGCACTGAAGTTCATTGTTTAAGTTGCAGTTTTTCCAGTTATTAACAGACAACTTTGAAGATGGCGGCGAGGGGAGTGCATTGCCCCCATGTGCCGCATCACTGTGTGGGAGAATGACGAGTCAGGAAGGCTAAAGGCTATCTTATTAGGAATTTCCAGCAATAGTGGGGTGCTCCGGAACCTGGAGGAAGGATTTCCATCGCACGAGGATCTGCTACAGGGACTCAAACGCGAGAGATTTGTCGCACGGAGGGTAACACTGCTTATTCAGCAAATCTCCCTGTGGCTAGAGTCTGCAGCGTGCGCTGGGAAACAAGGAGATAACGCAGGGATACAGCGCTGCAGTTACTGCCAGCCGTGCAAGCACCGTACTCAGTGCTGAATTCTGGGTTTGAGACGGGGGAAGGAAGCGGTCCAATTCGGTTCTCCACACTGGTCAGACCACAGAGGAGGCCAGCGGCCACCATCTTGGAGAGCTGACGTCACCATCCCTGTTTTCGACTGACCGCAGCTCATTCAGCCATAGAACAGATAATTTCAGGCTGCCATTCGCCTGCGGCTTGCAGACAGATTACTCAGGCTCAGTGCTAAATAACCCACGGAAACTGCTTCTTGGAGCCTGCTCCTATCAGAGCATACACCGAGCACGTAGCGGCCGAGTTCCGGCTCCCGGAACTGCTCTGGCCCAGGGCTAAGGAGCCCACGGAAACGGCTTCTCGGTCCGGGTCCTGCTGAGTACTGTGGAGGTAAATACCAACCGAGCCTTCGTGGGCAGTGGCAACAGGACTGAGACGGGGCCTGTAAGGGCCGGTCAGGACTCACCCTTTGCTTTGGTTGCCCGGCAAAGGGAACGAGATGCTGCCATTCGCATAGGATACCAACATGGCAGAGATCTGATGTCATCAGAAAGCAGCGGAGGAGAGAACTTCATCAATACCAGCGGCGACAGAAACAGTTGGTCTCCTGGTAGGGAGGGTGAGTCACAGACACCCGAGTCTCTCTCGCTTTGTCTTCGAGCCAGAGGGGAGGAGCCGGGCTGCCGCCAGAAACAGGCCCAGCGACCTGCCGGCATGGTAGTCACAACACCCCAATTGGAGTAGGGGCAGAGCAGAGCCGCCACCCATGCCCGAAAGGTGGGCAGACCTGCGACCGACCAGCGGGACAGGCCCAGTGGCTTACCAGTGTGACAGACATGTCACCCCATTTGGAGTAGGGGCAGAGCAGAGCCGCCGCCCGTGCCCGCAAGGTAGGCAGACCTGCGACTGACCCGTGGAACAGGCCCAGCGGCTGGCCAGGGTGTTAGGCACGTCACCCCAATTGGAGTAGGAGCAGAGCAGAGCCTTCGCCCGCGCCCGGAAAGGGCCAACGGTCCGCGGGTGTGGTAGACAAGTCACACCAATTGGAGGGGGAGCAGAGCAGAGCCGCCGCCCGCGCCTGCAGGGTAGGCAGACCTGCAACCGACCCGCAGATCAGGCCCGGTGGCCTGCCAGTGTGGTACACTCGTCACCCCAATTGGCGTAGGGGCAGATCAGAGCCGCCGCCCGCACCCGGAACAGCCCCAGTGACCTGCCGGTGTGGTTGTCACGACACCCCAATTGGAGTAAGGGCAGAGCAGAGCCGCCGCCCGCGCCTGCAAAGTAGGCAGACCTGCGACCGACCGGCAGAACAGGCCCAGGGGTCCGCGGGCGTGGTAGACACCTCACACCAATTGGAGGAGGGGCAGAGCAGAGCCGCTGCCCGCGCCTGCAAGGTAGGCAGACCGCCGCCTGACCCTGCAAGGGAGACTTTTCAACTATACAAGAGCAATATAAATATATAGGGGAAAAAAACATTTCAAAAACACAACAGTTTCACCAAGCAGAAAGAAATGCAAGCAGTATGAAAAGACAAGGAAAGAAAGGACCACAAGCAATGCAGGTCAACTCAACTTTAGAAGAGGTAACAGCTGCAGTAGATGGAATGTCAGATAAAGAATTCAGGATATACGTGCTTCAGATGATCTGGAGTATCAAAGAAGACATTAGACACCAAAATCAGACAATGAAAGATCACTTCGACAATGAATTACACAAACTAAAAAGTTTTTTCTCAGCAAAAGAAACAATAAGAGAGGTAAATAGGGAGCCTATATCCTGGGAACAAATCTTTACTCCTCACACTTCAGATAGAGCCCTAATATCCAGAATATACAAAGAACTCAAAAAATTAGACAATAAGATAACAAATAACCCAATCAACAAATGGGCCAAGGACCTGAACAGACACTTCTCAAAGGAGGACATACTATCAATCAACAAGTACATGAAAAAATGCTCACTATCCCTAGCAGTCAGAGAAATGCAAATCAAAACCACCCTAAGATACCATTTCACTCCAGTAAGATTGGCAGCCATTATGAAGTCAAACAACAACAAGTGCTGGCGAGGATGTGGGGAAAAGGGTACACTTGTACATTGCTGGTGGGACTGCAAATTGGTGCAGCCAATTTGGAAAGCAGTATGGAGATTTCTTGGAAAGCTGGGAATGGAGCCACCATTTGACCCAGCTATTCCCCTTCTCGGTCTATTCCCTAAAGACCTGAAAAGAGCATGCTACAGGGACACTGCTACATCAATGTTCATAGCAGCTCAATTCACAATAGCTAGACTGTGGAACCAACCTAGATGCCCTTCAATAGACGAATGGATAAAAAAATGTGGCATTTATACACAATGGAGTATTACTCTGCATTAAAAAATGACAAAATCATAGAATTTGCAGGGAAATGGATGGCATTAGAGCAGATTATGCTAAGTGAAGCTAACCAATCCCTAAAAAACAAATGCCAAATGTCTTCTTTGATATAAGGAGAGTAACTAAGAACAGAGTAGGGACGAAGAGCAGGAGAAGAAGATTAACATTAAACAGGGATGAGAGGTGGGAGGGAAAGGGAGAGAGAAGGGAAATTGCATGGAAATGGAAGGAGACCCTCAGGGTTATACAAAAGTACATACAAGAGGAAGTGAGGGGAAAGGGAAAAATAATACAAGGGGGAGAAATGAATGACAGTAGAGGGGGTAGAGAGAGAAGAGGGGAGGGGAGGGGGGATAGTAGAGGATAGGAAAGGCAGCAGAACACAACAGACACTAGTATGGCAATATGTAAATCAGTGGATGTGTAACTGATGTGATTCTGCAATCTGTATATGGGGTAAAAATGGGAGTTCATAACCCACTTGAATCAAAGTGTGAAATATGATATATCAAGAAACATGTAATGTTTTGAACAACCAACAATAAAAAATTAAAAAAAGAACAGACAACTTTGGAAAGTCAGCTCTTTCTGTGCCTCAGTTTCCTTATCTATAAAATAATGGTCAGATAATGGCAATGATTATCACAGGTATTATAATCTCAAGAGCAAAACTAGTAGCTATATAAAATTGATTTTTTAAAATATTAAATTCTATTGTGAAAAAGCACTATGTCAATTTATAATCCTATAACACAAACCAGTAGGAAGTAACTTAGAAGAGCCTCATGGGGATTTATCTATATCGTATATTTTGTAGAACTGGGGGACACAATAACAGTCTGGTTTTTGTTTTTTGCAAATTTCTCAGAGAAGCAAACACTGAATATTTAATGCAAGCTTGAAATTAACCCATTTTTAAAAATGAACATTGAGTGTGATGTGAATGAAATAGCATGTTGGGAATCTACTTGGATAAAGTGATCAAAAAGTAAACTGAGTACAAAAAGGAAGGGGCAATGAGATGAGCTTGGGAGGTACCCAAGCACATGCAGGCCTTTGCAGGTCATGGTTAAGGGACTTGGATTTATTCTAAGTACTTTGGAATATCACTGAGGGTTTGTTGTTGTTTTGTTTTGGTTTTGTTGTTGTTGTTTATTTTGGTTTTGGAAGTACCAGTGACTGAACCCACTGAACCACATTCCTAGCCCTTTTTATTTATTTATTTATTTATTTTTATTTTCAGATAGGATCTCACTAGATTGCTTACAGCCTCACTATGTTGCTGAGGCTAGCCTTGAACCTGCGATCTTCCTGCCTCAGCCTCCCACAGTTTTTTTTTTTTTTATTTCATTTTTTAGTTGTTGATGAACTTTATTTTATTTATTTTCATGTGGTGCTGAGAATTGAATCTGGTGCATCACTCATGCTAGGCAAATGCTCTACCACTGAGCCACAACCCCATCCCATCCCAGAGTTATTAAAAGATATTTCAGTCCTCTATTTAATTTTGAATAGACAGGTTTGGGGAATCATAGAAGTCCCTAACAGGGATGACCATGTCAGGCCTGAGATGTGGCTGCTTCTTGGAGCCTCCCTGACTTCCCCAACTCCATCTTCATCCTTAAAACCCCGACCCAAACACCTCAGATCCTCAGATGATTTGTATATCCTACTATTATATTTTAGAACTCTTCTGCATAATTCTTTTTTTTTTCTTTGCCGCACTGGGCATGGAACCCAGGGATACTCTACCACTAAGCTACACCCTCAGCCTTTTTTATTTTAAGATAGGCTCTCCCCAGTCTGCCTGGCTTCTTTTGCATAATTCCCCTAATCACATCCAAATTCGTGATTCAAGATTTTATCTTATTTAATCTTCAAATTGCCTTCAAAACCTAAATGTTCCATAAATATTTATTGAATTAATTAATACATAAGTTCATTGATTCCCAGCAATCAATACGCATTTGAATCACTTGGGAGAATTAAAATATTCATACCAGAGCTCCATCCAAGGTGTTCCAGCTCACCCAATTCAGGACCTTTGTTGTAAGAGCTCCCAGGTGATTCTGATGTGCAATCAGAGTGGACACCAGAGGAAATGTCCTCATTCTGGGTGCTCTGCAATATTACCTAGGTGTGTCATACCCACTCTGTCCCCTCTAAATGTCTGTATAGCTTATTTTCCTCATAATTGATGAAATCATATGAAAGTGTCCCCGTTATCTGAACTTTAAAGATATTAAAAATAATGCACATTGGAGTCTATCATAGAGGGGTTGTTGGATATAGCTTATGATATTACTAATACAGGTAATTTGCATTTTCCATGTATGCTTTCAATTAATTTTCTTTTGGAAGGAGAAGATGAGTTACTATCTTTCATTAAAACAGTGAAATAGACATCGAAAACCTGGGTGTCTTACTTTTTTTATGAGCTATCTTTCATTAAAACAGTGAAATAGACATCGAAAACCTGGGTGTCTTACTTTTTTTATGAGCTATGAACCCCAAAAATACTCAAACAAGGAAGGATTTAAACCATCATTTCTTAAGTACTCAAAAAGTATGGCCATGGTATGTTTAGCCAAGTGTTTTGATTTTAGAAAGGGAAATTCTATATTTAATTCTATATAATGTGTATATAATAACATAATTTTAAGGCACCTGCTTCAAAATAGAAACTGGGATGTTAGGGAAAATAACATTCAACAGAAATTAAACCAAACTGGGCTCAGTGCCCAGGAAAACTAGCCAGACTCTAAGAACTGGGCAAGGAATAAACTAATAGGGAAAGACAGTGGGAATGGATAGAATTATAACTGTTTCCATCAAAAATGGCCACTGTCCAGTGTGATCACAGCTGAGGAATTTTGCTGGGACACTTGTCATTGTGGGTGGGGTTCCTGCCCTTCTCATTTTAATGACAAACTTGCAATGGAACTTGCCCTCCTAAAAAGTGAATTTTAAACATGCCAGGCATATACAGTGATCTTGCATTGAATTTGAGTTTTTATAATGCTGTAAACTAATTGGAAACAAATGGACCTGAAATAAAAATAGGAGTTCATAACAACTTTAACTGAAGTTAGAAGGAAAGCCTTCAAGTTTCTCAAGATGCTTAAATGTCATATGATTTACATAAACAAGGGAGGAAATCCTCTTTGTGTGTTTAGGGGTGTGCGTCTAATACAGGAACCCATGTTTTCCTGTTATTGAAAAGCATTCTTTCTTTAATCTTTTAAGCACATTCTGGGCCTGCATGTATTCCAGGTGTGTGTTTTCTTTGACATTAAAATATAAGAGCAGAGTACAACTATCAGAGGAACCTATTAGGACTCCTATTTATGTCATAGGAGATGAAAAAATAAATAAATAAATAAACTGAAATAAATGGATGGACAGAGCCCTGGGCACACTAGTAATATTGCCTGAATTTACTTATGGAAATGGTTATTCCGAATAGGATAGACCTATGAAGAGAGGCCATTTGTGATAAATACTATAAAATCTCCTCTGATTATGGGTATGATCATGATGACTTTTTAACCGTAAAAGTAAATTTAAATAGTGTAAAAATGTCCAGAAGCTGTTGGGCAAAAATAACTGAAATAATGGGCAGTAAACCAAAACATTATTTGAAGTTTAAAAAAAAAAAAGAGTTTGCTAAGTACTGGCTAGGAGCAAGGGGGGAGATTGTACTGAGACCATAGGGACTCTTCAGAGCTGGGCTTGTGGATGCTCACTGTATCCAAAGGCAGAGTATCTTCCTTCCATGCTTTTCTGTGGTCTCTGCTCTCCTACTTCAGTGACCCCAGATACTACAAAGCGTTTTATAATGCCTGAACCATAGAGACTTCTAATCATCAAATGTGACTGGAGCAAATGCTTTCTGTCCCTTGTCCCTCGAGAATCCTTTTCTTTCAAGCATCTGCCGAATTATTGAAAACAACAACAAAAAAAAAGAATATGCATTTTCTTCTGACACAGCTACTCAGGCCTCCGCAGGCTGTGATTAGCTCAAATTCTTTGCAGCGCATGGTGCTCTCTGCTTTCCCTAATTCCTCCATGGCATCATTTCTCTTTAATCTTTACTAACTTCCACATCCAGGACTCAGGAGGAGCTTTTAGGAAAGTGCTTTTAAGACCGTTAATTATCTCTCCCACCATTATTAGTCTCTAAACCACCAAGTAAGCAGATGTAGAAATGCTCAGGGTGACTTTGTCCTGGTGTTTGACATCAATCTGAGAGGCGGTGAAGTCCATCTGCAGTTGGAAGGGGGGAAACTGCCAGAGGCTAAGGAGGGGTGGCCGTGGTCCTGTGAGTATAGTGACTTCAAAAATTCATATGTGGGGACTTTGCCCAGAATGCCAGATATAGTCTTAATCAGATGCAAACTATATATACACTGGATGATATTATAAAAACAAATAGTTCTTTTTTATTTATTTTTTTGGTTACTTGAGAGTTGAGATTACTCCTTATCACTGAGGCCTCAGGTATTGATACACTATCAAACTGTAAATAAGCATTATGGTTTCCCCAGGGAGCTTGAAACTATCACTTCCTTTAAAATTTAGCCCTCCTAATGAACCCAGCCTGATGCCTGTCAGCCCCACATGTTTCTTTCCCTGCAAGCTGCAATTGTGCACTTGTAGCCTCTATTAAAGGTTTTTGGTGTTATTTAGTTAAGCTGTTTTTTGTTTGATTGGATGAAGACATAAAGGAAGCAGCTTTTGCAGTTATGTTATAAACAGCTAGAGAGGGGAGACTGAAACTTCTATTTCTTTTGCATTCATATCCCCCCACCAAAGGCACACATTCATTCAGATTCTCTCCATCGTGCATACACACTGAAGGAGAATATAAACCAGCCTGCAGGCCCACTAATGTCTCTGGTCTTTTCTTGGCAGTGACAAACAAGAAGCCCACACAGGCATCTATCACGAAGGTCAAACAGTTTGAAGGGTCCACATCGTTCGTGCGGAGATCACAGTGGATGCTAGAGCAGCTTCGCCAGGTTAATGGTATCTATCCTAATCGGGTGAGTGAATAGCTCTATGCTGGCTGAAGGAATTCTCTTTACAAGATGATTCTGATTGACCTTGGTAGTGGTGGGGGTGGTTTGAATCATCCCAAACAAGACTGTCAGCCCCACATGCCTCTTTCTCTATTTCAGTCATGGAACTAAAACTTCCTATGCCTCTTCACTTCCTATAGGAAATTACAGATCTAGTTCTTTTGTTTGATGGAGCACCCAAAGGGATGTTTGTTGCAGAAATGCTGCCTCCAGTGACGTTCATAGCAGAGGGCAAGTCTCATCAAAGCTGCATTTGTCCCCCAATGCCACCAATGACAAGGATTATCTACGAAGAATCAAATCAGTTAATGACACCTTAAGAATTTTGTACTAGTATTCCTTTGGATTTAACAAGAGAAACATTTATGATATAGATATATATTTAAAATACCATCCCTTTGCATATATGTATGTACACACCCCCAAAACATCAATAATGAAGAAGAATAAAATGTAAATTGTTATTTTCTATTAAAATAAGGGAGATTCTCTTACTACCAAAGTTTAGGGGCAAGATTAATAGAGGTCAATGCTGAGAACCTGAGGTCATCCATCTTCCGAGTAATTGGGAAAATAAAACAGTTGGAATTCTGACCATCAGTGTGTAGTTAGACTGTCTTTACTTCTGTAATACTATCTTTCTAGGGACATCTATAAATTCCATGTGATTTGAATTTTGCTTGATATACATAGAAACATGGACCCTCCACACACTTGGGTCGTAATAAAGCTGAGCCTTACAATTGGTACCACAGTCTTTGTTTTAGCCTTTCTGAGTCTTTTGACAGGGGAAAACTGGAAGCAGCAGTCTTTACAGATTGAGATCAGTAGTTATCTCACTGTCTTTTCCAGGATTCTGCAGAGTTTGATTTGTTGTTTGAAAATGCTTTTGACCAGTGGGTAGCCAGCACAGCCTCAGAAAAGTGCACCTTCTTCCAGATCCTCCACCACACCTGCCAGAGATACCTCACAGACAGGAAGCCGGAGTTTATTAACTGCCAATCCAAAATTATGGGAGGTGAGTGGGCATCTGTGTGACTTTAGTCATCCTGTTTCCTTAGACTTGCTTCTTTATATAAAAAAAAATATTCAGCAGCATAATTAAAAGCATACAAAAGAATCAAAATGCTCTGAAGTAGGCAGCATTAAATTATCTTAGAGAGTGTACACTATGCTACATCTAGACACAGTGGTATGTTTTCACTCTTACACAAAAGATGGTCTTTTTAGAACAATGAGCCACCTTTCACTTTTTCTTGTTTACCCCCTTTTCTATAATTTCTCCGCAGAACACTATTTTCTGGGTTGCTTTTTCCTGTTATTTCTCAAGTTGTTTTACAAATGCTAATATAAAAATTCCAATTGATTTTGTCCCTTTTGTTGAAATAATATCCAGTCTCATGTTTATTCCTTGGCACACAAAAATGAGTTAGAATGAGGGCCATAAGCCAGTGTTACAGGGTGAGTACCATCTTAGGCAGCACAGTGAGACACTTTTAGAGGGTGATCACACATTTCTTTTAGGTGGCAAGTCTTTTTAGGGAATTCAAACTGTGCTAAAAATATAAAAGACTTGCCAATCACTCTGAGTTGGAGAAGAGTTATTTTATATCATTGGTCTTTTTGCTGACCTGTTTTCTTGGTTTTGCAAAATGTGTTTTTAAAAATGCACCAATTTTGCCTTAATAAATATTAAATGAAAATCACAGTAGAGATTCTGCCTCTTCTCCTTGGCCTTTCATATATTCTTCATTTGAATTTGGGGTGGAATCTACTATTCTGTCCCCAGCTGAAGCACACACTCTCACTTTGCCATTAGTCTGCATGGCATCATAAAGAGAAAACAATGTCCAATTCTTTATTATTATCCTTGGAAGTGTTTGTATTACTCTTAAACTGAAAGATAATGATCCAAATAACCTTGAAAGTCTTTCTTAAGCATTGATGCAGTTTTTTATTATAGCTTCTCTGTTTAGTCCTAGAAAAATATAAGAGGTGATATGTGGTGCATATTTTCTTCAAAGTGGCCACTTCTTGTTGGACAAAAACAAAGTTAAATATTTAAAGGAAATGTCAACCAACACCAACCTCTGTGGCAAATATAATGAGATGGAACTCTCTCTCATGCCTGTGCCATCAGTGATCTTCAAATGAACTCTGCTTTGGAAATCCAACCTTAACTGATTTGGTAAAAGATTGCAGTACACTGGGTTTTGGACTAGTGGTGTCTGTTTTTTTGTGAATGAAAAGTTGGACAGAATACCCAGCTTTCCCTTATTCTTCATTAGCTCTTAAGTTAGATCTGTTATAGCTTAAGATCAGATTACTTTCTTGATCTTCACTTCTTGCTGTGGAACATTTCTCTCATTAGTGTCAGTGTGGTCAGCAGCTTGTATGGCTATCAACCATAAAAATAGCGTGCCTTTATGAATTTGAAATTGCTATTGCTCTTGGAGAAAGACTCTTCCAGAGCATTTTACTTCTTCATGAGAGGCCAGAAGCAAGTGCAGTTCCATGGGAACGCCTGCATTTCTAAGATGTTCTCTTTGAATATCTCAGCTTTCCCATAAGTCCAACCAGCTGTCTCTGTCAATCATTGACCCAGTCCTTTAGATATCTTCATTTTTGAACACCAAATGATGCAGAGTTGAGATGAGAATCCATATATCTAAAGTTACATTGTTTGTATGTGTATTGGATAAAGTTCAATATTGCTTTCTTACAGTCTGAGAAAGAGTAAGTTTAATGAGATCAAGTCCCAGAAAAAAGTTTGTGGTAAGCCTGTTGTAATTTGTTGGCAGCACATATGTCCTTAATGAATGTAGTCTGTCTTATTTAAACAGTTGCTGGTCCTTGATAACAGTTGTACCTACACACCCTGATAAATTAGTGTGCTCATTAGTCTTCCTTTCTGCTACTTATCACAATCCTGAGACTTAAAAATGATGTGTTTCTGGGATCACTATATCCTGACCCCTTTAACTTTTGCCTACCTGTTCCATCTTAGGCAGATGAACAACTTTCCTATTTCACAAAATATTTTGATGTCTCCTTATACTTAGGCCACAATGTTTATTGTACTTTGAAACATGTTAGTTTTGTGATTTTAGAGAACAAATGTTGGTGTTGGTATGCTGCCCTCCACCAGACTCTTTACATGTCTTATCTTACTTAGTTTTTAAATCAGCCTTTGGAAATACAATGTATTATCTTCATTTTACAGAGAAGGAAACAGGATCAGAGAGATTATTAAATAGCTTGCCAAGGGTCACATCAGTAGTGATTAGTGGAGATTAGATTCCAACACAGGCTCGCTGAGCTCTAAAAGTATTTTCCTCAGGGTCTCTGAGTGGCACATGCCAGGAAACCTCATTACACTGCCTTTGGTATGAATGGCGCCCTCTGGAGTTGTGCAGTAATATTGTTGGAAGTATTTTAGCGAGCACATTCCTGTATTTGGAACAGTGAATGGGGGGTAGGAGGGAGAGCATTAGAGATTATAATAGTTTTAATTTTTTCTTTGTTATGTCACAGGTACATAATTACAATAATTCTTTTTCTTTTTGTCCTAAGAACCGTAGAGTCATTGAGGACCCTTAAGATCATCTTGCTTTTTGTTTTCTGTTTGTTTTTTCGTGTTTTTTTTTTCACTAGAACTTTAGATCAGGCAGATGAAACCATGGGGAAGAGATGCGTCCTGGCCATGCGGGGCCTCTCAGATGCTGGGTCTCTGATATAGCCATGTCACTGGGAAAACTGAGGCATAGCAATTTGGAATGAGACTGACTGTCAAGGTCAAAGGTCTAGAAGCAAGTCTGACTCTCAATGAACTCGATTTTCTCCCAGACCAATTTTAGTATAAGATGATCATTTAAATATCTATGATCCCATGCAGTCGTGCTCTTATGTTTTCGATTGTGCCTATCTCTTGTGATAATATTTTTTATTCTTTGTGAAAGGTCATTTAAATCCATTTCAGAAATGAAATGAATTCTTTGGCATGTTTGAAATTCTTTGTTGCTCCAAAATGATATTTTCTTATCATCAGAGGACAAACTAGAAATTTTCTCATCCTCATCTCAGGATCCAGTGAAGACACAAGTGAAGTCTTTTTTTTAAAAAAATTATTATTTTTTATTTATATATGACAGTGGAATATATTACAATTCTTATTACACATATAGAGAACAATTTTTCATATCTCTGGTTGTATACACAGTATATTCACACAAATTCATGTCTTCATACATGTACTTTGGATAATAATGTCCATCACGTTCCACCATCATTAATAACTTCATGCACCCTCCATTTCCCTCCAACCCCTCTGCCCTATCTAGAGTTCCTCTATTCCTCCCGTGCTCCCACTCCCTATCCCAATATGAATCAGCTTCCTTATATCAAAGAAAACATTTGGCATTTGGTTTTTTGGGATTGACTAACTTCACTTCACTTAGCATTATCTTCTCTAACTCCATTCATTTACCTGCAAATACCATGATTTTATTCTCTTATCACTGAGTAATATTCCATTGAGTATATATGCCATATTTTTTTTATCCATTCATCTGCTGAAGGGAATCTAGGTTGGATCCACAACCTAGATGCCCTTCATTTAGCTATTGTGAATTGTGCTGCTATAAACATCGATATGGCTGTGCCCCTATAGTATGCTATTTTTAAGTCCTTTGGGTATAGACCAAGGAGAGGGATAGCTGGGTCAAATGGTGGTTCCATTCCCAATTTCCCAAGAAATCTCCATATTGCTTTCCGTATTGGCTGCACCAATTTGCAGTCCCAACAGCAGTGTATGAGTGTGTCTTTTTCCCCAAATCCTCGCCAACACTTATTGTTGTTTGTATGCATAACAGCTGCCATTCTGACAGAAGTGAGATGAAATCTTAAGAGTGGTTTTGATTTGCATTTCTCTAATTGTTAATGATGATGAACATTTTTTCATGTATTTGCTGATTGATTGTACATCATCTTCTTAGAAGTGTCTGTTCAGGTTCTTGGCCCATTTATTGATTGGGTTATTTGGTTTTTTTTGGTGTTTAGCTTTTTGTGTTCTTTATATACCCTAGAGATTAGTGCTGTATCTGATGTGTGACAGGTAAAGATTTGCTCCCAAGATGTAGGCTCTCTATTCACCTCACAGATTGTTTCTTTTGCTGAGAAGAGACTTTTTAGAACTCATTGGAGCCCTCATAAGCTGAAAGAGGGCAGGAGGCTCTGAAGAAGTATGAAGGGGGAAGTGCTGGCCCCTCCTCCTGCCTCATCAGCACATTTGCAGTGCTCTCCCCTCCCCTCCCCTCCCCTCCCCTTCCCTCCCCTTCCCTCCTCTCCTCTCCTGTTCATGGTTAGAGGATCATTAAGTTAGGATGGACCCTCAGCTTATCCTAACCTCCACTCTACCTTGAAAAAAATACAAAACTGTTCATTTAGTTTGCTGGGTCCTTAAGCTATCTACTGATCCACAGAGACTGGAGACAGAGGTGCGGAGCCAGTTCTATCTGCTGAGATGAAACATGACATCTTGAATGACAGGATATCTTGAAAGTGAAGTTCACATGGGTTGAATCTTCTTCTTCTGAAATGGAGGCTTTTACTTTTTCTGTTTACTGTAAACAGAGATGATGTTATACTGTTATATGTATAATAACACATTTACACTTGAATCTAGGACTACAAAAGAGAGGCTTGCTTTTAGCTAAGTCATTTCAAAGAAAGGTGGTCTGCCCCAAATAGAGCATCAGTTTAGATCTTGAGCATTTCCTATTAATTCAAGGTCCCAAAGAAGACTTTGGGTTTTTTCTTACTTCATTGTTCTTATAAAATGTGAACAATTCCCACATGGCTCCCACATTGCTACTTTATTTTACTGACCTTTTGTAATGATAATTGTTGGTCTTTTATTTTTATGTCTAATATAGGTTGAGTATCCCTTATCTGAAATGCTTGAAACAAGGTTTTTAGATTTCAGCTTCTGGACTTTGGAATATTTGAACTTATATATAATGAGCTGTCTTGGGGATAGGACCCCAGTCTAATCACAGTCATTTATGTTTCATGTGCACCTTATACACATGTCTGAAGATAATTTTATACAGTATTTTTAATAATTTTGTGCATGAAACAGTTTTTGTAGCATGCTAAAGGATCTAGGAGAGCCTTTTTTTTCCTCTTGGAAAAACTGTGTCGTGCAGCATTTTAACTGCAATCCCTCACATGAGGTCAGGCATGGCATTTTTCATCTGTGATATCCTGCACCACTCAAAGTTTTGCATATTGGATTGTAGATTTTCAGAGTAGGGATGTTCAATCTGTACTCTGAACTACAGTAATCTTTGTAGGTATTAGCAGGTTCTGTGTCAGACCCACAAAGTAGGTTCTTGGCAAACCTTTTTTAGTTTTCCCAATAAGTGGTATAAATGAGATATAGGGAAAATGATTTATTCTTCAAGGCAAGCATAAATTGAAGCATATCCTGGCATTTTTCTTGAACTCCATGCTTAAACTCCCTGGCTAACTCAATCAACTACCTCTTCATCTTTTGCCTATTTTACATCTGGCCTCCTTCAATGAGTCCTCCTACTATTGTTTGAGACCCGATTATGGACATTCTCATTAATTTCACAAGCATTTACTTGGGTCTGCATGTCCAGCACAGAGTTATCTGTAGAAATCCAACTACAAAGTAGTACCTTCACCAATTTAATTAACCTTCCTTGGTGGATATTAGATGTAAAATATTGCATAATGGCAAGGTAATGTCTGAGCTGCACCTTAAAAGATGGTTACCAGTTTCCAGACAGGCAGGGACAGGATGAAATAAGCTCTCTCTTATTCCAACAGTTAATCCAGACAGTTTTTATTTCAATGTTAGCTGTATTCAGAATTTGGAATGTAGCAGATTGTTTTTCCATGTAGCAGGCTATTTTGAAGTGCCATATATTTTCATCAGCAGCAAAGAGTATTTTACAAGCATTACCCTTGGTCTCACAGCTCTTCAGATGATGGTGTAAAGCCCAGGCTTATGAGCACTGTTAGAATTTCAGGGACACGGATGTCTCTGATGTCTCCTTCATCCCAGGCTGGCCCTCCTTTGCTCCTGCTAATTGGTATGCTAGAAGAGAAACCCAAATGGCTTTACTCTGGATTCCTATAGGGAGTGCAGAATCTAAAGATTCAATCACAGTGTGACTTCACATTGTACTTTTCTTCCAAACAGTGCAAGATCATCCTTCAGTGAGGTGTGCATGTAAGTCACCTTGAGGATGCTTAGACCTGGGAAGTGTAAAGTGAGGTAGTGAATTATTTAAAACACACACACACACACACACACACACACACACTTAAGCTTTCTAATGAGCTATTTTTTTAAGTGATTGCTATGGTCATTCTTAATTCCAGTTTATTAATGTAGTGCTTTCAGGGAACCTATAACATGTGCCATAATTTCTGTATGTCTTCTTTTTGTTTTAATAGTTTAGTCTGTTAGTGAGTAGGCTTTATAGGACATGCATGAATCTCATGCTCCAACTAGGAACATATTAAATGGATTGCTTATTCTTCAAGAATAAAATCATATGTAATTTTGCCCCTACTGCTCAAACTCATTATGCTCGTACATGCACAGTCCCATGCACATGAGGTTGTAATTCCCAGAAAGATTTAAGTTGTATTAAAGCTATCATATCATTGCTTGTGGGTACCTGTGTATATACAGAGCAGAGGAGAGGCCAGGTTTCTTAGCCAGGCCCCTGTTGTGACAGAGCAATGAAATGTTTCTTCCATTTCTTTAAATCAAAAGGAATCTATGTCAGAGTTCTTCTATTAACTATTTTTGTTGCCCTTGAAAAAATAGCAAAATAACAAACTTCAGTTATTTTCCACCTAGGTACAAGTGAAGAAAATGATTCATAGGGAATTTGCTCTAAATTCCACAGCTATTAAGGGATAGAGATGGTGTTTCAGTCTAAATCCACCACTTATTACCCATCTATTTACTGGAAACCATGACTTCCAAGTTACCTTAATGGGCACAAGGCTTCTTTTCCTTAAATTGATTCAGCTCAGCAAAAATGGATGTGACACCAAATTCAACAAATTCTTTGTTGAGAGTTGAATTAAAAATTGTTTGAAAGTTCACAAATGACATTTAATTATATTAATCACATACACACAGAAACTTAATATTCCCTCTTCCATAATTCCATCTTCCTCACTGCAGCCAAATACATCTTTTCCTAGGTAACATAATTTCATTTAAGACTTGCCTTATAGGCTAGGGATATAGTTCAGTAGTAGAGGACTCTCCTACCTTGTACAATGCTCTGGGTTCAAACCCCAGCCCTAGGAAACAACAACAACTTATTAAATCCTTCCAGAGAGGAAAAAATTAAAAATAAAAACCAAAAATAATACTAGAAATATTTACAATTAGAAAAACCCGGTTTGGAGGAAAGTTTTTGTTTTGTTTTTGTTTTTGTTAGGATCCCACCAGTATAACCATTGTATCAAACACAAGAATGTTTTTCATTGACATAATCATCTGCATTGACCAAGCACTTATTAGGAAGATGCTGTTCTAACAGAAACTATGAGGTGTTTTCAGATATGAATCTTTTATATATTTATTTTTTTTCCATTTAGGATGACACTACTGGTCATATTTTTTGGTATGTAGGTACTTTTCCATATTTTCTGGTACATCCGTGCAATCCACCATCCCATGAAATGAATGAAAAGCAAGTGCTTTTATTTTTAGTGAGAAAATTGAAGTACCAAGGACTTCTTTCTTGGGTTTCATCCAGTTTGGTGCATGATATAAATTACTGTTAACTAAGTAAAAATTGGGTCACAGATGTGTTTTTTCTTTTTCACTGCTTATTGGTGAGCTGTAAGCTACACTGAAATGCTTGCTGTGAAACAGCTGGTGGAGGGTAGCTCATCATCCTGATCCAGGAGTGACTCCACGCATCAAATGCTTTCAAATCATCCCTCTCCATCAAGCCAAGGCCAGCTACGTAAGGGTACTTCCACCGTATCATTTGTTGGCCTGACAAGGATTATGAACATATTCTGTCTATCCCATGGCTAAATAATCTGCAGTAGATGAAAGGCATTCCTGCTTTTAGAGTCAACAGGAGGACTTGTAGTGACAAGAGCCCAGAGTAATTCACTTATCTCTGCCTTTGATGATATCACTCATTAGCTCTGAGATTTTCTCTAAGCTGCTTACATTCCTCTCTTCCTCTCTGTTTTTCTGTATTGTGGGCAGTAGTATATAACCTTGAAAGGATGGAATGAGGACTAAAATAAATTTTAAAAGTACCAGTGTATGCCTGAATATTCTATTTTTTTAAAGAACTGGAAATTGTTATATGCATATTCATAATATTACAGAATTTCTTCCAGAATATTTATCAAAAGCCTTTTCTTATGAAAGGAGCAAAAAAGAAAGAAAGAAAGAAAAAATATAGTTTCTTTGTTCTATATGGGAATGAGCTGAACTGTGTTATATGCATCTCAGATATCTGGGATGCTGAGTTATTTGCCATGGTTGTGTAGAATGCTGAATGTGTTGCACTTTATGTTTGACATTTATAGAGAGCATATGTTACTGCTGACTTACCAAAACAACAGTGTTCAAAATATATCGAGTGACACTGTGCCAGAGTTCAGGACACATAATTCCAATCTCATAGTAGGAAGGAAAAAAACCTAAAGCATGTTTTCTGAACTTTACAAAAGAACAGATATATTCTTTTTCCACCATTATGTCTTCAGCCCAGAATATTTCCTTGAATCTAATTTGCATTCTACTGCCAAAAATGGAGAGACATGTGTCAAAAGTAAAATGGTTTAATATCATGAGACATGAAGTGGTTATTTCTGAAACAGATATAAAAGACATCCTTCATGATGTTCATACTTGAAGATTTACAGACAAATAGAATTTCTTAAAGAATTTGGAGACATAAATTTGCATTTTGGGGAGCGGGGTACCAGGCATTGAACCCAGGGCACTTAACCATTGAGCCACATCCCCAACTCTTTTTTTTTTTGTTGTTGTTGTTTTATTTTGATACAGGATCTTGTTAAGTTTCATAGGACCTCACTAAGTTGCTGAGGCTGGCTTTGAGTTCAAGAGCGTCCTGCCTTAGCCTCCCAAGCCACTGGGATTATAGGTGTACACCACTGTACCTGGTGCTAACTAATTTTCTGTGGGAGAGCATTTTTAAAATTTACATTCATAATTTAGTAACAGAAAGTTTACTTTAACAGGATAAAAGTTAAAAGGAGGTAATAAAGTTTCCTTGAATTTGAACAGTTTCATGAAAAGCTTACTTCATTATCCTTACTTTTCTTATTTCACACAGACCAATGAGCACTGCCATCAGCTCACATTTAATAATTGTTGCTCTGCTGTAACATAAAAACTAAAACTGAAACTTACCTGGAATTTTAATGAAGAGAAGCTGTTCTAAAAGTGGTCATTTAGTGATATGGCAAAAGCATTCCCATCTCTGGATAAAACACTCTGAGAGCACATACTTTTTGGACAGCAGATCAGAATATAATCTTCAGGGTTGGAGGTCATAGTTCTATTTCTTACCTGAAGTAAAGGTAAGAAAGAAACTTGAACATAAGACCTGATAAACTCCACAGGGCCTGAGATTCCTAAACCTTTAGTGAAAGGGTGAATAAAGCAGTATTTGCCTCTTTTTTATTTCTGACCACTAAAGTAAGGCTAAATCACTAGATTTAGCATAAATAGTTGTTTGAAATTTGGATATTGGTGTAAATCTGAAGTTGGAGCCTTTTTAAAATTTGTAAAACCATATGTTCCCTACCCTTCCACCTGCAGTATGCCTTCTCAGGATTGGATTCATTGCAATAAGCAAGAGCATTAGGGCTGCCATACTTTGCTAATAAAAATGCAGGACATATGACATGGACATATTTATACAAAAAATAAAAGTTGCTAAAAGTAAAAGTTAAGTTATCCATAAATTATCCATTATCCATTGTTTTTCTGGAGTTCAAGTTTTACTTGATATATTTTTGTCTGGCAACCTTTGTGGGCATCCTGTCTTTCAGGTTATAGCCAGCCATTCCAAATGTGGAAAACAAAATAGGAGTATTGTTATTGTTATGTAGACAAATAAGCCTTATAATGTCCAAATAATTGTAAGAACCTTAAGAGAACTTCTGATGGGGATGTCAAGGGCATATGGGTCAGTCATTCAAAGGTACAGGATTATCTTTAAAATAGAAATATGAGGCTGCTAAAGAAGAAATGTCCAGAAGAATATAGAGTATTTAATGTCTTACTGTGGCTATTCTACATAGGATAATGCTATAAAGTGCAAATTTTAAGTAGTAGTAAGTATATGAATTCCTCTAAAGCATTTTTTAAAGGAATATCGCATTTCTGATTAAATTTTCATAAGGAAGCCAGTTCAATTCTGAGTTGTCTGAATATCTGGGTTGGTTTTAGGTGTTAGTTTACCATAAAGAACAATAAAAGGAATTTTCCATAGACTTTTGGGGACACTAGCAAAATAAAGACTTCCATTCGTGGAAGGACAGTAAAAAGCCTACTATCTAAAGAACTTAAAGAATAAAGTCTAACAGGAAGCTGCTACTTAAAAAACGTGGCTTCCTCTCAGACTAATCTAATAGTTTTCTTGGAAACAAAATGATGGCCCCCTGGGCTCCCCACGGCTGGCCCATAGGTTCTGCTCCCCTCTCACTGTCAACAGGCACGGAATGTGGCTCTGGCTTGTTCAGCCAGTAGGTTTAGTTTTGGTTTTTCTTAGCTTTGAATGAGTATGGCACAGGTGAAGCCATGTCACTGCTGTATGTTCTGCAGAAGATTCAGTAGGTCATACCTATGAAAGCACATTAAACATCAACAGTTTAATTGCAACACAGGTAGGAATGCAAGGAAGCAAGTATATCATTATATTGAAGTAAAAATACAAGTTTTAGCCTAAAAAAGTATCAGAACAAATCTTCATTGGCTTAGGGATTTATTTATCCAAATTTTGAGTGGTTCAGTTGTAAGCAAATACATGTCCAAGTATGTATGGGGGTGAACTGCCTTTGAAACTCTGGGTGCTATTAATAGGAAAGCAACTGTTTGTTTTTTTTATTTATTTTAATTAGTAGTTCACCAAAAAGACAGCAGTAAGAAAGACTCGGACTATTTTTTTAAATTTTTTTTTTAGTTTAAATGAAGAAGCAGAAACTGGTTATTTATACTTTCTGAAATTCTAAATATAATTGTCATAATTATCCATAAATCTATTTCCTAAGGAAAAGGATTTTCAAGTAGAATCAGTATCTCTCCTTTTAAACCTAATTAAGAACATTCTGGTGAGGTTTGACTTTATACCAAGGAGGATTAAAGGATATTCCATCATTCATGTACAGTATTGCACAGAGGTCCAACCTCCTTGTGGTTATTCCTCTTTATTATTATATATTCTTCCCTGTATCAATATGTTTTACTCTACCCCATGTTCCTTATTTTCACGGTTTGTTGATTTTATTGATCTTTCTCTCAGTTCCTATTATAAAAGGTTGAAACCTGGAGAGTGGGCAGGGGGTTGTTCCTCACAAGGTCAAAGTAGATTTACACATCTGTCATAAATGCCAAAGTTGCCCCATAGTTGGTTTCTAGGAATATTAGATTTTTCTTTGGAAAGCGGAGGACCAAGTTAAGGGAATAAACATTTTTTTTTTTTTTTTTTTTTGCAATTGTAAGAAAGTTTTATGGTACCAGTATACTATTCTCATATATTTCCTTTCAACAGTTCACTTTCAAACTTGAACAAGTTAGACTTTATGATATATTTTTTTAAATTTTACATTATTTGAAAGTAAATACTCCTCTCAGAATCGGTATATACTTTAAGTTTACTATCCACAGTAGAGTTACTTTTGTGGCTCTCTCTCTTAATTTCCAATTGCTGCTATAAGAAATTACCACAAATTTAGTAGCCTCAAATAACACAAATTTTTTTATCTTTTAGATCTTGGGTTGGAAGTTTAAAGTGGGTCAGGAGGGCTGAATTCTTTCTGAAGGCCCTAAGGAAGAATTTCCTTCCTACATTCTGGAAGCTGCTTGTAATCCTTGGCTCATGGTCCCTTCCTACATTTTCAAAGTCTCCAGTGTAGTCAAATCTCTCTCCTGGTCTCTGGCATTCCTGCCTCTCTCTTAAAAGGACCCTTGGGTTTATGTTGGGTTCACCCAGATAATTCAGTGTAATCTTCCTATCTGAAAGTCCTTAACTTAGTCGCCTCCAAAAGTCCCTTTTACCATTCACAGATTCCAAGGACTAAGGCAAGGACATGTTTGGGAAGCCATTATTCTACCTATCATGCCATTGTCCTAAAAGCTTTATTATACACTGTCAAAGTACAAAATTGCAACAATTTAAAAACATTTTTAATTCTAGAGTCAGGCAATACTTCATTCCAGAGTAGATTAAGTGTTCCAATGAGTGTAACAGAAGAGGTTGGTTTTACAGACAGAGAAGGTCTGGGAAAAGGCAAAAACTAAATGACAAAAAGAGGATTGGTTATTTCAAAGTCACTTTCCTTGTAAAGCTGATACAGGGAGACAGACCAATATAAAAATAACTTACTGGTTAACATCGAATTATGTCAGATTACTTTTTTTAAGGATTAAATCAGAGGGAACTTCATTGTCATACTAACTGGTCTGTTTGCGAAATTTGACTCTCATTTTCCTAATTTCTTTGAAAGTCTTGATGACTTAATTTTGGTTTGGTGATATGAAACTTCACCGTTGGTGACTCCATTTTAGTCTGGTCATTGGAGCTTAGTCCAAAACAATGGCCTCCTATATCTTTAATGTAACATACCATTGTATAATACTGTCCTACTCTTAATGTTTATGTTTAATTATTCTTATTTTACTTCATATAACAGTACATTTTGTAATACATACGATATATCTTATGGAAAAAATATATTAAAAGGAATAATATATACTTTTATTTACCTACTATGGACTTGTGCTAATCTGTTATAATTTAAGACATTTAAATTTAGAAGCACCTATCCTTTCTATGAAGATCCAGTACTTAAATGGCAAAAATTGCCAGGTTCTAGAATGGCAGGAATTTTCTTATTTTACCAGCTGCTATATTTGAACATTGAACATTCTCTTTATATAAATAATTTATTTTTATTTTTCATTGCTAATTATACAAGTTCATTACAGGAGTTGGTGGTAGAACACTCAGCTAGCATGTGTGAGATCCTGGATTCAATCCTCAACTCAAAACGCAAACAAAAAAAAAGTTAATATTCTTGGTGGTTTATTGGGTTGAACTGTATTCAAATTCCAAGTTCTTTACACATGTCTAGGAAGTCTTAAGGTACTCAATATTTAAAGCTTTTGATGAGGAAGGTATTATAGGCCATTTTCTTGTGTTAAAAATCACCTTTTTCCTTGACATGTCCCTTCCCTGACTGCTCAGAAAAATTGTCACAAGGCTTTACTTGTAAGTAACTTGGTGGGGTTCCTTGTGAGAGACTGAAACTTTCTTTTTTAACTTTGATATAAAACATCAAGATTAAGTTTATTTAACACATAATCTCTAAAAGATGAATTCTTATTAGGTGGTTAGATTTATCTCTTTAATTCAGCCTACATTTAAACATGATTATACATGAGCACCTGAAGTGCAGTGACCACATTAATTCAGCAGTTTTCAGTATTGCTTAGGTATGTAATCACTTCACTGTGGTGGTGCTTTACTACTATTAAGATCTGTTTCTACTCACAGAACACTTCTGACACCAAATTGTAGGTTTTTTTACACCAAGCAATGATCCAGTTTTCTATAGACATCAACTGGGTGTCCTATAATTCTGACACTACCCAGACTTAGTGTAGAATCTACAGGTTAAGCCTTTGGTCCCCAAATGTCCCCCCACTCCCTGCATTCCGATGCCAACCACAGGTAGCCAGTCCCTAGGTTACTCACACTTCTGTTGACACTAATTGGGAGGTTGGTCGCATGACTTTTTCCTCGGGATTGGTCATTGGTTTTAACAGCTCACAGAACCCACTTACATTTTCCCATTTATTTTATGTTTAAAAGAGTATGAATGAGTAGCCAGATGATGACATACATAGCACAAGGTATGGAAGGGCCCTGCTCACAAGCGCTTTTGTCCCCAATTAATTTGGGGTATGTCACCCTCCTGGCATAGATACTCACCAGCTCTAAGGCTATGCAAACACCATCATTTAAGGGTTTGTACTGAGGTCTCATTATATAAGCACCGTTGATTAAATAATTGGCCATTGGTGATTAGCTCATCTCTAGTCCCTCCGTCTTTCCTGGAGGTCAGGAGTCAGAGTGCTGAAAGTTCCCACCCTCTAATCATTTGGTTGGTTCCTCTGGCAACCAGCCCCCCTCCTCCAACAGTCATATGATTAGGATAAACTCACATGTGATTGAAAGGGGCTTATTATAAATAATGAAAGGTACTCCTCTCTCCCTGTTGCTTAGAAAATTCCAGGGCTTAAGAGGTCTGTGTGAGGAACTGAGGACAGTGAACTAGTATTTATTCTTCCATGTCACATATTATTTCTTAAATATTCTCTTCCTAATGGAATAAGATATGCTGTCATTAATAGGAAAGAGACTTTGAATACACAGATCTGGGTTTGAATTTCTGTTCTATAACAGGTCTATGGATGAGTTACTAAGACTCTAAATTTGACTTCCTCTTTTTAAAAGGAATGCTAATGCCCATGATAGGATTTTGGTAAGGATTAAACAAGATGATAAGTGAAACATGTAGCTTGTTACATAGGGGGTACTATGGATCACAGCAAGCACTCATTGGAAGCTGTTATAATTAATGTTTTCTTTCAATCCTATCTTCTGTTCTTGTCCTGCCTTCCCTTCTGTTCATGGAAATTAGCATGACATCTGATTGCCAGTCAAACACAGTAGGATGTAAAGATAGAGAAGCAGAACTGTCAAAGCATACTATGTGTCAGATATAGTACAAGTCATATATATTTGAATTTTTCATATCTTTCAAGAAAAAATCCTGTGAGTAATGTTAACACTGATGGTTATCAGATAGAATTCCTACAATATGCCATACAATTTCTTTTAGTTCACATTAACTCCTAAAAGTAGTTATTATTATTCCCATTTTATGGATGAAGAAATTGAGCCTCCAAAAGTTTTGTAACTACCTACAGACACACAGATAATAAAGAGCAATTGAGACTTGAATCCAAGTCTGTCTCTAAAATCTGTTCTTTCATTCATCCCCATTAGAGCTTTAGTCAGCTTTTTCATCACTGTGACCAAAAGTCTTGACAGGAACAATTTTAGAGGAGGAAAAATTTATTTGGGGTTCACAGTTTCAAAGGTCTGTAGTTAGCCAGATCCGTTGCTCTGAACCCAAGGTAAGGTAGAATATGACAGAGGAAAGAAGATCAGGCCATGGCAATTGGGAAGCAGAGAGAGAGAGAGCTCAAATGACCCACCTCCTCTAGCCACACCCTACCTGCCTACAGTTACCACCCAGTCAATCCCTCTCAGGCGATCAATGCACTGATTAGGTTAAGACTCCTTACCCTATCATTTAACCTCTAAACTTTTTGCATTGTTTCACACATGAGCTTTTGGGAGATACCCAATGTCTAAACCATAACAGAAAATAAGCAGTTATCATTAACTCATGTTTTTGTCTAAAAGTTTCAAGTGTTCCTCCAACAGAATTGCATTCTATTCTTAGTATTATTTTTGTCAATAAGTATTATTCTTTGACATTGGGCAATGTCTTCTTGGTATAACATTTGAGTTACTGATACACTGCTATATTATTATGAAATCATTTTCCAATTCCATTCTTGACTGGTAAATTCACTTTTCTAATGCTGCTTTACTTTTGCCCCTAGAAACACATATTTGAAACTATACTATAATTCAAAAGGAAAATACAATTTGATTTACTGAAATTTGATATATACACGGATTTTCAGGAATACATATATTAAGGGTGGCACACTTATATTCCTCAATTCTTGTAGGTAATAAACATTGATAGGCCAGCAACATGCATGGGTAATTACTAGGTAAAGCAGCCTTTTGAAATGAATATAAATCATCTTTCAGGAAATAAAAGATATGGATTAATATGATAAATCTTTCTTCTATTGTTATTAAGAAAATAATCTAAAATTATGACTCCCATCTTTTGGGCCTCTTCTATATCTCAGCAGCATCAATTTAAAGCTAACTAAATGCATGGACAGATAGTTGGATTTCTTTCTGATTAAAATTGGGTAAGGGGCAAAGGGTATAACTCAGTGGAGTATGTGCTTAGCATGAGTAATGTGCTAGAATCAGTCCCTCAGCACAAAACAAACAAGAAAGCATTAAGATTAGGTAAAACTGCAGAAGCTTTAAGCTGTAATGCAGATAACAACAGATAGGACTACTGAATTGCTTCTGTTTCTTAGCCTTTTTCTTTTTTTATTTTTATTTCCTATTAAGAAAAATAAATTAAAATTTATCACTTGGGGCCATCTACCTCCAGTGAATTAAGAGAATTTATCAGTAAATCATAATCATTCTTTTCTTTATTTGTTGATGAAAACAAAGGGAAAATAAAAAATAATACTGCTGAACAATGTAGAATATTTAGATTGTTATAGTGATGAAAATGCATGTTTTAGAAATTGACTATTAGAGCAGCTTATCATTATAAATTTTTATTTTGAGGCTCTTTCATGCAAAATTAAGAAAATCAAAAAGCAGTAGACACTTTCAGCAAAAAGAAATAAGTATGCCCATAAGCCAGAAACATAACAGAATCATAAAGCAGTTAGTTAGTAAGAATGAAGCTTGATCATCTGCTGAGCTACAATAAAGACTAAGAGTGTCCCATGCAAAACAGGAGACAGGAGCCAGACACCCTGCTTGGAACCACATTTTCTGAGCCCCGCAAAATATACCACAATATGCTATGACCAGCTGCTCCCTGGAGCAGTGGCTTATAAGAATCTGCATTCCAGGGAGGCCAGAGATAGTAGACATAGTCTCCCACCAAAAACCTGGATCCACTGGCCACTCTAACTCATCTAGAATATCACCCAGGAAAAGAACCTCAGATCAACACTTTCAGTCCAGGGGCCAGTACAGAAAGTAGTGATCAACTATTCCATAGGGAGAATGGACCAATGTCACTGTGTTCTACACAATGATGGATCAGATAACCGCATGGAGGTGTGAGCTGGCTGAGAAATTAAAAGTCTGAAATAATAAGAAGTAAAATACAAAAGATACAGAAAATAGTTTTATAGTGGGAGCCTGGGTGGGGGGTGTTTTGGACCTGATGGGTCCAATCTCTAACAAAGAGTGAGGCTCCATGTGCTTCATTTATAGGAAAGCAGATCAAAGCGATTTATTGTCAGAAAGGGTTCTTCAAGGTAAACAAAGTGGGCAAGAACAGGCTAATTGGGGCTCATCTATTTGCGTGATCTCTTCTTGCTCTGGACAGCTGGCACCTCAAGGCTGTTGAGCGTGCCCATATTTCTTTTACCCCAGGAAAGCAGGCATCTGAAATCAAAGTTATCGGACCCATTAATTCCATGCCAGGCATGGAATCTGCCCCATTCACAGCGGCCACCTGCAAATGGCATGTCTTTCAGCACCATAATATTGAGAGATACCCAAAAGGGCAGTCTAACTGTCCATGGCTGTGGAGTTCAAAGCAATGATTCATTTGTCGCTCCCTACAGGCCAAGTCCTTGAGGAAAATAATTAAAATCTCAAGAAGAATGTGTGCAACAAAAATCTGTAGTAGATGAGAAAGCCACTAGAAAGAATAATTGCATATTGAATTCACCCCAAATGAAATGGTGCAGAGGGAGCAGAGAAATAGAAAATGACCTTAAGTATATTTAGGATACTCAAAAGATAAAGGAACCGGGGTTTGGTGGTACAGACCTGTAATCCCAGGAGCTGGAGAGACTGAGGGAGGAGGATCACAAGTTCAAGGTCAGCCTCAATAACTTAGTAAGTCCATAAGCAACTTAGATCCTGTCTTAAAATAAAAAATAGAAAGGGCTGGAGCTGGAGCTCAGTGGCAAAGCACCTCTGGATTTAATCCTCAGTACCCCCAAAAAATTTAAATTAAAAAAAAATGAAGGAATTGGGGGAAAGCAGTAAGATTTTATAAAACAAAAGCAAATGAAAAGATGAGATAGTAGGGGAGAAAATAGTTCTGAAAATGAAAAATTGTTTTTTTTTAATTTTTTTTAGTTGTAGGTGGACACAATACTTTTATTTTTATTTATTTGTTTTTATTTGGTGCTGAGGATCAAACCCAGTGTCTCACACTTGCTAGGCAAGTGCTCTACCACTGAACTACAACCCCAGCCCCCCAAAATAGTTTTTTTGATATATACTCATTTGATAGAGCAAACTCTATATACTTTGACTATATACATAATCAAAGATATAATTAATGAATTGAAAGATAATAATGAGAAATTTACCCATAATATAGTCCAGAGCAATGAAGATTGCATTTGTACATAGACAATAGAATGAGAGGCTCTACCATTCAATCATAGGAGTTTCTGAAGAAGAGGTTAAAAGCGGGTAGAAAAACAATATTCCAAAATACAATGGCTAAAACCTTTCCATAATTGAAGGTTCAGATTAAGGGTAGCACCAAATATCACACTTGAAAATAAAACAGAGTTTTACCTAGTTCTCTAGATAAAGCAGGAAAACATTCAGAACAGAGAAAAATCTTACTGCTAAAAATGAAGGACAGTTTTCCTAAAATAGTAGGACAAACTGCTTACTTGTCATCATCAACAAGAGATGCCAAAAGTCAACATATTAATATAATACAATCAAAGATTGATTGTTAACTACCTCCAGACCCTTGTGGAAGGAAATCCTTGTTGATGTATTTCAACATGAAGCAAAATGAACCCAAAGGGCAGCAGTAGTATGTAAGAAACAACAATGATCACAAATACAGTAAAAATACAATGCCAAACTTAATTGCTTAATGATTATTTAAAAGTTATTTTGGATGTTTTCTTAAAATAACTGGAGATAAAGTTATAGGCAGAAGTAATAAAGAAGAAATGCTGTATGCTTAGTAAGTAGTTAATCCACACTAATGTCTTTTTCAAGAAGCATAGTTACTGAGTGAATTGTACTTTGATAGAAGAAAAAAATGCCAGTGACATTTGTTAGATTTCTGGCTTTAAAATGAAAGAATAAAAAAAAGATTTTCCCTTCTTTTCTTGAATATACCCAAAATCAACTAGTAGGAGAATATATGAATACAAATTCTATCTCTAAACAAAAGAATAGCTGTCTCGAATTATAGACTCCTATATTTGGGAAAGACTGATAAACTTGGAAAAGGTCAGAGTGGACCCTAGGAAAGAACGACCAAAACTATGGTCTCAGACAAAGCCAAAAGCCTGCAGGATGAAATGGTCCAAAATGTGTGCCAGTAACACCTTCTTTGGAACAATGGAGCAGATGCCTGGAAAGCTGTGGGAGTTTGATGGACCCAGAATGGTCTGATGCCTTGATAAACAAGAAAAGAAGGGCTGAATGTAGACTCAAAGCCAAAGCCATGTTTGCAGGTATCAGTCTGTTAATGGGGCAAGGTGGAAGGGAAAAACTCAGTTCCCAGCCTTCCTGTAGTACAGATCCCTTTTGGGCAAGTAAAGTCTCAAGAGGCTTCTGTAACAAATACAACCCTGCATGATAAGGAGAATAATAACCCCTACCTGCCAGCCTAGAATGTGGTCTTCCTTCCCTGGTGATGTGAACTGGAAAGTGATCACCTTATTCTCAAGTGAATAGTAACCCCAATAGAACCAGCCTTGGTAGTTCCATATTTACTAAGTGTATGTCCTTGGGCAACTTTTAAGCTTCTGAATATAGTTTCTGTTTTTGTAAAATAGGATAATAGTGCTTCCCATATAGAGACATGGTTAGGACAAAATAATATATGTAAAACACCAAGCATGCTCCCCATTACATTGTAAGTATCAGTAAATATTCCCTGATCAACAAAGAAAGAATGCCTATGTTTAAATCCCACCTCTTTCACCTACTAGTCTTTTGATCCCAGTCAAATTATTTATCTGGTTCTCAGGTTTCCCATTTGTAAAGTAGTATCTACCTGACAAAATTTTTATTTCTGTTTTATTTTGGTACCAGGGATTAAACCCAGGGCACTCTACCACCAACCTATATTCCATTCCTTTACATTCTTTATTTTGAGATGGGGCCTCACTAAATTGCTGAGACTGGCCTTGAACTTATGATCCTCCTGCCTCAACCTCCTGAGTCACTGAAATTATAGGTGTGAGCCACCGTGTCCAACAAGTTAATTCTTAAAGACCACTTTGAACAGTGCCTTGAGAGGAGTAAATATTCATTATGTCTTAGCTATTAGTGCTTTTATTTTTCAAGAATGACAAGTTGTGCCACAGATATGGTTACCATACTTATTAGATTTTTAGGGACCATTACCTTCTCAGGAGATGTGATACTTTAAACATAAAACCAAACATTGACCAGATTTTTTCCCCCATCAGGCATAGGATATATTGCCCTACTTCTTAGTCATGTATTCTAAATTCTGGTTTAGAGAATACACTATATCTGTAGATAATGATACAAATTCTCTTTCAACCATGGTTAATTGTTTTTTTAAGCTAGATTAACATCGTTGGTTGTATAGATTGTTTACATGCCAGCCAGTTGTGATAACTTATAAATTGGGATCTTAGAACCGAGTTCCACAGACTGCTGTGGGCCAAATCCAACCTGTTTTTATACATAAAGTTTTATTGGAACCCATATTTTACATATTGTCTGTGACCCCCTTCATGCTGCAATGGCAATGGCACCAGACACGCTGTGGCACAAAAAGCCCAAAACATTTACTCTTTGGCCTTGTACAGAAGTTTGCTGACTTCTACCCTAAAAACTTCCAAATAGGCCTTTAGTCAGAAACAACATTTTATGGATACATTTAATAAAATGTTTAGTGTACTTTGGAAAAGTAAAGGATAACAAAATTAGAAAGAAATTGGTAGTTATATGGTTCCAGTACCCTGTGATGTTTTTGTAATTATATAAAAGCTATTAACCTACAAGAAGATAGTGTGGAATTCCGCTCCTTTCTTAGTGTGGGAAATGTCAGATTTAGGACTGCTTGCTGCTGATCTTTTTGTTAAGGGATGCTGTCAAGGCCAATATGTCTAAAATTAGAGAACAGAGCAGAAGGAGGGCAGACAGGGACAGACAATGCAACTTTCACTCATAATCACAGAGCTCAGCTCCCTGTGGATTTGCCTGGCCAGGTTCCCAGTTGAAAGGGGAGATCTTTGTAATGTTTTTAGTCTTCATTTTCCAGGCCTATTGGATTGTGGATGGTATGAGCTTTTTCTTGTCTTTTCTTTTTTAATGGCCATACTTTGTTGTTTCTTTTCTCATTTTCTGTTTTTTTTTTTTTTTTTAACTTGATCGACTTTTTAATCTCAGCCTAGAAAACACCACTGTTGAAATCTATTGGGAATGTTTAAATCAGTAAAAAGAAGCAGGAATTAAATACACGAGGGTGGTTGAGTTATCCACACATATAGGTGTCTATGCTCAAATTTGCTTACTTCCCATTTGGTACATTTCTAGAAGGAATTATACAGTAGGTACTTAGTAAGACAGGGAAGAGCCCTTAACATATTGGCCATTTTTAAAAATGTCCACCTTTCCTTCAATTCCACCACTATAGACCACAAACTTGTTGATGCTCACTCACAACCAGAGAAACTCTCAGAAACAAGTCATATCTTTAATCAGATTTCAACAAAAAGGAAAAGATGCTTTTTGGCTACCAAATCACTAGAGATCATTAGTTGTTGTTGTTTCTTTCTAGTTACTATTTCTAGCCACCCGCAGCTCAGCTGGGCATCTCTAACACTTACCCTCCCCAAAGATAATTCAGTCTTTCTGGCAAACTCACCTTATAGGGGAGAGTCAAAGGTAAAGGTACTTATATACAGCTAGTCATATTAAGGCCCTATCCAGACCTCTTGGATTAATGGTAGAATTGTAAGCCTTACATATTTGTCTCCTTGCTTATTCTTAATCTTATAAAGATCAGTTCTGTCCTAGCTTTGATGAAAGGAGCACAGGACCCTGCTCACATGATCCCCCCCGCCCCAATCCACTACCCCCAAAGCAACAGAACAACACTTTGCTGGCTTGTCACAAAAGTTCACAGGAAGAATGTAACACATGATTATGAGACTTGAGAGTATAGTTAGGTGGCAATAAGATTTCAGATTTTAAGTGATGAATATGCATCTACTCATGTACTGAGGCAGAGAAAGATGCCACTACCATCTTATCAGGGTATGAATTTGCATATTTTGATAGAAATAACTGGTGGACACTCAAGTGCCTAGTTTTCAGACCACTTTTATCTTTGAAAGTACTTAATTTTCATGTTTTACAGTGCTCAGAAACTTGTCCTACTTTCTTTCATCTTCCCTGTTGTTTCACCCTTGTTTTAGATCATTTGTGTCGAGTTACATTTATTCAAAATAAGCAAAGCATTCAATTACCTAAAAGAAACGGGACTAGAAAAAATTGTAGTGCCATATATACCCTGTAACCTCTAATAATTATGTCTGGATCAGCTAACATACGAATTAAAATATGCATGTTCTTGATGTCTTCTAGTCCACAAAAGGAAATGATTACTACATTTGTCAAACTAATGCCAATATGATGATATGTTAAAACGTTCAGTTTGCAGCTGCAAGTTAGTAAGCCATCTAAGGTAAGGCCTTAATTATAGCTCTATCCTGCCGCAGAAATGCTTAATTAGACTTGTATGAGATTTTACTTGAAGCAAGACTTTTTTCCCAAAGACTTAAGGAATTAAGAAAAAGAGTTTATTTTCCCATTCATCTTCTTTTCTTCTTTTTTTGACCTTTAGGCATCCTTCCACCCTGCTTTCTTCCTGTTACAAGAATTAACCATTTAGTCCAGCAATTTACTAGTCTTGTCCACTTTTTTCACCTGTTATTGGTTTTTACTTCTAAGTTGTGAATTTCCAAATGTTATTTATCTTTAGTATTTAGACTAGGTCTTGAATGCAAAATAAATACTTTTTACTTACAAAGTTCCTTTCTACCCTAAAGTGAATAGTACCAGTTTTAAAGACATTTTACCAGTCATCTTGTTAAAAATCATCAAGTATCAAAGTACATGACTTTATGCATACATTTATAGGTATGTTATTGCTTGTGACAAGCATGTTGGTGCTGGCTCTCTGGAGTGGCAGTGAGAAGAGCTACTGATTCCTTTCACCTCTGTGCTATTTCAAAAGCCATGGTGACTGCAATGTATTGTCACACTTGTGTGATACAATGTCATTTTACCTTATTGCCATGCTGTTCTTTAAGTTTACCTATCGATACGTTTTTAATAAGAAAGGAATTGGAAATGTGTCTGTAGCCACACTGTGCAAGAGAGAAAATGGCATTATGAATGTTGTTACTAGAGTTGCTATGGCTAAAAATTCAAAGCAGAAAGTGGCATATTTATATTAATATATTAATCTGTGAAGTCTGTATCTTTATTTTACTTATATTTTGTCATGCTGGGGATTGAACCCAGAGCATCATGCATGCTAGACAAGGACTACATTCTCAGCACAATATTTTTATATTTAAACCATAAATATGGTTTACTAATGCTTATTTGTAATAGCACCTACTTTTTTGTCCTTAAAGAGATGAAGGAAAACTTTCCAAAAACTAGATTATCTGTGTTTATTTTTATCCTAGGTGGTTTAAAAATATTTAAGTAACTAACTTCATCACTATGTGCTTAAAGTATGCATTTATCAATTTCACTCCTCCTGTTCCCATATACAGGAATAATATCATTGACTCAATTTGTTTTAGGTAAATAAAATATTTTCAAGAGAGTCTTCTAAACCTGGTTACTCTCTCCAGAGTATGTTGAAATTGGGAATATTGCCCCTTTTATTGGTCAGAACAACATTCAGTAATGTTGCAATAACAACAATAACAATCATATCTTACAATCTCAGTGGCTTAACATATACAATGTTATTTTCACTCCAACAAGGCCTGTGACTTCAGTATTTCTCTAGGCAACTTCTTAGTTGTGACCCAAGGTTTCAGTTTACTCCTGTCTTTAGCATTCCATCATCTCTACATGAAGTGCATTCCAAAGTCAAATTTCCAGGGGAAAGAGCTGGAGGGCTGCCTATGGGTTGGCTGCCTCAGCCCAGAAGTAATGTTGTGCTTCTTCTTACAACCCACTGGCCATCTTACCCATCAAACTACAAGGAAGGCAAGAAAATACAGACTTTAAAATATATATTCAGGAAGAAGAAAAATGAGACACAATTCTGTGGACACCTAGCATTATTTCTGCCAAATCTTTTATGCATAGCAGAGGAAAACTTCAAAAAGCATTTTTTAAATTCTTAATTTCAAATCAAGTAATGTGAATTGTTCTTATAGTAAGACTCTGCTTTTCTTCCTTTAAAAAGCCATGATCCATTCTCTGCCAACAAGCCCTTCTCCCTCACTGTCTCTTAAAACTCTGCATTTTCCTTCCCATCTTTTCCATTATAGTTCAGGCCCTTCACATCTTTTCCTTGAATATCTGCTATACTGGTCATCTCACTTCCTCTCGTTATTCTAACCACACCCCAGACAGATCATCATCTCTTCAACCCTGAATGGTCTCTCTATCTTGAAAATTCCAAGGAGCATTAGTGGCCATATATTTAAGTGTTGTGTTGAGAGTCATATACCTTCAAAGTATGAGGATTCTTCATTCCTCAGGATGTAAGAATTTTTCTCACAAGGATTATAAATGGCTTGAAAACCAATGGATGAAATATGAAATATTTTTAAATTGTGAGAAAACTTTCTTTTAGATGTGATTCTATTATAATTTTTTTTTAAATTTATTGTGATACTGGGGATTGAACCCAGTGGTGCTCTGCCATTGAGCTATATCCCTAGTTTTTTCTACTTTAAGACAGGGTTTCACTAGTTGACCAATCTGCTCAAACTTGTGATCCTCCTGCCTCAACCTTCCGAGTAGCTGGGTTTATAAGCATGTGCCACCACACCCAGTTGATTCTGTTCACATTTTAACCTTTATGGCTAGGGATGGAATATACTAAAAGTTCAGTCTTCTAAACTGAGTTTTCAATGCTTAATTCTTTTTTTTTTTTTTTTAAGTGTGGTATTTATACAGAAGAGGTGCGAAAAATATGCCTTCAGTTCATTTTCTAAATGGAATAAACACAGGAAGAAGTAAAATCTGTTTTGGTTTTCGCTCACTTGGGATGTCATCTTTTTCCCATCAGAACCACAACGACGATTTTGGAAACAGTACTGTTTCTATTGAAAATAATTTTTCCATATTCATCAAATATCCTGAACTTGATATATTTTACATGTGATTATATCTTTAACAGAATAAGAAAATCCCTAACAATTTAGAAAAATGAAATCAAATTGCAGTTTTATTTTTCCACATCTAAAAGATGAGCTTTTCCATGTACTAATTAGAATAGTATAGTCCAAAACAAACGTCAAGGAAAATAAGGATTTAGATATAAATAGTAACCTCATCACATCTTTATAAAATAAGAATGTCTTCCATTCCTTTTAAATGTACTTTCTACCATCAAGTATCTGTTGAACATCTGTGATAGACATTATGTCTGGAGATGCCAAAAAATGAAGGGGCGACCCCTATGTTCAAGAGGCTCCTAGTTTGAAGAGGTACATAAATAAGTAGATCAACAGTTGGGTGCCTTGTAATAAATGTAAAGGGTACCATAGGAGCACAGAGTGCCTCTCACCCTCAGGGAAGCAGATGCCTAGAAGAGCTGTGACTGAGGTGAGCAAGCTGATGCAAAGGAACTCCACTGTGCGACCATCACGCTGGCTTCATACAAGAGATTGGAAGCATAGAAGTTAACTAGTGAGATCAAAATAAACACACAAACTCAATTTACCTTTTTCTTTGACCAGGTCTGAGACGGCCCTCCCTCTGGCTCCTGCCTCGAGCCACCCAGTGGGGCAGCGAGGCTTACTCAGGACTAGCAGGAGAGAGAGAGAGAGCACGCCAGGGAGTGGCCTTTTGTTGGGGAACAAGAAATTCAGGGGAAAATTCCATCCGATGAAGGTCGAGGGGGACAGCGTTCCAAGGTCAGGGTCAGTGATTGGTCTCAGGGTCAATGGTCAGTCACACCCCCACACAGACGAGCTCTGGCACCTAGAAAGGGTGGGGATTCGTTCTGACACAGTTTAGCCAGAACAGCCAGAACGCCTCACACCCAGTCAGGGAGGTGCCCAATCACGTGGGAGAATGGCTTCCCACAGGAATAACTACAATGGCATGATGCTGGGACAAGTGAAATCAACACTTGGCACTTAGATTCTGCCTTACAAGATATGCCTTACAAGAATCCAGAAACTCTCATAGTGCAAAAAAAAAAAAAAAAAAAGAATAGTGATTTTGGAGTCAACCATACTTGATCAAATCAAGGTCTTATCACTGATCAGAAGTCTATTTTGGGGTGAGTTTCTGCATGTCATCAGTTTTCAGAGGGGAACAATATACCGAAGAGTAGCCACTAGGATTCATAGTGGGTGCAAAGCACTAAGAGTAGTTCATGGCACATACTGGGAAGTTAGCAAACCATGGTGTATAATAATAATAGTACAAGTGGAAATGAGTTGCATTTGTAACTTTGATAATAGACATCTATGGTTGGAGGGCATTCCCTCCTTCAGTGTGTGTGTTCTTCGTATGAACTGAAAATGTGTTTAAAACAGTGTAATGTAGATTAATTTCTCTTTGTTAATTGATAGTAATTTGATTCCATTGATAAAATTGTAGTGGATTTTAATGACATGACCAGTGGCAGGAATTTTTATAGCATCCTTCTTAGGAAGTAAAATATGTCACCAAACTCATTAGTAATCAAACAAAATATATCTACACCAAAGACTAACTAATGTATAGTCACAAATTCCATTGTGATTTCATAGCAATTTCAAAATTGTTAAGTATGATTCTAGAGAACTAGTAAAAAAAAATACCCCTACAGCTATCAACCTGGACAGAAATTAGATGTGACATTTGTTAGCATACTAGCTTATTCATTATCATATGCCCAATCTGTCAATGAGGTGAGGTTCTCAATTTTATATTCTCCAAATTAAAATAATAAAATAAGTGGTTCTCAAGTTCACGAGTGCCAGCATGGAAAAAAGAAAGAAAAGCTGTGCTTCAGTGAACTATCTGCTGAATTCTGTTGTCCTTGATGACAATGTCTGAAACATAATCGACCCACACTTTGTTGCCAGTATCAAAAGAAAACAGGTCAAGGCTGCAGACTGACTTGGTTCTCATTATTCTAAATAATAGGATTTAGCTACAGCAATAATGACCTAGTCCAATAGTATATGACCTTGGTAACTGTAATAGAAGATTATCATGTTATTTATACTAAAAGCATAATCTTCTTTTCAAATTTTTATGAAGTTCGTCTCTGCTTTTGTTGCTTGTGTTTTTTGGTGTCATATCTAAGAAACCATTGTCTCAATTAAGGCCTTAAATATTTGCCCTTAGAGTTTAAGTTTAAATATTTACTCCTAAGAGTTAAGAGTCTGGCTCTGATGTTTAGATGTTTGATCTATTTTGAGTTAAATGTGTGTATGTGTCATGTAGGGGTCCAACTTCATGCAATTGCAAGTGGCTGTCCGGTTGCCCCCGGAACCATTGTTGAAGAGACCATTTTCCCTATTGAACTGTGGCTGCCCCTTGGTTATATTGTCCTGCCCTAACTTCCATTGTGCCATATTCACCTTGGATTTCTTCTGCTTCTCAGACTATTTCTGCTCAATTTTCTCAGCAGGCCCTTTACCTTCACATTACTCTGTTAAAATCCCTAAAGGTACGGCTTACCAACCTTCCCCTATTCTCTTTGGTATTAATCCCTAGGTACTTTGGCCATTTCCACCCCCTCCCTGTGCTGATGACTTGCAAACTTTGTGTCTATCCCAGGCTTGTTCCCATATAGGAATCAGTATTTGCTTTATGGAGTCCACTTTGGCTATCTCATGAGCAACCCAAGTATAACATTACAAAAAATGAAATACCTGATTCTTGCATCTGTCCACCCTCCAAGGAAATCTGTTTTCCTGACAGTTTTTTTTTAATCTTATAAATTGCACTACTATCCAATTTCTCAAGTGAGAAGCCTGGGATTTAGTCAATATCCTTCGTCTTCCATCATTTCCATCATCAGTCCATCAGTATGTATCTTAAACTTTTCCACTTAATCTTGTCTCCCGACCCTCATCCTAGTCCAGGCCACCATTATCTCCTACCTGAATTATTGTAATAGCTTCTTGATCATTCTTTCTGTTTCCTCTCTTGCTCCTTTCACAAACCATAGGCAGAGTAATCATTTCAGAAATAATTTCCGTCCATCTTGCCCCTATTTAAACTGCTGCAGTGGCTTCTGGATCTATCTCTAAACCCCTCTGCAATTCAGCTCCATTTGTCCCACTACTCTTTCTCAAGCCCACACTCCCCTTCTATTTCTATAGCCACACCAGTTACCCTTTCAGTTACTAGAACACATAAGGTTTATTCCCCCTTTCAAGCCTTTATGTGTGGACTTTGTCCCAGCTCCTCTGTCCAGCGTCACATCTTAAACATTTCCTCCTCAGAGAGGTCTTCCTAACTGACTCTGTCGATGCCTCTCCAGTAGCACAGCAAATTATTTGCTAACTGCCTGGCAATTCTTTAATTGTTTGTTAACTGCCTGGCACATGTTTTAATGTGTTAATTGTTTAACTGCCTGGCAATTTTTATTGGTGTTTTAATAATTTTAGTTTTAACTGTAACATGTACACACACACACACACACATCTTTTTTTTTTTTAACTTATACATACTCTGCTCCTGTTACTATACTGGAAGCTCCTTGCCTGGCTTGGGGTGGGGGTTGTATGTGTGACAGCACATTTACTTTGCCTATGACTGTGTTCCAAGCCCACTTCTGCATCCATTCAAAAAACTGGCGGCCCAAAAATAATTCAGTAAATTCACAAACCAGCAGGGAAGTTTTCAAAGGTGGAAGAACATATGATGCATATGAATGACCAGGTGGGAGAGGGAGAAAAGGCATCACTGGTTGAGTAACCAGACTATACAAGGTCTCAGAGGCAAGAAAAGAGATGTGTGCATGAGAATAGTAATTATTTCCTTAAAGGCTGTTGGGACTCTATGCATGGAGAAGAAACACTTTTATTTTTCCATTTTGTTTCATGATCAATTTTTCAAGTATTTCTACTAAGCACAACTTGAAAAATCAAACTTTCTTAAACTTTTAAACATTGTTTATGAAACTTAGTTCTTGAATTATCTTAAAAAATTTAAGCTACAATCACAATTTAATAGGACATTATTTTACATGCTGTAGATACTTTCAACTGATAAACATATACAAAGTTAACAATTATAATACTTAAAGGAGTATTATATTTCAACCTGTTGTAAACAACACCATGAGTTTATGTCTCCATTAGTTCTTAGCTTCTTCCCAGATCTTCCAAATTTAATCAAAGTCCTTTTTTTCTTCTTTTTTTTCATATTTCCTGACGTTAGAGGAATTTGGTTATCAAGCAGTTAATTTTAGAGGGGGCACAGGGCCTGCTTTCTCCTTCTAAAGTAATCTAAACTTGAGTCCTTGGATATCATACTGGGTCTCTATTTATCATTGAACTTATCATTTCTCATCAGAAGCACTGTTTAAACCCTCGCTTTACATGAGCATCCCATACTTTCAACCTGATGGGTTTTCTCCCAGAACCGCTTCTCTTGCTTTGCTTGGCCAGTGTTACATAATCTTCCACCACATCATTATCATACCTCTATCTGGTATATTAGCATTAATGGAAACATACAGATGCCTTATGCATTTCTTACTGCAGTTTGTAACTTACCTAGATATTTCTTCCTCTAGGACTTGCAATCTGTTCTCAACAGTCAAATTTCTGAAGAGAGAGAAATACCTCACTGTCACTTTTTCTGATTAATGGTTATATTTCACCATTATTGCTCATCAGCTTTTTCTATGACAGTTTCTTGCTCTTTCTGAAATTCTTTGGCTTACTCAGTTTCCTGTGTTTACCAATTGCTACCCACAGAGAGATAAACACACAGCTTTGGATACAGATATTTAGAAGAATAATATTTGGATACAAATATTTAGAAGAAATGAAATAACCAGATATTTTAGTATTTCTTCCTAATTGAAATCAATAAAACAAATTAAGCATCCTATCATTACCATTTTCGTTTGTGTTTAAACTTCACTTCTTACATTTTGTATTAACTTTTATTTATTTTTTAGGAAGTTATGACTTCTGCAATGCTATATAAAATTACTATAATTATTTTCAGTTTTGTAGTGTTTATTGCTATTGATGTTCTAAATATCACAGCTTGCCCAGTGGGATTCACTTTAAACTTGGTTTTTTTGTCTATTAGCACTATCCTTACCATTTTTTAAGGTATTCTTGCTGTCTGACAGTAATAAGACATTTTAGGCCTGAGTTTTTTTCTTGCCCTGAGGTATAGAATCCACTACATTCCAAAGAACTTTGCTTTCTTCTAGGGGAAAATATTAAATATTGCTAGACAACAAAGTCTGAGTGCTGGCTTTGCATTTGAGTACTGATGCGTAAAAAAATAAAAAAGTTTGACTGCTTATGTTGAGACACCCTCAAGGACAAAGATGGCCACAGTATTCCCTGTTAAAGTTTTTACTCACATTCATTTTCAAAATATATGTTCTACCCTACTTACAGTAAGAAATTGACAAAACTTTAAAAATTCTCTAAAATTTTCAAGGAACACTGAGAAAGTAAATGAAGGTTGGGAGTAGTGGAGAGTTCAGTGAGAAGCCTTGAGCTAGAGCAAGTAGTGCCCCTTGGAGTTGATTGTGTATATTATGGGTGAGCCAGCAAAGCATTGGAATGAGAAGGCACTAGAAGACCTAGGGACCAGTGGTAGGAAAATCATCCAGGCTGCAGTGGCTATCCAGTAAGACTGGAAGAGAACTTAAAGTAACATAGTGACTAGAAATAGATGGCAAAGTACCCTTATTGAAATGTTACTCCATGAACATTGGAATATGGGATGTGATGGAGAAATCAGAATCAAAGGTAAACTGAGCATGGGCATGAGAGATGGGTGAATACATCATGAATTCAGGAAGAACAGAACAGATGGAAGGTAAGGAGAGAGACTGGGTTAATAAGGTATAATTTATGAAGCAGACATAGGGAGGAAGTATCTAGTGCATGGATATTCTGTAATAATATGAAATGAATCAGTTGTTACTGATTCGCTGAGAGTGCATTGAGCTCATACTGCATTACTGGCAAGATGCTAAGTACATATTTCATTCAGTTCTCACAGTAGACCCTATGAAATACAGGTGCTGTTTTTGTTGTTGTTGTTCTTTAGTTGTAGATGGACACAATACCTTTATTTTAATGTGGTACCAAGGATCGAACCCAGTGCCTCCCACATGCCAGGCAAGTGCTCTACCACTGAGCCACAACCCCAGCCCAAGGTGCTGTTTTTAAAACCATAGACCCATAGGGAGTAACTTACCTGAGGCCACATCACTGGCACTTGGCAAGAGCCAGGTGAAGCCCAGACCTCTCCTGTACCTCTAACCAGAAAAAAAATGAAGAGAGCAACCAAAGTAATTGGGGTAATCAAGAGATAGCATATTCTAAGAAGTCAAGAGAAAGAGCAACTTTCAAAAGCAATAGTCCATCAACCTGTGGTCTAGTGGCCAGGCCACTGGTCAGTTTGAGAGAACAGTCTTGGTTGAGAGGGTTGGAAGCATGCCACTGAATATTCAAAATGACAGGAAGCATGAGAGGCAGCAGGCAGAGGATATTTCTCCTTCAAGAATGTTTATGGGCCAAGCAAGATGGTCAGATGTCTGCTGAGTGCCAGAGTTCTAGGTTCCCCACTTGTGCATCACCTCAGATGTTCCTCATGGCCACATCATGAGGTAGGCTCTAGACCAACCCCCATGACTAGTGAGGAAATCAAAGCATAAAGATGAAAGTAATTTGTTCAGGGTTGCACAGCTAGTAAACACCAACCTCCACATATCAAACAGAATTCATCTTTAGCCTATAGAATTATGTAGAGGGTTTTCAAATTGTATGTATCAAGACTTGAAATTATAGTTCTTAAAGTCAAATCCACCAGCATCTCAACTGTAATAAAAGCAGAGACCTGCAGGTCACAGCTGGTTTGCTGTCACACAAACTGGAGAGACAAGGAACAAAATCTATTTTACCAAATTTACAGCCACTTAAGGTTTTTAACCTCAAAATAAGGGTTCCCTCTTTGAAGTTTCACTTGAGCCACCCTTCTGAGAGCCTGATATACTCTGAACAAAACAGAACCAAAAGATGTGTCCTTGAATTCATTATTCTGATACCACATAACTCTTATAAGAGCATGTTCATAAGAACCAAGGTTAAATGAACACTAAACATACTGATGAATTTCCCTGCCTATCCTGAATTTCAATGTTGAAAGGGACATGAATATAATCCTAAATGTTTGGCTCTTGTCATTGGGAATATTAGAACAGTGAACTGAGAGGAGAATATGAACTCACACTTGTATATAGATAGGAAGGGGACACTGTGGGCTTTTTCCTGAGTCCTTAGGGCTCCACTAAATTACCTTAACATAGCCAGCAGAAGCCGTTTACCTGACAGAATGGCCCATTCTTCTTCCTTTGGTAACTCCAAAAATAGATAACTCCAAGGTCTCCTTCAAGTAGGCTTTGGAGTTTATGGACTTACAAAGTATTCCTGAGCACTGAGTCCATTTTTCTTTGTCATCCGGCTCCAGGCAACAAGCAAGTTTCATGGTCCCTGAAATTAGCCTCCAACTTGAAACAAAAGATAATTCTGGAACTGCCATTCAGCATGCTATATCTGTTCTACTGCTCTATAAAGCAAGCCTTTCTAATGTAATTACATGACTTGTCTGTCTATTATTAAATTGATGAGAACAGGCTGGATTTATTTATTTTTTCTCCTTTAACTTAGAAGTCAGTATAGTTTATTGTAGAATTCCCCATCTCAGATTCTCTGTGCAAGGGGGCCCTGTGAATAAATGTGTTGGGGAAACCCTGCATTACCTCCCTGACCTGCCACCCCAACCTCCTTCACCTTTGGTTTACATTAGTTTATTAAAGGTTTTCCAAATGTCTCCTGGAGAGATCCAGGAAAGGTCATATTTCTAAAGTCATTTTACCATAGAATTGACTTTTCCTTGTAGCACTATTTTAACCCACAAAGCCACTTTAGGAAGTGCTGACATAAATGTTGAGAGCTTTGGGGTCAATACCAGGATGGTCTTGGGTAAGTCCTTCACCTCCCTAATCTTAACTGTAAAGTAAGGGTAAGAAATCTTGCTTTGAGGAAAGTATCAGCTTACCACAGCATCTGCCACCTGGTTGGCCTTTGAGAATGGTCCCTGTTCTGTAATGTGACAGCTAATGTTCACACTGCCTGCATGCCCTTCCTTTAGAAAGTCTTGATGTAACCCAGGGCTTTAAAAAGAATGTTTCTGACTAGTCATTACCAAAGAGGTACAAGTGAAATTTAACCTTTTGGAAGAATCTTTATCTTAAAAAAGGATTCTAGAGGTCGTCTAACATTGAAATGCAGCGGCATGACAGTATTGATTAGTGTAATGCCAAAAGAGCTTGGTGTTGCTCTTAATCTTGTATTAATCTTCAATAATTAATGGAGTCCATGAATTAAAAGCCATCTCATTTCACTGGTACTTTGCATTTAATCACTCTGTTTATAAAAGTAAAAGCTAGTACCATCCTTATTATTTAAATATTATTCATTTATAAAATATTTAGTTCAAGGCACAGTGCTAAGTGGACTCAGTCTCCTTTGAAGCATCATGACTACCATGTAACTGAGTACCACTGAGGGGGAGGAATGGGGCATTTCATAGGAAGTGGAGTAAACTGTAGGTGGTACTGAGGGGCCTTGGGACTAGGAGACTGAGCTGTCAAGGAACCAGTTCTTTGTGTAACTTTGTTTTGTTAACATGGGATCTGGGAGAGGTCCTGACCAGTGAAATGTCTTAGACTAGAAGTAGAGAAAGAAAGGAAAAAATCATCTTAGGTGAATCCCACATATTAGTATCCCATGAAATTAAATCAAATGTTGCTGGTATTGAACGAGACTTAATTGTACCTTGTGTCCTACTCATGAAAGTGGTATTGCTAAAAAAAAAAAAAAAATAGATGAAAACAGAATACGGCCTATTTAATCCACTCAGAGAACAAATCATTATTGAACATTGGGTGCATACAGTATGAGATTATTAGTGTTCCTGGTCTGTTAACAGATTTAATATAATAATTCTCCTTGCCAATTTTTGTGTTAATTAGAACCCAAATCCATTGTGTGTATATGTATGTGTTTCCCCACAATTTAAATTGGTTTTCTTCTTTTTTTTTTATTTTGGTTGTTTGGATAATTTATTGTGTGACTATTCCCAAGCAGTTAAATTGATGATGAAATAGAAATAGTTCAAGTAAAGCTATTAAGACATTTATGTTTTAGAAGATTGTTTTTAGATGACCATGTTTGCTCAGCACTGAGTATATATGGGCATATATCTATTGATCATTTATTTTTTAAGACAGTTTTTCTCCTGCCTTACTTTCTAAACTGGATGAGTATTTTACATTTGAAATACCTACTTTATGTATTTTATATAGAAAGTATCCCCCAAAAAAAATTCTGTTTAAGTTGCCTCTTTATTAGCTATAGAATTAGAATTTTTAATTACCACGATGTAACTCCCGGAGGACCAAATGAAATTATGTTGATATTTTGAGTTGTTGGTGTATTCTGTGTACTTCCAAAACACTTTCTTTCTCTTTTTTTCTTTTCTGCTGTCACTTTTCAATATACTTTATTCTTTTCCTGTGCATTTAAATTTATTTTAATTGTGTTTTCTAACAGTAACTGAATACAATGCTATAGCTTTATTTCAAGTTTCTTTTTTAAAAAGTCTTTTAAATCACTTAACATAAAAGATGCTAGCATATATGTTTTTAAAAGCACACATTGACTGGTACTGATGTGAAGAGAGTGTCAATGAAGCAAGACTGGTTTCTGCTGTACTCTCCAGAGTCTATAATTCAAAAGGAAGTTGACTTTATTTGCTGTGGTTGACAGCTTCTTCTCAGATTGCTTGAATAAATTTGGATATTAATATTCTTCCTGTCTATTTAGAGAGAATTACTGTTCTATCTGCCTCAGGAGACTGCCTCATTTCCAGATTTAACTTGGCACAGTATGATGGGCCCAAACTTTTGAGTAAGGCATCCTATTTACAAAGTATGCCTTGATTGAATAAATATGTCTCAATACTTTGAGCAACACACCATGCTACACACCAAGATATCTGAGGAGTGTCTTCCATGAGCTTCAAACTGAGTTGAACCAAGTAGGATTGTTCCATTATTCCCACATTCCCTAAAGAACAGATGTGCTCTTTAGGCAGGTAGAGAGACAAACTTCCAAGTGCATCCTATGGAATAAAAATGAGAGAGGAATCCAGGTGCTGTGGCACATGTCTATAATCCCAGTGGATCAGGAGATTGAGACAGGAGGATTACAAGTTCAAAGCCAGCCTCAGCAACTTAATGAGGCACTTAGCAACTCAGCAAGACCTTGTCTCCAAAAGTAAAATGTAAAAAAGGGCTGTGGATATGGCTTAGTGGTTAAGCATCCCTGGGTTCAGTCCTCAGTATAAAAATTTAAAAATGAGAGAGGAATCAAGAGGAGATCCTAGATTTTTTGGCTGGAATGAAGACCTGGGTGGATATTGGGATTCATTGCTAAAACAAGGATCCCAAAGGAAAGCAGGCATGAAGGGAAAGATAATGCAGTCAGGTTTAGACATACTGAATTTAAGATGACTTTGGGTCATTTAGTTGGAGTTGTCTAGAACAACTGAGCTTATGAAAGATTAAGAATTGGAAACTGAAGTCATGAACTGAATAAGATTGTTCCATAGAGACTTGGAAGAGGGTGAAGGACAGAACCCTAGAATTATAGTTTGAGCAAGGAAACCCAGAGAGAAGAAAATAAGTAAACAGAAGATCTACGTCAAAAAAGGGGGACATTTGAAGATTTGGAAATGACCCATGTGATCTAAAATTTATTTGGTCAACAGAATGAATTGGTAACCTCAGGGGATTTTTAACCCAGCTACATGTCACGGAAGTGAAGTAGGAGAAAGGTTGACCCGGATAATACTTGATGAAGCACTCAACGAGGACAGAGGTAGCACTTAGAGTTGAGGAGGAGAAGGGAATTGATCTAGAGCTTGATAAAGGTGATGGGACTTCACTGGGCCTGAATTGTGCATAGAATTGAGACTGGGAGAGAGCATTTCAACTAGGAAAATGAGATTTGTCCAAATTCATTCTTGTGCCTGAAAATCACTGAAGGTAGATTTCTTATTGATAGTAGTCCACAGTGTCATCTTTGAACAGTAAAAGCAGCATTTGGTTCCCTTTCAGTTGTACCATTTGGTTCTATTTTTTATAACAACTATTGGTTAAATAATATCATATAAAACTGGGTGTGATATCATCTGACATCATGTACCAGACTAATTTTAGGGAAGTCATGATGAGAAGTAGTATGGCTTATGTGTAGCAGGTCCATTCCAGAAACCCAAATGTATATAACTTTTAATCACATGGGTCACTTCCAAAGGAAAAGACAAATCCTCTTTACACACCCTCTTAAATTTATAGCAACTAATTCTAAAATCCCTTTGATTTAATGTGGCTATTCCTAGCCATGAAGTGGCCTGCCCTGTATTTTCCCAGTCCTTATGTGGCTAAACTGTGGGTATATGAAGGGATTTCCTTGTGCCACTCCTCTCCCAGCACCTTCCAGGCTCTAAGCCATCTTCTCATCACACACCATTGGCCTCTCCCATCTTCAGATCATAGGACTTGCAATGTGACATGGGTAGCTCTGAATTTACCAAGTGGAATACTTTGAAGACAGAAATGGTCAGGCGCATTACCTTGGGAAATAACCTGTGAAACCTGTTCCTATGCTACCACAATGTTAAGTGATTGCTTCCCCAGACCCACATCATATCTGCAAAGAAGGGGGTACATAATAAGGAAAAGTCATTGGAGAAAGCAGGTCCCTGTGCTGGTGTGTTATTTCCCTAGTGATACAATCTTGGGCAGGCCTTTCCACCTCTCCAGTCTGTCTTCTCAGTAGAATTTTTGGATAATCAAGTGAGGTAGTATTTGTGAAGGTGATTTATGATTGCAAAAATGCTATATAAATTGTTAGAGTCTGTAAACAAGTCAAAATAACACCTGGCATTTTGCCAGGGGAATGTTAGAGTTTGTAAACAAGTCTGGATGGTGCCTGGCAAAATGCCAGAGGGAGTGGTTTGAGAAGTAACAAAAGCGAGCCATTAAGTGTGGAGATTCCTTATTGATTGACTGATATATCTAGTTTATGCTAATTAGATGAGCTGTGTGGAATGTATAAATACTGCTCCTGTCCTACAATAAACGGCTCCCACTCCTGCTGTATCAACGTACACAAGTTGTTCGTCACCCTCCAGTTATTTTGCTGCAGCCGGGCTGCGGCAATAAATATTAGGTTGGATAATAGGCTTTAATCATAGTCATGAGAATGACATGAAAACAAAAGGGGACTAAGATTTCTCCCCCTAAATCTGTTCCAAAATCCCAGACCTTCCACTCCAAGCCTGTGTTCCACCAAATGTCTCCAGAATTACGTCTCCTCTGCTCCCTGCTCCATTGTACACATTTTTTTAATGCTGGTTCATGTGATGCTTTCTGCAAATAGTAACACTAAGTTAATCCCATTCTCCTTCCCTTAGTGTGTGTTTGAAGCCCTTGAAGTCCACTCCTAAAGAAGAAAAATGGAAAACAACTCACTAAGTGCTTCCTCTAGACCAGGCACTTTCTTTGCCTGAGATCCTTTTCCACAAACCACAGGCTGTTCCTACAGAGGAGAAATTAGAAGTCTTTGTAGCCAAGACCAGTGGAAATTACATTTCTATTAAAAGCTATCTGTGGCTAGATGCATCCATCCTAGGTACAAAGTTAAATGATGTCATAAACTTATTCAAAGACATAAAGCTATTACATGAAATGCCATTAAATATCTTCCACTCAGTGTTAACAAAATACAGCTATAAATTTCCTTTGGTTGTCATTTGCAAGTTGCTGCTTCTCAGTGGGTTATGCGTCTGCAACTTCTTCACCATCAAATTTTGCTGACCAGTCTTTGGCAAATAGGATGTTGAGAATGCATGACCCTCTGAGATGTGATGCTTTTTCATTTTCTCATTATCATCATTCCTGAGTTTGGGAATGTCAAATTTCCTGTACATTGTTTTGTGTAATAGTTTTCTACCTGCTCATACTGAGGCTTCCTATTCCATATACTGGGAATCAGAGATCAGTAGGCCCAGCAATCCTAGCCATGGCACAGGATTCAAGGCTGTAAGCCAACACATCTACCTTAAACTTTGAGACTGAGTCGTAGCTCTTGAGAGCTATATATTTGGGGGTATTTCTTACTTGCTGGATGAAAGAAGAAAATGAAAGCGAAGAATTAAAGGAATTACAGAGCATTGTATCTGGAAAACTCCTGTGGCCCCATTTTTCCTGTGATGATTCTCCTAAATTTGCAAACCAAAAGGAAATGCACATAAGGTCCAGACATGACTCATTGAACTTGCCTAATTCTGTGAACTTGTCAGGATTCTCATTTACTTTTGCAAGCCAAGTCTTAAATCCAGATGGGCCCCAGCTTTTTGAGCCTCAGCAGACAGAACACTGGCAAAATCGATGGGTGTGGAGAAAAGCATCCAGAATCTGCCTAGGTTCTGCTGTCCATCTGTGGTAGTCTTCTACAGTGAGTCAGTCAGACAGACAGAATCAGAAGAAATGTCAGCTTGCTTCCAGAGTGCTGGAGGCTTTTCCATAGCATAGGGTCTGGTCACTGTGGATCAACTAAGCTAGCACCTGATGCTCTTGCTCTTCTTCTTCCAGGAAACAGCATCCTCCACTCGGCCGCTGATAGCGTGACCAGTGCAGTACAGAAGGCTAGCCAGGCCTTGAATGAGCGTGGGGAGCGATTAGGCCGAGCAGAGGAGAAGACGGAAGACATGAAGAATAGTGCCCAGCAGTTTGCAGAAACTGCACACAAGGTGGGCCAGCTGAGGGCCGGGGTCTTAGCTCTGGGCTGCCAGGAAGTTATAGTATCAAGAAACTTTTTATTTCAGCCATGTTTCCTGTGGTGCAAGATATAAAATCAAGCAGCTTTTTAAAAAAAAATTTCTCTTTGATAATTTCCATGTGCTACTTACTAAGTGCCAGAGTTATGAAAAACTTCTTCTGTATCTGGTTTCTTTGTTATGGCCTTTCTGATGTCCTCATCTTATCCCTATCTCTGACCTTCCAACCTTGCCTCTTTAGGAAATCTGGAACATTTTTAGTTGGTGCCCAGGAGGTCAGGATTCAAGTTTCAGGGCACAGGATGAGGCAGAAATGACATCCAGTCTCCAAATGTATCCGCCACCCCTGCCAAGGCCTAAAAGTGTCCTTGGTGCGCTTTAAGCTGCTTGGGCTTACTTTTCTATCCCGTCTCTTTCCTGTCCTGTAGCTGGCATCTCGTGTTCTTGTGTTTTCCCCAGGCACAAAGCAAGCTCCAGTCTCAGGGCTGGTGTGCCCACTGACAGGGGTCAGATTTTATTTCAGTGCGTGGATTCTGGGCTCAGACGGTGTGAAGCTGCAAGATGCCTCCTGCCTCCAGGTCTGGAGAATGGCATTCCCCATGTCACTGGGTGCACACCATGTGCCTCCATACCGCTAAGAACAGCACCTTTCAGAAGGTGAAACGGGAGTTTTTATTGGTAGTCACTACCTAAGGCATTCACAAACTGAAGATAAGGGGCCCCATTGGTCAGGTGTTAAAGAGGATTTATGCTGTCCCCGTGCTTCAGATCAAAGGGCAGTTCTTTTTCTGGCTAGGGATTGGAATTTAGGCTTCCAGAAACAAACTCTGCTGATGATGGTCTGTCAGACTCATAATCTGGACCTGTAGATATGCTTTTCAGGTGACTTTTGAGGGAAAAAAATTAATTTGCACCAACAGAAAGTCCTATTGCTGCTGAGGAAACAAAAATGGGCAACCTAAAAAGCAACAAGAAAAATAACCCCAGGGCTGGGGTTTTGTAAATAACATGCAGAAGGTTCAATCCCCAGCACCAAAAAAAAAAAAAAAAGAAAGAAAGAAAAATAACCACAGCAGAGGTGGCCTCTCCCAGGCTCACACTCAGTCCCAACTGAGCATGTGACTCCAGGTAGGTGCCTTCTGCTGTTCCTCCCTGCATCAACTTTGCACAGACCTGTCGGGGGGTATCATTGATTCTCTATCGCCACAGTGTCTTACTGCACTGCTACCCCTGGGACCCTTTGGAGACCCTTAGAGAATTGGCCTGATCTTTCTGAAAATGTAACAGCCCTGCTGGAGGCCAGGGCGTCATTGCTGCAGCTGTTACAGAGGAAGTGAACTCAGATTTAAGGTTTCCTTAGTCCCTCCCTCCCTTCTCCAGCCTTTGTGTACAGAGGTGGAAATGAGATAGAAATGCTGGAATTCAGTCTCACATTCATATAGCAGCAACTTAAATAATTCAGATGGGAATGGTCAGTAGAAATTTGGAGAAACATTTTAAATGTTGAGCTGGGAAAGAGAAGGCTAAAGGGAATGATTTCCTAACTCCCTCAGGACTGGGAAGGGGTGAAGGGCAGCAGTTCTCTTTCATGGCTTCTCACACAGCATGGAGCAATCAATAGAGTACTGATAAAATTCTGCTAAAACAAGAATTGAGGGTAATGATTTAACCATGAACCAGGTTATCAAGGGAGACTATGAAATCACTCTTCTTAAGGTAGCATAGACAATACCTGGATGCCTTCCATAAAAGCGTCCCTATCAGAGGGGGTTGTACAAACACCCAAGAGGATAACCTAACCAGATGGCCTGAATTCTTGGCCTTGGCAACTGTGTTTCCCTGATATCATGGCCAAGTTGGCTAGGTGATTGGAAGCAATATTGTATGGTAGTTAACATCTTGTTTGAATTCAGACCTGTTATTTACCATCTGGGTGACCTTGGACAAGTGCTAAATTTCTCTTAGCCCCAGTTTCCTCATCAGTAAAACACAGCTAATTAATAATAGTACTACTTTCTAGGGTGTTAAAGAATTTAATGAGTTTGAATCTATCAGCACAGTATGTAACATGTATAAATCTGAATTTTTATTATTTAAAATTACTTCCATAAAAATAGTTTCTGCTAAACCTGCCCTTTCAGTCACAATGAGTACTACACAGGAGCTGGAGAAGTGTTACTAGTGACAGAGGCTCCTCAAAATAGCAAGAGAGAAAAAAATGGAGGGACACTGGGGTGGGGGGCCTCCTACTACAAGTCCATACCCTCTACATGGAGAGAAACTTGAAACAGGAACCTGACAAAGCCACCCAAGGCAGAGGAGACTCTGGCTTTGACCATGGGAGGGTCTGTGTCAGGCAGTTAGTTACCTGCTTTCGGTAGAGAGGAACGAGGCAGGGGCAGTTGGCATTGGGTCCGTTTCCCCTCCTGCAGTGTTCTTCAGGGAGAGCGGCTGCTGGAGTCTATTAGCATGTTTGCGGGAGTGTGAGACAGTGTCAAAGCCAGACTTGATGTTTTCTACAACTGGGATATGTGCTTATGAATCACTGACATTGGCAGTATTCCTAACAAGCAGACTGACTTCTTTGGATAAGGTGTGGCTGTTTTCCCAGGGATGAGGACTGCTGATTTGGCCCTGCTAGAGTAGGCTTACCAAGAAGATGTCATTTCACTGGCCAGGCCCCAGTGGGACCTGCTGGTGAGGAAAGAGTTCAGAGATGGAAGCCAGGCCTTCCACCCCCAGGCATAAGTGGCTTTGTTGACTCATCAAGAGTGGGCTGTGTTTACAAGTGGAGGCACAGCACCCATGGCAGAGCCCTGAGCAGAGAATAGTGATTCTAGGTGACAGTTCCTCCAAGCTCCCAGTTGAAGCAGGACACCACCCCTCGTGGGAAGGTATACCAACACCTGTCTAGACTGCAATAGAACCAGATCTTTGACCTTCTAACTTTCCCAGAATCCCTGCAATGACCCAGGTATGAGAGTAAAGGAATCACTTTTGCACAATCCTGCCCTTATGCTATTGGGGTGCTTGTCCCCTACAGAGCAAATGGAAAATGATCCTTCTCCCCACTCCCCTACATCCCTCATCTCCGCCCTGGTTAGCCCGGCTTCAGGAAGTGCGGTTCCTTCCTGAGCCATGGACTGGGCACAGTCCCAGCTGTTAGGAAAGAACAGCTCCACCACAGAGCAGCCCTGCCCCCAAAAGCACAGCGCTACAGTGTGTGCAGTACCCACAGCCCGCCACGGGGCCATAAGTAAGCAGGCAAGTGTTACCCACACCTAGGCATCCTCAGATGACACTTCTCCCAGAAAGGAGCATGGATATGCCCCGTTCTGTAGAAACCCACATTGTTGGGGGGAAGGAAGGGCAAGTGGCATTCATCTCACTGCAAGGGAATGGCCAGCTCTCCAGGTACTACAGCCAGCTGTTTCCCTTGGACCTCTAGGCCCAGAGGGAAGGGTCTCAGGCCTCCTATAAGTATCTACCAAGTGTCAGTGATGATTTTTAAATTATCATTATTTAGATAGATTACATTGAAAGAGGAAGTTTTCCATGAGAAATTAAGAAAACAGAATAGATCAAAAGGAAATTTTAAACTTCTTTGGGAACTCTGACACTTAAATTATATTAATCCATAGAGTTGGAGATGTTTTAATAGATACATAAGGAAGCTAAAGTTTGGAACAGCTGTGACCTTAGAGCTCAAGGTCACACAGAAAATTTGTAACCATGTGTCCTGACCTTGTTTAGTCTAGTGTTCTTCCTGCTCTGACCATCCTGCCTTCTTTTCTAAAGCTCCCAATTCCCAGGGGATTTCTCTTAAAAAGTAAATGATACCACTTTCTGCAAAAATGCCTATCATAGGTCATTCAGGCTACTGTAACAAAATGCCATAAAACTGATAAAACAACAGAACTTTGTTTCTCACAGTTCTGGAGACTGAGAAACCTAAGAGCCTGGTGGCAGAAGATTTCATGTCTGCTGAAGGCCAGTTTTCCGATTCATAGATGACAACTTTTCAGAGTGCCCTCTAATGGTGGAAAGGGCTAGGGGCCTTTCTCTACCCTCTTTATAAGGATACAATCCCATTTATAAAGACACTACCCTCATGACCTACTTACTTCCCAAAGGCAACAATTGCTAATACCATATCATAGGGGGTTAATGAATGGCAGGTAGGGGGACACAAACATTCAGACCATAAAGGTACTTCAAATAGCAAATGAGGTTGTGTTTCTGCAAAGCACAGCTGGTCACAACCGGTGGTCCCTTGAGCTCCATTCCAGATGTGCTGTCCTGGAAACTGGGGTCTAGTTTGAGCAGCAACACAATCACCATTGAAGATTAATGGCTATGTATGAATTGGCACAGGTTCCTTAGTGGAAAGTTAACAGCTCAATGAATACCAGAACGGTGGCACTAATCAAATATTCATGCTTGATATTCATTATGCAAGACACTTAACAGCTCGGTGTTTATTTGATGGTCCTCATTGCTAAATAATGTTTGAGGAATGGAAGCAGAGCAAGAAGTGGAGGCCTTACAGTAAAGAGGGTGGCCAAGGAGTGGGACCAATCTGAGGTAGAGCCCTGGCTTTGTCCTTTTACTCACTGGAGTTTATAGTTCTTTTTACTGTCCTGGACTCTTGACTCTTTGATATCAGAGTTATTAGCCACCTCCACACTTCTTGGCAGAACCCCACAGCACTCAGCCTAGCAGCCTGTGCATACTCAACTTCACATGCTCTTTGTAAAACACAAAGGTTAACCTTCCAACATGAGAGCAGGTCCACACCTAATTCTTAAAAGGCAGAGAACCTGATCATGATGCAATGGCAGGGTTTTAACAAAGCTATTGCCTCAGAGCACCATCTGTTCTTTGCTTAAAGGAATTCTGCATCACAGAACTCTCCTCCTGGTCATTCCCAGACCAATCCTGGGATTCATCCCCAATGTCAGACTCTGAACACATGAAGAATTGCAACTCAGTCTCTGCTGTGCCTTCTATGGGTCCCTTGGGAGAAGATCTAGATAAGAAAAGAAAGATTTAACTCAATTCTGTATCTGCATAACGTTTTTTAAAATGCATGATCCTGGTCTCCCAAGTGGGCTATTTGGTGTTCCTATTTATAAAGAGCTAACGTTTCAGTAGATCACATTCCTCAGATACCAGTTGGATAAGTAGTGAGTCAAGGTCTGAATTTGGTCAGTTGTTCAGCCCAAGTCAGCAACTCAATATAATTGTCAAGGTCTTCGGACTTGGTTGAAGGTCCGGACTGGGTAGTGAGTACATCATTGTATATTGTCCCACTACAGGCCATTTAATTTTTATACATCATGAGATGTCAGTAGATACTTGTATTGTAGGAGTACTGCTTTTCCTGGATAATTGGTAACCTGGGAATCCCAACTTTTCTAGGGTGAGTTCTGCCTGTACATCAGTTTTTCCAGTTGTTCCTTCAATGGGCTGAAAGAATACAGCACCACACTTTCTCCCACTGGACATGTACACCACTTAAATTAACACAGGAAGAGAAGTAAGCCAGTGTCCACTGAACTATTTGGAAAGTGTTGCTCATCTACAAGGTGCCACTGTGAATAGTCACAGTGATGTACAGAGAGTGAAATCTTGGTTCTGCTTCTTGATGTGGATGTGGGGAGGAGGCAGCAGAGGGATCTACCTATTACTGAGTCTCACTTTTCTCATGCCTCTCTCTCCTTAGCTTGCCATGAAGCACAAATGTTGAGAAACTGCCATCCTGATGACCCTCTTGAAAGCAATGGAAGAGAATGTTCAGCAGTTCTTATGAGAATTCTGAACCTCCACTTGCTTCTTTTTTCCAATATATGGACATTTAGGGTTTTTGCTGTTCATTTTCAGATGTTAATATGAATGAAAAGGTGTTGTGTTTATACATTTCCCTAATGATCTTGCTAAGAAATGCTACAATAGCATTAGTTTTATTTTGATTTTTCCCAGAATGTGGGGGTGGGGGTGGGGGGCGGTAAATTGTTCATGTTTTTCTTTTTAAGATGAATTTTTTTTTGGTAGTTTGAATATAAAATTTGGACCAAATGATAAGCCAAGCTGGGTCTCAACAGGCAACATGTATTTTTTTTCTCCCTGTTATTAAGCAAGTTCAATGTGATGATACCAGATGTCATTGTTCCTGGATGAAATAAAAGTCGAGCAGCGAATGGTTTCACTCACTCTCCTAATACTTTTAATTTGAAGAGTAAAATTAAAATTCTGTATCCTGAGACATAGTCTATATTATGGAAAACACTTGGGTTTATCAGGGGAAATAGCAGTCTTAGATTTTGCTCTTTGCATATTAATCTTTTTCATGAACCATCACCAACATTCAAAAAAACAAATCAGAATCACAAATAGAAATCTACTTTGTGAGCTGCAGCTTAAATACTTCTGCTACTTCTTTCCAGGCTGATTATTTGGAATTATCATATGAAAGATAAAAATTTGAGAGTAAAGAGCTAAGGAAAAGCCTACTTTAAAAACCTCTAAAAATCTTCATGGGTGTTTCTCTCTTTTATATTGTCCCAAATTACAGTAGCTGATATTGAAAAGAGCTTGGATTTTTATCAAAAATTCATTTGCCCAAATAAAAGTCTATATAAATGATAATGTGAAAAGGTAACTACATTTAAAGTATTTTTTTTAACAAAGTCATGCCCATTTTTAAAACACCCTCACAATGTCCTTGGGAAAGAACCTTTAGTTTTGGGGTTTTTGTTTTTTGTTTTTTTTTTTTTTTTTTTGGTATCTAGTTTTGGAGGTTCGGATGTTATTATTGCTGTCTATTTATTTAATGTAACTTAACATGAGTGTTTCTTGACAAATTGCATATCATGGCAATTGTAGCTGGCCTAGCCTGACATAAGACAGCATGGTCACCAAGCCGTTAAACTGCTGTCACATTGAATATACTTAGTCACACACCTTTTGATTGCGTATTGCTCAAGGTAATACAGGGTTTAAAGTCTGGAAGTTTTGCTTCCTGAGCGTTAAACCAAAAAAAGCTGTGCTTGTTCCTCATGAGACAAGTTGGTGAGCTGCACCCCCAGATAACGCTGTCAGCTCTTCCAGCAGGAATCAAGATGCCTGAGTCTTGGTGGCACCCCATTCTGCCCCTTCGTATCCATTGAGCCAATTGAGTCTATGTGTATAGTAGCCTCTTACCAAGCAGCATAAGATGACTTTTGGATTACTAATGCTTATTTAAATAGCTTAAGTTCTCCTGATAAAGCATTCCCAGGGAGACAGAAAGTATGACTATTGGAAAATAAAAATCATAGGCAGTACTTGTCAAAAAGGAGATGGGATTTGCTGGAGACAAATTTTTGAATTCTCTTAGAGAGATGATCCAATTCAAGAAAACTATAAAATTTATATAGGAAACTATAGTAAACATCTATAGTTTACTATAATACTTTGTACTTTTGGTGTCTTAAAAGGTTAAAGAAGCAAGGAGCCTGCCATTTGTTGAATACCATTAGAAATATTTATAGTTTCTAAGAAAAACCCCAAATATCATTCCAAATAGCTTTTGTTTGCAGACTTCCGTTCAGAAAACACACGTGCACACCATGCATGCACGCAGTTATATTTTCAACTTCCCAAACTGGATCTGGTTTCAGAGATAGTTGGTATGAATAATTGAAAGAATAAATCTAAAACCCCTGACAATCGGCCAAGTTCAAGAATAAAATTGGTTGCCAGCTATCTAACAACAGTGTTTGGGAAGCTGCTTCTAAAGTGGCAGAGGATGAGGTCATAAGCAGACTGTGAAATCTGAGATTCCTCCTCCCTGGTAAAATTCTGATAGTTATTCTTCATAAATGTAAGTATTCCACATCTTGCCCTCTCTCCTCACTCTGTTGATCCTTTTAGACCTAAGTCTTATTGGAAATAGCCTAATTAGAAGAAAGCCCATCTGACTCTTTATTAGCTTCCTCTCTTCATTAGCTTTTAGGCCATGGTCATGCCCTTGACCTCCCTGTGTCAAAGTCCTACTTGGCCTCTGCCAAACTGGCCACACAGCACTTCCCTTCCAGCCTCATCATAGAGGAGCCCCATGACTTCACTACATTTAAAGTTCTTTGCTATCCTTTTGTAGAAGGTGCTGCAATACAAAATATGAATACTGTCTAACCTAGAGAAAATTGCTAATAATAAATTGTTTGGAATCAGCTCATTTGGTTGAGCTTGCTAGAGGACATTTAATTCATTTGTTTCATTTCTGCACTTCACTTTGAATTGGGGGATACTACATTTCTGTGAAGGACTTCTCAAATTATACTGACAACACAGAAAGAAAAACTCTCCAGTATTACCACTTCTTCCTGGAATGTAGTTATAGTATCTTCACTAGTTGTTAGATATCTGTGTACAAGAAGTATGCAGTTATTCAGGTTAATGTTTCATTTCAAAGAATGTATTTGTAAAATGTAACAATTAGTAGTTGACTTTTTTTAAGCTCTGAAAAAAAATAAGATTATGTGTTAGACTTATAGTGAAATCTGTTTTAATACTATTGTGGCTAGCAAAGGTTGTGCATTTATGTAAAAATATTTACAGGATTCCCTAAGTAAGGGATATTTAAGATAGGTTTCACTCTTAATTTTCAGAATTGTAACACTGCTAATGTCTGTTGTACAGTTATTAATTCTTCAGAAGTTCCCTAAGATGTCAAACATAATTTTTGTTTTATTCAGAGACAAGTAACACCTGCTCTGTTGATTCACTATTATGGCAAACTCTAATTTTGTCATTAAATATTTTAACTCTGTGGTGAAAGTTTGTTTCTCTCAGTTATTTGTGGAATCTATTAACGCTACCAAACAGATGCACACTGCCACATTTTTATGCTAATGTGAATATCTCATGTGTCTACAGGAAACCTCAGAACTAGATTTAGCAAGATGATGAAGGTTTACTATATACTTTCTAATGGAAGAATGTGAAAAGATAAAAAGGCTAAAGAGCTAGCCTCAGTTTGGGCAGTGGACATCTAAATCCAGCAAGAGTTGTTTTGGTTTTTGTGTTTTCTTCTCATGGATGAATCAATTAAGCTAATATTCACCTTTCTGCTGATATTAGTGATGTGCTCAGCTTAAGTACTTATAGTGTGCCCTCATTCAGCAGACTAGTTTCATGCCCTGTTAAATTGGAAAGAAAACTTGATAATTTTACATCCATTTATTTTTATGGAAAAGCAAATGCATCTCAGTGTGTTGCTCCATGTGCTTTCAAGGAAGCAACTTGAATGTCCACCCTAGCAGAACAGCCATTTCCAGGTTGGCATGGAAACTTGGTAAAGCAGGCAGGACTTGGAAACATTTCCTGGGAGGTCTGCAGGTGGAAGGGCAGGCTGCATTCTCCTCTGCTCAGAAAAGAAGGTAGAGATATAGTTTGGCTAGATGAGGATCTACATTTAAGTTACTTATGCATTTAAAGACACCAGTTCTTATGAACTAAACTATAAGCCAGTTACCTCACAAAGATGGTCTTTTCTTCTTAATATGCATATTGTTAGCAGTTATACCATGACCAACTCTCAAATTTTATGGGAGGATTAATATGAAAAATGTTTTTTTTTTTTTAAATTGATTGTGCCTTTCCCCTGTTGTCATTGGGAACATGATTAGGAAACACTATTGATCTGTCACAATCATTATCTGCCTAAATAAGCAGTTCATGAAGGTGGGCAGAAAGATAAGAGGAAGGGTAGTGGAAAATATCAAACACATTTCAAAGCACAATTCAAATGTCAGAGCAATGATTTCCTACTGGTACTGGTGCGTGCCCCTCCCAGGCACGGGCTAGCCTGGGTCTGTGTGCAAACTCACATGCACTTGTACAGCTAGCACTGAGAAAAGGGCTGTGCTGTGCTCCTAGATAATAAGAGACATGGGAAGAGGACACATCCCACCTATAAGGCAAATGTCACCTTATTTCTCTAAATGTGCTAACAGTCCTCTTCAATGAGATGATGCAATGGAGGGACTTTCTTTTGGTTTACTTTTTAAAAATCCAGAATTATATCTCTGTTAGAGTTCTAACACTGTAACAAATAGTTGAAGTAATCAACTTATAAAGAGAAAAGGTTTACTTGGGCTCACAGTTTTGGAGACGCCAGTCTATGATCAGGGAAGACCTATTCCTGCTAGGCCTCTGGTGGGGGGATAGCACATGATAGCAGCGTACTCCGTGGCCAAAAAGTGAAAAATAAAGGAAGAGACTGGGGTCCCACCATTCCTAATGACCTCCCACTAGTTCCAAATTCTTTAAGGTTCCACCCCATCCCAATTGCCTTTATGATGTCTCTTGTCATCGGGTCTTTTGCAAATGAAAAAAAAAATGACTCCTGCAGTTCCAAGATAGTGGGCACCTGTCTTCCCCAGATGCTTACTAGATTTAAATGATGAAGGTTGTCAATAAAATTGAATGTGACGTGCATTTAAGCTCTATTATAGCTTTGGTGCAACCTCCTGCTGTGACCCCACTTTTTTCTCCCTTGAGTCTCATCTGGAGCTACCGTATTTCCTGAGTGGTGTTTTCACTTTCCGCCTCCCTCCCTCCCCTGAAGTTTTCTGCCTTGTGTTCTTTCTGCCATTGACTCATGGCTGAGCCCAGAGGTCTTCAGGGCTGTCTGTGCAGTGGCCCATCCCTTGGGGCACCACTGGATGCAGTTCTGTGAAACACAGCTGCTCGCCTCCTCCAGCCCACAGGGACTGTCAGGCTACGTGACTCTGAGTTGGTTGCTCATGTGTATTGTCATTTTTCTCATGTTTTGGCCATTAGATATTTTAAATGCTATTGATTCGGGTGGAGGGAAGATTTCTTTTATAGCATATACATTTTTTCTGTCTTTCATGTGCTCAACCTGCCGAGGGATGCCTAATTAAATGGGGCCTGGCCTCATCACACGTCCAGACTTAGATTGTGTCAGGGGTTGGACAGGCATTTCCAGCCCTGAGAGTCCCAGGTATCTCTTGTCAATATTAGATATGGAGCCTTTGTCCTGTGACATTGTATCACAATTGCTTTGCCACTTTGATCATTTGTCAGAAGACACTGAAAGAAGAAAAATGAGCCCATGAATTCTCTGAGCCTTATCTTGTAGCTTTAAAACAGGCTTGGAGGATCCACAATTTCCAAGGAAAATTCCTGTTGTAGGCTCTGACCGTGTATGCCAAATGATCTGTTTAATTACACACTGCATCCTTGGTGATTGAAGCTTCATGCCTTCTGTTAGTTTTCCTTAAAACCAATCCTTTCTGTTCCCATTCAAGGAAGGAAAATATAGTTCCTACTTACTATTGAGCATGTCTTTTTATTCATAGTACTGTGACTTCTTTCTGGGAGTTCTATTTTTTTGACTGGGATTATAATGACTGGTAGACACTTTTACACTGGTCTGAAACTTTTCAATATTGAAGGAGCCTTGGAATTATAGGAAAAGAAAATGACTGGGGCTTGTGTGTGCATTGTGCCCTACCTCAACGTACCCAGGGTGGAAAAACAAAACATCGCTTCTTAACTGGAGTGGGTGAGGGCAGGGCGCCCCCTTGTGGTGATTTTCTGGAGTCAGCATTGCATGGTGGTTGAGAAAGTAGACCCTGGTCCATCTTCCCTTCTTTGAAATCCTGCCTTGGGCAAGGTACTGACTCTCTCAGTTTACTTAGCTTTAAAATGGGAGTGATTGCTATAATAATTGAATGAAACAGTTAATGGAAAGCCTTTAGCCGTATGCCTGCCTTGTCCAGGCTCAAGATACCACAGCTTGCAGTGGGCTTTTCTATGATAGACTCAAAACAAAGAGGTGAATTTTACAGGCTTTTGTTGCCTGCCAGACCACGGTGCTGGCTGTTAAAATACTTTCCTTAAATCCTTTCTGGCATAGGGCATATAAGGAAGATGTTCTCCACACCTCCTGGCTATTTTTATGGCCCATGGACATAGATCCCTCAACATGCCATAGATGACAGCTCTAGGAGAAAGAATAGACTTCCAGCCTACAGCACACAGTAGTGACATTATGGAAGACATTTCCAAGAAGGTTAAATTCACAAGAAAGAGAAGTGAGAGCAATTGACCTCGGTATCTGTCATCAATGATGGGAGTGGAAGTGAATGATTTATGGCCTGGGAGGTTATTTGACATACCTTTTGGACAGTAATTCATATTCCTCTTTAAAGAAGAAGTTCCAGTTGGTTCTGCAGATGTATCAGTATGATTCCAAGGATGTTAAGAAGGTGAGATGCCCCTTCTCAAAAATAAGCCATTCCCAGGTATAATTTGTGTGTATATATGGTACTGGGGATTGAACCCAGGGGCTGAGGATTGAGCCACATCCTCAGCCATTTTTATTTTGAGATCAGGGTCTCAGTAAGTTGCTCAGGTAGGTCTCAAATTTGAAATCCTTCTGTGTCAGCCTCCATAGTAGCTGAGATTATGTACAACACTATGCCCAAACGTAATTTGAAAAGAACCATTGACCCCACAAATTGAACTTGGGCCTAGAGTGAAAAGACCTCTAAGAAAAAAAAATAACTAGTGTCTCACTAAAATGTAAATTGGTGATAACACACTTTTTCTGGAAATATCTTGATATATTCAGCTCAGAGAAGGAAAGATCTCAGAAAAACCATGCTGTCCAAATAGTTGTCATGGTGCTGTCATTTGTAAACTCCTGGTAAACCCAATATTATTATTCAGTATTTGTAAAGAACTGTCCAGGCAAGAGGCCTCAAGCTGGTTCTAACAGTGAGCCTGCCTCAACCCAAATCCCAAATTCAGCTTGCTAAATATTGCAGTACAGTTATACTTGTTTGTATGTATTTTTATCAAACTGAGTCATTCAGAATGCTTTCTGATAAAGTAAATTAATTAGAATCCTTCCAAGCTGAGAGTTTCCTGGCTCCATCACCAGCTTTGTGTACATAGGCAAATTGTATTATTTTTCTGTATCTAGTTCTTTATGTCTCAGAGGAAAATAATCCCCATCCATCCTGTCTCTTGTGAATAAAGGGAGATGTGGAAGCCGACAAAGTCCTGGGAAGGCAAAGCTCTAAGGAGGTGCGGGTTCCTTATCCAAGCTTGATCTTCCGCTGACCCTATCCAAAGCCCACGGGATTCCTTTATCTACCACACCTTCCCCTATTGGGGTGAGTTCAATGGGCCCATCCCTGAGCCACTGGACTTTCTTCCCCCCATCAAAGGAAAAAGAAAACCCCCCAGACACTGTGACTCTACATGCCATTATGAAAAGTGGAACAAAAGCAATAGTAGGGGACGGTGTGGTGGAGACAGTGGAGCTTAGTGGGAACACCGTGGGGAAACGATCAGAGCAGACAGGTCACCCAGACTGCAACTCACTACACGGCCACTTGTGACTCCTGAGAGTCCTAACATCTTCTTGGAGAAGACTACGTATTGGGGAAGACTTGAAAACAAAGAGAACAAAATTTCAGAAACTGTTGGGGAGGTCAGACACTCCCATTATACGGGGTCAAATAGAGGGGTACCTTGGGACCCATTGGGTTTGGCCATCTTAACATAAGAGTGAGATGGGAAGGGGCATAGAAGAGGCCAAGGTCTTGGAAATTCACTGGGTGAAAGTGAAAGGAGTGCTGAGACAGGATGATCCAAGGATGTGCTTCCAGCCAGAGGACAGGGAGGGCCCTCGGCAACAGCACTTGCTGGGAGCAGCCTGCTACCCAGGCTGGGGGAGGCCGGCAGCCAGCTGAGCCCCTTTAGAGGTGCTCACTAGCCTCACTTGCCCTTAGGAAACAGCAGGACTGGAAGCCTGTTCTGTGGGCTCCTCAGGATTCTCCAGGGTGTGTGAGCCACCTCCCCCATATCAGGCTCCCTCCTGCACTAGCTATGCCAGGAAAGTCTGAGGATACAATGAGGAGGAAGGAGTGTGGCTACCCTCCATGTGGGCTCCTGCAGCCCCCCACTCTATAGTTCCTCTTATTCACTTCCTGCTCTGAGGGGTTATGAGAGTGGGCAAAAGACAAATGGAGGCAGCTGTTGCCACAGGAGGAGAGGTGAACTCTGATGAATATGATTCTTAAAAAGTGTGGGTCACAGGAAGGGGTAACAGGGGCAAGGACAGAAACCCCTGAAAATCCAGGGCTGGTCTTGCCTACCAATTGAGGACAGCCTTCTAGCAGTATCCTCAGACCTCAGTTCCATAAGCAAACCCACCAAAGATATTGTCCTAAAAAAAAATATTATAGGGTTTTGTTTAGTAAATGAAAGCCTCAAAAGTAGTTCCCAGTTCTGCTTAGACCAAGAGAAATGAGTCCCCTAGAATCAATAAGGACTGTGAATAAGGACCCTCATTACTCACTACCTTTAACTGGCCTGGCCACTGTCAGTCCTTACAGCCTGCCAGGTTCTTTTGCTATTGAAACCTTCACATACGCTGCTTCTGCTGTCCAGGACTTTCTTCCCCAGAGCATCACACGCTGATCATTTCTCCTCTCTCAAGTCTCCGCTCCAATGTGTTCTCAGACAGACCTGCCCTGCCCATCACATCCAAAGCAGATTCCTACAGGCTCCCTCTCACAGCATCCTCTTCTTACCTTACAAAGCATATGAAAATGTGTGTGCTCTACATTTGCTTACTTCTTAGTTCTAAGAAGCCAGAGATCATGTCTGTTTTGTTCATTAGGCTGCATCCGGGGCCTGAGATTCAACACACACTTAGGACACTTAGTACATTCTTGTAAACTGAATGAGCCTGCCCTCTGCTTAAAGCTCCATGCAGAAGGACATGAATGGAAGTGTGCAGAAAAAAGTCCAAGTGGCTAAACATATGAAAAGATATATTCAGCCCCACTCATAGAAAAATGCAAATTTTTAAAAAGACAGCATTTGAAAAAGCTTGATTGCACTTGATAACCAAATACTTGTTGAATGGGAGTATAAATGGAGACCACATCTTAGAAAACAAATTGTCAACATTTTTCAGGATTTCAATTACTTGTACCTACCATGCCAACTCAGCTCCACCCCAGGACTGCTCTGGGAGTCTCTAGCCACCAGCGATTTAGATGACTCAGCACTGTGTCTCCCACAAAGGATGCTGTGGCTTAGCTCACTCTCCTTGGAGCAGCTGCACTACAGCCTCTGGAAGGATGAAAGTAGTTTTCAGAGAACATAAAGTCCCCAAAACAGATAAAATGATTTGTGCTTGTTATTGTCCTGTTGGATACTCCATGTTGGCAGATTCTTCTGTGGTTCCCATCCAACTTCTGCAGCCAAGCACTTTCCCCTGTCTCCTCAGTGCTTTCCCTTTCTCTGGGATCCTGAAACTGTAGGGAAAGAAAGAAAACTGGGTTTCTACGCTGCAAAACTATTTATCTGCTGAATTGGAAAATCCTTTTACTCATATTGACCAATTATCAATTTATCATCTCTCCGTTTCAAATTCAGCCTTCCATGTCCTGCTTTGTGATCCCAGAGCTAAAATCTGAACATTGCACCTACTACTTCTGAACCTTTGAATAGTTAGCAGCTTTGCACTGATTAACAGTCCCTTACATTATATTTGTCCTGTTCACATTACCTGCCTGGTTTCTTTCTCCTGCTTGAGCCCTGCCTGATATATCAGTAGATTCTCAGATAATGTGGCTTAGTTCCTGTTCCAGAACTTTACCATTCTCCCCGAGTTGCTTTGACAGGTCTCATACTTTGGGCAAAGGATCTAATTTCCTGCTTCGCTAAGATCAGAACTATCCTACTAAAAATAATCCTCAACTTGTCTAAGTTCTTGTGCACTCCCACCTTTAGTAATCCTCCACCTGTTTACGGAAGACCCCTCTTCTGGAGCCCTTCATCCCCATCTCCTCCTGCTGCTCCATCAACAATAGTAGCCATTATGCCCGACAACTGTTTAGTTACTATCACCCATTGAGTAGATGCAAGTCTGTCAATTCTGCTTCTCATGCGTGGCCTTTCTTACTCATAATTTTTCCATCATTGCCTCTATTTAGCTCTAATTCTCATCAATGTTTATCTGAACTGGTGAAGTTGGTTGACATGTATCAATAGGCTGCTGACACATGTGTTTTACACATGTTGATGTGGGAATGTTCCCAGAGGAGAGTGATACTAAGATAATTGGTCCCAGTCTCAAATAGTTCTGCTTTCTACTCTGGTAAGAAAGGGAACCATATGAATGGAATACAACCCAAGTAAAATAAGGAGTGCACCAGAGATCAAGGACTGCAACAGAGTTCTTCTTCCTCCCCTCCAGACTGCCTGGAAGTAGGTCAGGTTTACCTTCAGGAAGACAAATCTGATCATTTATGTCAGAGTTCACAAAGTGATATGTCAATGGGAGTCAGATGCAAAATTGAATGAAATCTGTCACAGGGGGCTATAAGGAATGGTGTGGACTGCAGCAAGGTGGAGTGCAAGTGTGTCCTAAAGAGGGACCACTACTTCAGTTCCCCCATCCTAGCAACGTGGGAGGCAGGCCAGATGCTCCAGCCTTTTCAAAGAGAGGCAAGGATTAGGCATTTCTATGCAAAACCTTCTGTTTGAGCCAAGCAAAGCACATCAGTAGATAACATCTGAAACTTTGGTGGCCAGTTTGTGTTGATGTCCTGCTCAAAAAACATTAGGCCCTCCTCATAATCTGCAAAGAAAATCTAAATCTGCAATCCAGCATGTAGGGTCCTCATAATATAACCCCAATCACCTTCCCAACCCACTCCTCACTTTCATACCTGATGGCTCGGTCACAGTTCTTCAAGAGGCCACGAGTTTCCACCTCAAGCCTTTGGTCACACCAAGTGCTAGCCTAGGATGCTCTCTCTTACCCTTGCATTACTGTTCTGCCTGTCTTCACACAACAACCCTCTTTGGGCAAAATTCCCCAATTTTTTACCAAGCTGAAGTAACTACTTCTTGCACATTCTCATTGCTTTTCTTGGTTCTCTAGAACATTCTACTATTTATTGTAGATGTGATTTGTTTTTTGTTTTGGGTTTTGTTTTTTGTTTTGTTTTGTTTTGTTTTTTGCTACACTGGTGGCTCCCAGAGAACTAAGAGTGAATCTCAGTTATATCTACATGTCAAAGAGCACACATGAGTAGACACCTAATAAATGTGTGTTCATGTATGAGATGAACATATGAATAGTAACAAGCTACCAAAATACTTTGTTATTTCTTATTCTCAGCCTAGGAGAAGATACAGTATTTTTATCCTTAATATGTTTTTTATTGTTTATATGTAGATTAACTTTGAGATATTTTTCTCATGATTCTAAACTCTGCTGAGAAGTGTGTGTGTGTACACCTGTGTGTAAGCACACATCAGACAAGCCATTGCTCTCAACCTTAGAGCCCTCATTTGTAATATTAGAAAGTAAAACTCACTTCATAAGATTGTTGTAAGAATTAAACTTGGCATATGTTAACTTCTTAGCATGATGATTTGCATGCTGTAGGCATTCAACACATGTTAACCTGTCATGGTTTTAGTCATACATATGTTTGGCTGTGAGACCACTGAAATCTTTGTTTTCACAGTAAAATAGATCTGAAAGACCATTGAGAGTACAGGCATGTGAGAACTATGCCAACGCACATTGTGTAGAGAATAACCCCCTAACTGGTCATCCAAAACAAGGGTGAGGGTATTACATCTCTGGAACAGAAGGGTGAGAGGCCAGGATGGAGGTGACATCAAAAATCTTGATCAGTGACACTGTATAGTAATGGTTCAGGGGATGCAGCTGATTGTTTAACACAAAGTGCAGGTGCCAATAATCTGATGCTTCCTGTCAAGTGGGGTGGAGCTGGGTGTGAGGGTGGGGCAGACAGTTGCCAGAGAGGCCAAGTCATTTGCAAGGACACTTAGGCCTGAGGAGAGGGCAGGTGATGTACTCTTACATTCTGGGTATCTCTCCTGACTGCTGAAGCTTCCCTCCTCACTCCTCTCGGGAAAACAAATGGAGACCATGCATGTAGCCATGTCAAAGGTGCAAACCAAGGCCAGAAGAGACCTTCAGAGGAAGGACCAAGCCCCAGCAGGTGGATGTCTATGTCATTTGGGAAGAATTTCTTTTCTCTTCTGGGAACAGTGGCTCTTCTGGCAACTTACTGTCACACTGAACTTCTTCACTTCCCTGACTACCTCAGAAAGGCACTTAGATGACTACTCTCCGTTTAGTATGAAGGATACATTTCCTCTGTTCAGAGACACTTGCTGCAGATCTATGAGAAACACCATTGATGGCTCTGACCTTTAGATAGTTAAAGTATGAGGACCACCGAAGAATCTGGTTTGCGAGGATCCTTGTGGTAGATTGGATAATGAAAAATTGAAAGGTGTTAAACTGCTGGCTTTGAAGACAAGAAGAAGGGGTACCTAGATCTTCCAGAAGGAAAGCAGCCCTGCCAACATCTTGATTTTAGGACTTCTGACCTCTAGAAACATATGGTAATAAATCTGTGTTGGCTTGATAGGAAAATGATACAGTCCTTAACCCCCAAGATGAAGTATGTTTGAGTTCTTGGGAAGGATCTCCCACAGGGCAAGGGAAGTGATGTTTCCCCAACACCAGGAAAACTAATAGATACTCCCAGGCCAGCCATGGTCATGATCAACAAGCATTTATTGAGGACTTATGAATCTCTGCCAGAAAATAGAAATATGAACCCAGACCCCAACCTCAAGGACAGCCACATAAAGGAAAATAGGATTTTAAATGAGATGATGCTAATCGACACAAGGCTCTGGGTTCAATCTCCAGCACCACTACCAAAAAAAAAAAAAAGGCAAGATCAGCTATGCATTAGACATTCAGAGGAGGCAACCATCTTGCTTGCAAAGACATGCTGCTCCTCCTCTTCAGACTTTTCATGTGGGCATGGGGCTGTGCATCCAGGTTGGTCCAGGATAGTGCATGCCTGTGTCTGTTGTTTTAGTGTCATCATGAATAGCGATTCCGCTCATCCTCAGAAATGCCTGCTTCATAATAAACTGTATGGTCACTCTGATGTGGCATTAGACAGGAAGCCACTGGATACACCATGCCCTGTTAGGAACGGCTTTGAACTTAAATCTCAATGCAGTACCAAGAATGACCCCCACAGTGTTACGCCATTAAAATCTTAATAGAGAACATTTTGGGTTCATTGTGAGTAACACAGACATTTCAATAATATTTGGTTCCTTTCCTGGCAAAGTTTAAGTGAGGAAACTTAAATCACATTATCTAATGAACTGCAGTGATTTTAATATATGACAGCTCCTGCAGCTACAGCAGCTGGGGAGAAGGTGTTTGTGTTGTTCTGTTTTATTTTTAAGACATGCTTAAAGCAAGTTGGTGGTGGGGTGGCAGGTTCAGGAAGGGAAGAGGAGAAAGAATTGAAGAGAAGGAACATAACAATATAAGCAAGGTTGAAGGGAAAGGACAGTGAGTTCTAGATGTCTTGCCCTATTCTCCCGGCTTGAAGATCAATCATTCAATTCCACCCCTGAACTTGATTCTCCAGGTGCTGTCCTTTCAAAGACACATCCTGCTCCACATGGGTGGTTGGAGACTGGGGTGCCATTCTACCCCGGGTCTGTGCTTCTAGGGTCCCTAGGAGTGTAAAGGTCAGAGCCAGGTGTGCTGCTTCTGATCTGTCACATCAAACCAGGTGTGGGCAGAATATGTCACTCAAATTGGTCCATGAAGGAACGAAAATTAAACTGCTAACAAAATGAGCACATCAGATTATAGGAAGCTATTTAATGAGCTCGAGTTCACTTCTACCTTTGGGGGATTTTAATGAGACTGCCTTCCAGCTGTTTTTTTCTCTTATCTAACAACAAATGTATTAGCCAGGATTAACACATTTAATACTGGGAGCCTTTGGAGGCACCTCTTCTTCTGGTTTTGTTCGTTTGTTTTTTAGTTCCTCTTTGTACCCCCACTTCCCTGAGATAACACCACCAGGACTCCCAAAGCCACCCTCTGGTTGGATTTGCCTGAGTTGGTTTCAGTCCAGTCTCGGTTCCTCTGCATATCCTACCCACATGCCTGTCTCCTTCCCTTCCCCACATTCCAGGCCTCCCCAAGGCAACAGTGACTTACCTCCCAAGGTATTTATGTAGTTTTGTGTGTGAAAGAGAAAAAAAATGGAAAGGAGAAGAGATGAGGAGGAAAGAAAGCCTGAGGTGAGGGGTAAGGGTATGGAGGGGAGCAGGGTTGGAGGAAGGGAGGGTAAGAAGAGGCATGGAGTGACCAGGCAAGGAGGAGATCACTGAGTGCTCCCGGTCAGTCTCAGGCCCTGGGTCTGCTCCGTGTTTAATGTCTCAGACAAGCCAAAAATGGGTCTGTGGAAAGTTGTAACACTCACCAAACCCTTGACAGCCGCTATTCTTCATAGCGGCTGTGAACAATTGCCCGCCTGCCAGAGTCTGACTGAAATAATAGCCATACCTACAGGATCATTTGGAAGACAGATGGCAGAGGCAACACCATTCATCTGCCCGCAGCCATTTCATAATTCTCATCATCCTGTCAGGCCAGGGCGGAAGGCAGACGCGGCCCTGCTAATTATTCAAGCTCATTAGATGGTGGTTCTTTTAAAGACAGTGCCCCTCACCCCTGTCCTGCTCCTCCATTCCAGCCCCAGTGCCAACTCCTATTCCAAGGCCCTTCCATGAACCCCCAGCACCTTTAGAAAAACAGGTGTCAGAAGCCTAAAAGCCTTTATTGGGCCTTTAGTTGTTGGTTTTGTTTTTATTGTTTTACTTTGTCCTCTTTCCCACTTACAGCTCGAAAAAGGAGGCACTTGCCTTCTTTACTATTTGCTGCTTTCATGAATTGCATATTTCAAAGACTGGCCAACTTTTCCCATACTGTACTAAGTTGCCATTTTCTACTTAAAAGTCCAGATATTTCTATTACCATTTTTATAGCATGCATTAAGCTAAACACTTCCTTTCTTTTTTAATTGATTTTATTTTTTAAATACATGACAGTGGAATGCATTATAATTCTTATTACACATATAGAACACAATTTTTCATATCTCTGTTTGTATATAAAGTAGGTTCACACCAATTCATGTCTTCATACATGTACTTTGGATAATGATGTCCATCACACTCCACCATCATTGCTAACCCTTTGCCCTCTCCCTTCCCCTCCCACCCCTCAGCCCTATCTAGAGTTTGTCTATTCCTCCCATGCTCACCCTCCCTACCCCATTTTGATTCAGTCACCTTATATCTGAGAAAACATTCAGCATTTGTTTTTGGGGGGATTGGCTAACTTCATTTAGCATTATTTTCTCCAGCGCCATCCATTTACCTGCAAATGCCATGATTTTAGTCTCTTTTATTGCTGAGTAATAAATATTTCCTTTCAATGCAATGTTTAAGGATTTAGAGAACATTTAAAAGCTCCATATCATTTCAGTACTTCTGAGATTCTTAGTTTTCATTCAAAAGGGATTTTCAAGAATTCACTATGTAGGTGTGAACAGGAGTGAGAATAGGGAGAGACTAGGAAGTCCCACAGGGGAGAGCCAGTTTTACAAGCATTTACCTGTGCAGTGGCACAGGGCCCTGCATTCACTTTAATATTCTGTAGTTGCCATCTTGAAATTCAAAACTCAAAATTCTTGAATTTATTTTTGAACAAGAGCCTCTCATTTTCATTTTGCCTGAGCCCCACAAATTATATGACTGGTTCTGCTACAATTGTTGGAAAAGGGATAGAACTGGTAAAGGCTCAGGAAGAAATGCCTCCTGAGCCTAAGGAGAGAGGCTGGAAATAAATCCTCAGGGGCAACAGAGGTCAGCAAGTAGGGAGAGGCAATGATCAAACCATGCGGCCAGGGAAACAGAGATAGCAAATATGTGTCTGTTGAGTCCTGCCCCAGGCGGGGGCCCACTTGTAATGTACTGACAGAGAGCCTGAAGATGAGACAAACCCCAGATCGCCGTAAACTGTCCACAGTGTCAGTGCCACCTATGATATCGCTTGGGAAACAATTGCTGGCATCGATCCCTTCACTATGACAGCAATTTCTCAGTGTATCAATGATACAGAAACTTCAGCCAAGGAGCCCTGGAAGGAACGCTTGTGAGAAATAGGGCTACACAGTGCAGGTGGGAGCCCGAAAAGGGAAAGCATCAAATGCCAGACAGGAGAATGGGGAAGCTGCGGGGTATTTGAGGTGAGAGAGCAACGAGGGGAGCTGGGGCTACCCTGGGGGGGAAAAAGACTCTCTGTGAACCCGTCTGGCTGCTGGTTGATAAGGCTTGTACGATAACAAACAACTCACCACCACCTGCCCCTTGTGCCTGACCCTCGCCCACCACTCTCCTTCTTCTCATGGCCTTGCCCACCTCCTCCCCCACACACAGTGGGAAAAGTCCACCTGCTGTCCCCAGTTTTGGCCCTGCTGCTTCCTTGACTTCCTCAGGGCTCAAGTCACAACTGTGCAGCCCAGGACATTTAACAAGCCTGAATTCATGCCTCTGCCACTTCCAAATCACGTAGGTGAGCAATCCCACCTGTGACGGTCTGCGGCCAGCACGATTCCAAGAATGAACCAGTGACCCTCAGCTTTGTGTAATCTCCTCACCTGAAGGGTGGGCAGAAGCTGTGGATAGGATGAGCCCCCATTCCTGTTATGCCATATGACTCAATGCAGATGGAAGTTAGGCTACAGATCAGTCAGGGGAGCCTGTTCTAATCACCCGAGCCCTTTAACAGAAGAAAGCCTTCTACAGGTGGTGGCAGAAGGCAAGTCAGAGAGACTCAACCATGAGGACTAGTGCTGATGCTGCTTTGAAAACAGAGAGGACCACGTAAGAAGGAATGTGGGTGACTCGGGCAGAGACTGACACCAGCTGACAGCCAGCAAGGAAGCAGACATCAGTCCTATGGCTGCAAGGCATTGAATCCCACCCCCTCCCCAAAAAAAGTGAATGGCTTAGAAGATTCTTCCCTAGGGCCTCCATATAAAGGCATGCTCTGGTCAAGACCCTTGATTTTGCCTTCCAACACCCTGACATAGAGTCCAGTCATGTCTGCTAGACATGTGACTACAGAACTCTGATTCTGTAGTGGATGTTGTTTTTTAAGATGTTAAATTTATGGTAATTTGTTATGCAGTAATAGAAAAAGAATACATAGCACTCTCCTGTTCTGTCGTTCAAATCCTGACACTTTAGCACTTCAGGTCATAATCAAAGCAAGTTCCAGAAGCTGGATCTAAAGGGATAATTGGAAAACTATTGCAAATGACCCACATGAAGAAATAAAGTCCTAAATTGAATGGAAGTAGATAGGGGTAAGAGAAATAGATTTAAGGATCTTCATAAGGAAAAACAGTTTCCAGATTTGGCAACTGATTGGATGGGAGAGAGGAGGCTCTATTGTATGGGCTTCAGGAAGATCGAAGAGAAGAGTGGTCCTCTGTGACCATGTGTCCATCAAACTCAATGGAAATAAAAATCTGTCCAACTCTTGAAGATGTCTCTCCTCCTGAAGATAAGAAGGAACCACATTAGTTAAAATTGTTGGCTGCAAGAAACATCACCCACCTATTTGGTGGGAGGAGAGGAGGAGGATGCATATTAAGTTGTAAGTATTTCACAGACTCTAAGAACAGGAAGGCTGAAGAACCTGAGAGAGAACCGTACCAGGTTTTGGAAAGTCCTTGAGACCTGACAGTATGACCTCTCCATTTCCCATCTCTTCTTCCCCTGAATATCCTCCTTCTGAGCCAGTTAGGCCACATGTCAGATAAAAATGGCTTCAGAATAGCTCAAGGGTTGAAAGGAAACCCAGGCTGAACTGGAATTTCTTAGTTTAGATTTCTAATCCCCAGAGATTAGCTGCCTAAATTAGCTAATATAATTGCCCCATCTCCCACCCCACCACCATACTGCTTCTCTCAGGGTAGGGAGAAAAATAATTGATTCTTCAGCAGGGCAGATGCCTGCAAAGTTGTTCACTCTAAAAGCAAAAATGGTTTTCAGTTCTTTATTTCCATATATCTAAGGATGTATCCTTCTTTCTATATATAGAGGCACAGAATCAGACCCAAAAATGTGGCTTGATTCTAATCCTGAGGCTCTCTCTAACTAGCAGTATGAGTGACCCTTTAGTATGTCTAGCTATAAAATGTAGGTCTAGGTGTCATTGAAGGGCCCCAGATTTAATGTCCTGTAATTCTAAGTCCTTGTGAGCAGAAACAATGCTGCATTGATCCACTTCTCTTATTTAACTTTCCTTTGCCCTCTCAAAGGTCAGAAATAAAGCTTCTTGTCGATAATCCTCTCATTGGCTTACAAGAGGAAGAAAAGCAGCCAAAGAAAATACACAGTTTGTATTCCAAGAGAGCCTGACCAGCTAACAATCTACTTAGTACTTGAACAAAGCAAAACAAAAAAACAAACAAAATAAAAAATAACCATCAATCAACCCCAAGCCCAGTGTTGATTGTCTGCCTTGCCTTGCTTGATAGCTTGTCAGGAACAGAGATTCTGCACTCCCCACGACCACCCAAGTTTCGTCTGTCCCACTGGGTGACACAGCTCCAGCCATCTTGGCTCTCTCCTGCAGTGCCCCTAGAGCTGTAGAAGGTCAGAGCTTCAGGGACTTTGGTTCAATTCCTTCATTTTCTACGTGTCTCATCAGAGGCTGAGAGGGAGACGAACTTGTCAAGAGCCATGTGAGCAGTTGGGGATAGAAATGGGACTGAAGCCATGGGGCCTGACCCATGTTTTTCCACTGCCCTTCTTATGTGAACAGAGTAAAGTATCTGATCTGAGGCTGGAGCCCTGGGGATGAGCCAACAGCCTTCATTGTTGGCATCCATTTGGAATTGAATGGGGTCTGTCCCTCTCCAAGAGAATTTTATCTGTTGAAGTCTTAACACCTAATACCTCAGAATATGACCTTATTTGAAGTTAGTGTCTTTGCAGAGGTAGTCAAGTTAAATGAGGCCATTAGTGTGGGCCCTGATCCAATATGGTTGCTGTCCCTGTAAGAAGGAGAAAGCTGAACAGAAGATAAATGGGAAGATAATGTGAGATGTGGCAAGAAGATGGCCAGCCATCTACAAGCCAAGGAGAGAGCCCTGCAACACACTTTCCTCTTAGCCCTCAGAAGGAATCAGCCCTGTTGACATCTTGATCTCAGACATTAGCCTCCAGAGCTGTGAGACAATAGATTTCTGTTATTTAAGCCACCCAGTCTGTGGTGCTTTTGTTACAGTGGCCGCAGCAAACTGATACAGCAAGAAAACTGTCTACTAATCTTTTGTTTCAGAGCAACTTCTTTCAATTGAATTGGAAAAAGTGCAGGTAAAAATGAATGTGAAGAAATCGTCCTCACTATCTCTTTAACCTCTTTCCTGACTTCCTGCCTCTCTCTCTCTCTCTCTCTCTCTCTCTCTCTCTCTCTCTCTCTCTCTCATATCAACCTCCCTGGAAAAGCCAAAGGATCTCAGCTTGTTTCCATGGCCCAGTAGCCTCACAACTACCTCACAACACCACCCCAGGGACCACCCATGCTGTGACTCTTCTTTTTTTTTTTTATAAAAGTTATTTACTAAAATATCCACCACCACGACTCCATAAACATTAGATGTATTCCTTTTTAGTTCTGGGCAGAGTAATGTGCTTCCTATCATGACTGGGTTTTTTGTTTTGTTTTGTTTTTTATGTCTTTATTGGTACATGATGGTTATTCATAATAGTGGGGTTCCTTTTGACATTCATACATGCATGGAACATAATTTGCCCCAACTAAATCCCCAGTACTTCCACTTACCCTCCCCTGTCCCTCTTCTCTACTGGTCTTCCATTTATGTATTTGTTTGTTTGTTTGTTTGTTTTTAAGTTGATGCTTTATAGATATACATGAAGGTGTAAAATTCAATGTGGAATAGACACTTTGGAAAACAATGGAGAGTCTTCAAAAGACTAGGAATGGAACCACCTACCCATTTCTTGGTATTTAGCCTCAAGAACTAAAGTCAGCATACCATAGTGATATATGCATGCCAATGCTTATAGTAGCACAATTCACAATAGCCAAGTTGTGGAATCAGCCCAGATACCCATCAACAGTTGAATGGATACATAAAATGTGGTCTATGGCACTCCTTCTTTTATGCTAGAGTCAGAAGCACAAGTGAGTTTGAAAAGAGAAAAGCAATGCAAAATCCATTTTGCAAAAGTATACTTATTTAAATGATTTCAAATGTTCCCTTTTATGGTGGGTGGTGTCCTTCCAATAAGCAAAGGCATCTCAAAACATCTCACCCATAATGGTCATTGTAGTGAACCATCTGAATTCCAGATGAGGAAAAGGTATGTGTGAGGCCTTGAGATCATATTTATTTATTTATTTTTGAATTTTCCAAATATATATTTAAAAGTAAGTAAACTTGTTACCTTTCCTTTATTTCCTACTCCACCCTAATATTATCCTAACCTAATCTTTTTTTCCTTTATTTTTTTTCTTTTTTTGAATCTTTTTTTATTATTAATTCTTTTATTTATATATGACAGCAGAATGCATTACAAATCTTATTACACATATAGAGCACAATTTTTCATATCTCTGGTTGTACACAAAGAATATTCACACCAATTCATGTCTTTATACATGTACTTTGAATAATAATGTCCATCACATTCCACCATCATTTCTAACCCCATGCCCCCTCCCTTCCCCTTCCACCCCTCTGCCCTATTTAGAGTTCGTCTATTTCTCCTAAGCTCCCCATCCCTACTCCACTATGAATCAGCCTCCTTATATCTGAGACAACATTCAGCATTTGGCTTTTTGGGATTGGCTAACTTCAGTTAGCATTATCTTCTCTAATTCCATCCATTTACCTGCAAATGCCACGATTTATTCTCTTTTATTGCTGAGTAATATTCCATTGTGTATATATGCCACATTTTTTAAAATCCATTCATCTATTGAAGGGAATCTAGGTTGGTTCCACAGTTTAGCTATTGTGAATTGTGCTGCTATAAACATTGATGTGACTGTGTCCCTGTAGTATGCTCTTTTTAAGTCCTTTGTGTATAGACCAAGGAGAGGGTCAGCTGGATCAAATGGTGGTTTCATTACCAGTTTTCCAAGGAATCTCCATACTGCTTTCCATATTGGCTGCACCAATTTTTCAATCCCACCAGCAGTGTATGAGTGTACCTTTCTCCTCACATCCTCACCAACACTTATTGTTGTTTGTATTCATAATAGCTGCCATTCTGACTTGAGTGAGATGAAATGTTGGAGTAGTTTTGATTTGCATTTCTCTAATTGCTAGAGATGATGAACATTTTTTCATCTATTTGTTGATTGATTGTACATCATCTTCTGAGAAGTGTCTGTTCAGGTCCTTGGCCCATTTATTGATTGAGTTTTTGTTTGTTTGTTTGTTTGGGTTTTTTTGGTGTTTAGCTTTTTGAGTTCTTTATACATCCTAGAGATTAGTGCTCTATCTGATGTGTGAGGGGTAAGGATTTGCTCCCAAGAAGAAACTTTTTATTTGAGTCCATCTCATTTATTGATTCTTGATTTTAATTCTTGAACCAAAGGACACAGAGACTAACCTACAAAATTACAATTATCTTATATTAGACAAAGGCGCCAAAAACATGCATTGGAGAAAAGATAGCCTCTTCAACAAATGGTGCTAGGAAAACTGGAAATCCATATGTAACAAAATGAAATTAAATCCCTATCTCTCACCATGCATAAAACTCAACTCAGAATGGATCAGGGACCTAGGAATAAAACCAGAGACCTTGTGTCTAATAGAAGAAAAAGTAGGCCCTAATCTCCATCATGTGGGATTAGACCCCAACTTCCTTGAGATCATTTTTAAAAGGAGCTAGTTCCTGATAATGGAATCCTCTCAATATTTGGGAGTCATTCAAAACAGCATTTCATGTACATTATACACACACTGACATTGCTTCTACATGGAACTGGGAGTAGACTCATCAGCCACAGATCTTACTGTCACTAAATTGGAATTTTTAGATTTTCAGTGTCTATAAACAATTCCTCTAATTCTAAACCACTCTGGCATACCAAGGAATTTCAGAGTTTCAGAATCAACTTGTCCATGATAGTCTTCTGACACCCATCTGCAAAACAGTCTCAAAATTGGGTATATCAAAGTCTAAAAAAAAGATAATTGTCCATTTCTACACCATCTATTTTTTTACTGTTTATAATCAAAAGCACTCTCCTGTGCCAGGCATCACTCAGCCATGACGGTCGCATCCGCAGCTCCCCATCTGGCCAAGGCATTGACGGCCTTTCTCTTTAACCTCAGGTTAAAGCCTCATTTCTGCTTCTTGATTGTTTAAGTGTCTTATTCTGTTCACTTCTTTGTAGTTAACATCTATTTCCTCTTCATAGTGATCAAATCCTTTCAGATACCCATGAGCAAAGAGCTTGATAGAAAACTTAGGTCTCTTTCTATAATACCAGAGCAGTAAACCTGGTATCTGAGCAAGAGATGCTGTAGAAGGAATGTGGTTTCCTAGATCCTAACTCTCAAAGGGAAAGTGGAACATGGCCCGTGTGAGGATGGCACTGTGAAACACAAAATCATCTATGTCAAGGGCTAGTGGCATTTTAAGTTTTAAGATAAATGCAGGCAGTTAAGAAATAGGATGATAGACTTAAATTTTGTAGAGTAGTTTGGTTTTGTGTTTTGCTTTTTGATACTGGGATTGAACCCAGGAGTGCTTTACTGCTGAGTTACCCACCAGTCCTTTTCATTTTTTATTTTGGGACACCTTGGCAATTCTCCTACCTTAACCTCCAGAGTCACTGGGATTACAGGTATACACCACCATACCTGGTCATAGAGTATAATTTTTAAATTGTTATCACAGGCTGCTTAAGAATTGTCTCAGTTTAAAATGTTTGCCTATACAATTTGTCAAAAGAGGTATCTTATGGTATGCTAGCTAGTGGAGAAAGGTGTTAAGAAAGGTGTTCTCAATTTTAGCAGAGGCTTCAAGACTGTGGACCACTTACCGGGCCAGCTATAATACTTAAGCAAGCAGGTAAGAGAGCATATGAAAGCCAGTTTTTGTGACTCTTAGTCCAATACTCAGCTCCACCCTATAAAAAAGATTGAAGAGACCAGAAGGAAGGATGGGGATTAGAGAGAGGCTTTTATTAGGAGATAAGTGGGCTACAGCCTCTTCACCGCCTCCATGAGGGAGGCTGATGCCTCACTGCAAGCCTAGTGACCAGGGCCTCAAGGAGTCCCTGCAGAAGACTGAAAGTGAGCCCCAGGCAGCAGTTCTCTGTCTAACTCACAGTTAACATGTGGGTACAGAGCAGAGATCCCTGCTCAGAGAGCAATTTGTACTTCCTATATGGAAGGGTTTAAGATGAAGATATTTTCTGTGCACCAGAAGTAAGCAGAGATGGAAATGAAGAGGATGAGAAACAGTGAAGAAGATGGGGGGAGAGGGAGAAAGAGCCATCTCAAAGGGACTTCACCCATGAAGCCATCTGAAGGAAAAGGAGAGGAGACGAGGGGAGGGACCTATGTGAGGTAGTCTGCAGAGAATCAAAGTCTTAGGCAGCAGGATGCCAGCTAAAAAGTTCATCCACTGACAAGAGAGTGGTCCCTGATGATGGGGAATCTCCAACAGGGCATTCAAAGAAGTAGATTTATTCATTTATTCTCCAAAGAATCTCCAGGACTAGTGTTTTCACTAGCAAATCCTATCAAACATTTAAGGAAGTATCAGTCATACAACTTCAACAGAGAATAGAAAAAGAGGGTATACTTCTCAAATAATTGTATGAGGATTGCATAAACATGATTTTTAAAAAACTGATAAAGACATTGCAAGAAAAAAATTTAAACCAGTTTTTCTCAAAAATATAAGTGTAAAATCTTAAACACGATGTTAATAAGTTTAATTCAATGGTTTGGGAAAGGACAAATGTTTTAGTCAGTTTTTTTTTTGTTTGTTTTTTTTTGGTGCTGCAACTAAAAGACCTGACCTGAACAATGAGAAGAAAAAGTTTTCTTGGGGGGCTCATGGTTTCAGAGATCTCAGTCTATAGACAGCCAGCTTCATTCTTGGGGGATCAAGGTGAGGCAGGACATCATGGTGGAAGAGTGTGGCAGAGGGAAGCAGCTCACATGATGATCAGAAAGCAGAGAGAGAGAGAGAGAGAGAGAGAGAGAGAGAGAGAGAGAGAGAGAGACACTGCTTGCCAGATACAAAATATATACCCCAAAGCCATGCCTCCAATGAACCATTTCCTCCAGCCACACACCATGTATCTTTAGTTACTATTCAATCCCATCAAGTGATTAAATCACTGACTGAGTTAAGTCTCTCGTAACTCAAACATTTTTTCTCTGAAAATTCTTGCAATGTCTCACACATGAGCTTTTGGGGGACCCCTCACATCCAAACCATAACAACAATGCATTGTAATTGAGTGGTATTTAATCTAGACCACAAACATAAAAGTTAATCTTTGAAGAATCAACTGGTGCAATTCACATAATAACAGAATAAAGAAAAAGAGATAATATAATCAAACAATGAATGCAGAAAGGTTTTTTTGAACAAAATTTAGTGATCATTCAGATTATGAACTTCTAGCAAACTATAAGTCCAAAAGGACCTACAAAACAACAATAAGCTCCTGAGATCAGAAATGATCAGTATTGTACTCCTGGAAGTTCTCACCAGTGTGATAAATAAGAAAGCTCTAGACATCTGCCATGCCCAGAAAAGAAAGAGCCAAGACCTGTGCAGCCCTCTCGCCTCTAATCTCCCCCTCCATTCCAGCACTGGAGGGCAACAGAACTCCCAACTAGCAAATTGGGAGTGCAGTGGGGGAAATAGTTGGCGGAATCAAGAAAAAAGAAACCAACCACTCAGCCCTTCCCCACCTCTCCAACCTATGGTGTCCTGTCTTTCCATTGCTGGCTTCCTATCTTATGTTGGGGTTGAAGGAGTTTCGCATGTCTTTGAAAGGAGTTTGGATTTTTGACTTCTGCACAAATCTGGGCATTTTAGTTACTGAGTTAGTATATTTTATTTAGTGGCTACAAGAATGTTCCCTGTCTGAGAATGATCTGGAAATCATGGTATGTACTCCTGATTTCATCTGAAAGGTGCGGAGAAACTATATCACAGAGGAGATGTGAACGTGGGGAGTAGGGAGCAAAGTTGTTATCTATGTCACCCTAGGATTGGTGCTTTTCCAAAATCCTGGTGATACTACTCTGGGTAATTGTCGCGACCCCTTGCCCGCAAGGAAGACGCAACTCAGGAATCTTCTTTCAGCAGTTTATTCAGGTCCTTGATATTTCTTCTTCTTCCTCTCGGATGCCCCTCCCAGCCTTAATAAAGCATCTCAAGCCCCAATGCAAAGCTGCCACGTGGAGCTTTCTCATAGGGTGGTGAAAAATTATGTGCCAACTCTCCCAAATAAGGAGTTGTTTGTCACAGACCACAGCGGAGCCAGCGCCATCTTGTAATGGCGACCATAGTCTGCAGAAACGGCAGAAGCGGCTCACCACAGTTCCCCCTTTTCTGTTTTCTTAAAACAATACAGGCGAGAGTAGAGGTCCTATCCCACTGTGCAGAAGTGGCTGCATAGTATGACTCAGTCCTAAGGAGGGCCCTTCCCCAGATCTGAGGCCATATCAGCCGACGCCTTTTTTCGTGGGGCGGGGCGTGGACGCGTCTAACCCGCATGCAATAGGACATGTTCTCCTTGAGGTCCACGTCAAGGATCACTCAAGTGCAGTGCCTTGCCTCGCATCCTGTATCGTGACGATGGTGGACGAAGGGGGATAGCTGAGGCTGAACTGTGGCTATTTATAATGACAAACAAGTTGACAGCACCCTGAAAGAAAGGCACGGACTTTAAGACGATAGAAAAGCACTAGTGTGGAAACCCATCTGTGTGCAAAGGCAGTAAGACCGGCAGAGTGCAAGGGCTTTCCAACACTAAGAGAATAACAAAGAAAGTCATGTCGATCCCAGTGCAATGTTATAATAACTTGGGGTGTAACGACCATGTCAAAGGTTTACTGCTTAAGATGCGCAAGCCAGACTTGAGGTGAGTTGCCATTTTCTAAAGCTGCAAGAGCTTGTATGATCATAGCCTTATCGTGAGCACTGTGGGCCTTAAGGCGACAGAGAAACCACAAACAAAGGAACATACCGAAGCAACACATTGCACCAAAAATGCCTACCCCCACCCACTCTTTGAAGAAGGAAAAAGCAGAAGATATCCAATCGGTGAATTGACCCAAAGTCACGGGATCGACACGGGTACTGTTCAAGACAGCTATCTGGGTTAGTTGAGACTGGATCATGTCTTCCGCTGCCATGGACCAATTTCCGGCCAAATATTCGCCAATGATGTGGGAGGCATTCCTGGAATCATTAAATCTGACAGAGGTTATGCATAAATGTGCACGTTGGTCAACACAACCCAAATGTACTAGGTCAGACAACTCCTCAACTTGAGCTTGAAGCAGATCTATTCTTTGATTAGCAGCCAGAATCCCAGATAAAATGTGTTGATTAATTCTACCTTGAGATTCAAGTATGGTGGATGTTTGCTGAATAACCTGATTAATAGTGGCAGCAGTTTGTACTTGGCTGGCCATGGCTACTCCAGCTGTAACTGCTGCAGCAGCAGATACCACCACAGCTGTCACTATAGCTGCCGTAATTCCAAAATCTCTACGGGTTCTAATCAGTTCAACAATAGGAAAAGATTCTGGATCTGCAGTAACCGGGATCGGGACAAAGGTTGGAATTTTCATAACCACTGCTGTAGTCCAGGAGCCATTCCAACACTCAGACAAATAACAGGTAACATTAGAACAATTAAGCATCCCCTGTGATGTATCATTAGCCAAAAGAAACAGAAACGGAGATTGGAGACAGACTGCTGCAGAGGGTAATGTAGCATTAGATAATTGTGAATTATTTGCAGAAATTTTAAGCCTCTTATCTCACTCCGAGTCTTGGGTACTACCAGAAACATTAAACAGCCAACTTTGGACTCCTAATATTTCCCTGGGGAAACACAAGCGCGGACTAGACTAGCCCAATCTGAGGGAGTCATGCAAAATCTAGTAAGTCCCTCCACCTGAGTGAGAGTGAAAGCGGCATCTATGCCATAAGTGCGGACAGATTTTGCCAAGGTTTTAACTATCTTAAAGTCTAAAGGCTCATGATATCTTCCCCTATTATTGTCCTGAAACACCGGGTATGCAAGTCCCATATCTGTATTAACTGTCCTCCAAACTTGCGCATGAAAAGATCTCCCGGAACCTTGGCTCCCCCCCACATACGGGGGTGGGGCAACCGGCACCATATCTTCTTCTAGATATTCTACCTCCTCCTCCTCAGAGTTTTGTTGACTGATATTAGATCCCTCCCCCTTCTTACAGTAGGCATGCGTGCCTTGTGTCTCCTTTTTCTTCTTTTTCATTTTTATCTTATGTAGTTGTTGTAACAATATATCAAGGTCCTCAGAACTCTCTGAGTCACTTGTGTTCTCAGGCGTTTTTAATTCGGTCAAGTCTGGATAGAGCCTTCTCCTATTTTTATCTTCAGGCTCTTTTGCCTTCTCACTACTGTTACTTTTGATACTCTCTGCCACTTCACTATGTGATCCTTCAGATTTTTCCTCATGTAGTTGTTCAAGAACGGCCTGACCCTCACTCACAGCTTCTTGGCATTTACCATCTGTAAGGCAACTATGGACCATTTTCCAAAGGGGTATCACCCCACCCTCTAATATGCCCTGCTCAGAAGCAAAGTCAAGATCTTTGCCTAATTTATCCCAACTAGGTACAGTAAGGCTGCCCGAAAATGCAAACCACGGTGAAGCGATATCTATCTTCTGTAAAAATCTCTGTAAAGTACTATGTTTCACTTCCAGGCCCTTGGAACATAACAGGCCATCTAGGGCCAGGAGAAGCGGACTTGAAGATGCGGCACCCATGACACAACAACAAAAGAAGCACAAAAAACAAAAACGAAATGACACAACAAAAGAAACACAGAAAACAAAAGCGAAAGTACACAGTGCAGCTGCAATAAAATGTAATGCTCTCTCTTTCTTTACAGAGGAGCTGCCCCGCTTTGGTCGCGGATCCCACTTACTTGGGACTAACCCCGCTTTGGTCGCGGATCCCACTTACCTGGGACTAACCGGTGCACCACCCCTGACTGCTGAAAGTTCTGGTTCCCGGGTTTCGGCACCACTTGTCGCGACCCCTTCCCCGCAAGGAAGACGCAACTCAGGTATCTTCTTTCAGCAGTTTATTCAGGTCCTTGATATTTCTTCTTCTTCCTCTCGGATGCCCCTCCCAGCCTTAATAAAGCATCTCAAGCCCCAATGCAAAGCTGCCACGTGGAGCTTTCTCATAGGGTGGTGAAAAATCATGTGCCAACTCTCCCAAATAAGGAGTTGTTTGTCACAGACCACAGCGGAGCCAGCGCCATCTTGTAATGGCGACCATAGTCTGCAGAAACGGCAGAAGCGGCTCACCACAGGTAATGTGCCCATTGTTAGTCATCAAAGACAATGTTCCTCTTCACCATACTTTCCTTGGTTGCTGGCAAGAGAGTTTTCCTCTGACTTCTTTCAAGACTTGCCTTTTGGCTTGGGTTGATGTTAAGTAGCTGATTGTATACACCCCTGGCTGATTGAAAAAGGAATGTACTTTTCAGGAGCACAGGTGGTAGTTTCTGAGCGGGGCATGAGGAGAATACTGCTCTATGCCATCCCTGGGCTCCACCCTTCTTGCCCTGCTTAATTTAAAACAAAGTACACAAGCTCAAAGCCCCGGATCATGGGAAACATTGTCAATGTGTGAAAATGGAGGAATGGCTCTGAAATAGTCATCAGCAGAAGCAGCTCAACCTTAGGGTATATTTATTATGCCAAAAGCACTCGACTTATTATCATAAAGACTTTATAGATATGGTCTCTATCCCCAAAGAATTAATTAGAACCTTAATATGGAACTAATATACAAAGGAAAAGACTATAAAATATATACAAGAGGAAAATGCAAGGTTATTAAATATTGCCTCAGGATTGAAATGTCATCATAGCCAATGTGGAGTCCCATGCCATTAAAAAACAAATAAAAAGGATTTATCTATTGAAGTCCATTTTCTCAGTATCTGACTGTAATCCTTTCCAAATTGAGCCATGCACTTGGCCCCTTCTGCTGCTCTCTCCCTTGAAGTTCATTTCTCATCTTACTCCTGCCTTGGAAATGTAATGCATCAGAGGTTGTTCTGAGTTTATGTTGTGCTCACTTTTAATTGTGCTAACTGATTGGAAATGGGAAGCAGATGGACACTTGGCCCAGAAATTAAACTCCATCTCTTGTAATTAGATGGTGTCGATTAATGCTTCCATGGGGTCCTTCTTCTCACTGCCAAGTAAAAGAGCTCTCCAGTGGGCCTCCTCAAAGCATTTGGGAACTAATGGTTTATTCATTTCCTCCTTTGCGTTTATTCATGGATACCAAACACGAATCAAATTGTCTTTGTCTCTTGTTTTTCTCTAACAGTTTCACCACTTGACTTTTCTTTTATAGCAAGAATTAAACCTTGGGAATAAAGGGAATGCTGGAGAGCCCCTGGCTGAGCTTGTCTTCCTATTTTTAGTTTGTAGGATTCAGTTGTGGAAGGGATGGGGGTCTGGTGAGCAGAGAGCTTCAGAACCTTAGGAAAGTAATGTGCTCTGAAGCTGAGCCTCTAGATTCTCCTATCATGGGAGAACAGGCAGAGCTTGGAGACTGAACCAGAGCTTGGAGACTGAGTTTGAGTTTTGAATCAGATGGTTATTAGCAAGTCATGGAGTGCTGATGAATGTTTAACAACAGGCTCTCAAAATAAATAAAGCCTTTATTTATAACATGTGCCCATTTCTGTGGTGTAAATTCTCCTACCAAGGCTGATTTCAAGCTACCAAATGCAAAGTTGGAGAGAGATTTGTATTCTTGGCTCTTCTGGCCCATCCAAGCCTCAGTTTCTTTATCTGTACATTAGGGATAGGGCAACTTGTAGGGTTTTTATAAAGATTAAAGTAATAACTGCAAAGTGGCCAAAAGAGAGCCTGACCTACACTAGAAGGTCAACAAATTGTCCCTACATGTTATCATTTTAAACGGGTTTTTAGGAGTGGCTTCATTTTGCTGAACACTTCTAGAAGTCAGAGCCTCAGCCTTAAAATTTTAACAATTAAATTTTATTGCACAGGTATGATTTGCACAGGGAATTGATTTGCACAAATCAGACTCATAAGAGGCAATTATTAGAATGCCAGTTTATTAAAATATCAATTTACTTCTTTGATTCAGTGTGTGATACAGAATAATAATTTCCAAAATCTGAATTGGACCACATAGCCTAGTAAAGGATTTATTTTTGTTATTTTAGGAATTGTTTGTTTTTTGTGTAAGGGACACAAAATCATAAATGTTAATTATGTTAAATATGCTTAAATAATCATTTTAATCAAAAAAATAAATTGGGGCTGCTCTGGAATATCCTGGACTTACGCTCATATTAGTACATCCTCAGCCTGAAGACCAGTACTGGTAGTCTGGCAGCTGGTTCTCATGCCCACCCTGAGGAAGCCTGCACAGGTGGACGTTGTTAAATGGAGAGTATATTTAACACCCCTGAGGGAGCCCTGCCGGAATTTTCCCTAACTATAATGGTAGATTTTGAACTCATTGAGTAAGGAGGGCAGATGGAGATTACCAGACCAATTTTGCTATTATGCACATCTCAACATATGGAGGTAAGACACATGGAAAATTACTAGGCAAGCTCAGATAGATTCAAACCTCTGGAGCACACCTTAGTGTTCTCTCTTCTACCCTTGAGATGACCTGTTGGGCAACACAAAAAGCACACAGTTCAGTGCAAGGAAAAACACATAGATAAATAAATTTTAAAAGAGAGAGAATTGCTATGTTGGAGGTGACAGATTCATACAGGATGTTATAGGAACACTAACAAAGGGAAATTAACCAGTCTGGAAGGGGAGTTAAGGTATGGGACATGCCTGTAGATGTTGCAGAGGTGGGGAGTCCTGAACTGAGTTCTTAAAAGATATGTAGAAGAATGAATTGGGCTGTGATAGAACCCAGTGCCTCTCACATGCTAGGAAAACGCTCTACCACTGAGCTACAGCCCCAACTCCTCCATTCATAATTACCTTGTAATACCGTGTAATAATTACCTTGAAAAGGAAAGACCCTGCATGTCAGGTTCACCAGGAAGCAGATTCTAAAATGGGGGATGAGTACATGAAACATTCATTAAGGAATGCTCTTGGGAGGAGACAGATGCAGGATTTGGGAGAAGAATGAATTGAGCTGTGATAGAGTCCAAAGGCCTCAGTCAATCCCCCTTCGGACTTTTTCTGAGTAGTAGCGAGGGAGCCCAGACATCATACCATCACGTTCACCAGTCATTGAATGAGGGCTTCCCCTAGAAAGAGGTGGTTTAGAGTGTCATTTTCTTTAAATGAGGGCTGACAGCTAAGAGCTGTTTTCCAGCAGAAATTCCAGGTGCTGGGCATCTCAACCCTTCATTCCTGAAGGAGATCTGGGCTCTAGATCACAGCGTGTACCACAAGAGGGAAAGGTTTTCTACAGAAGGGAAAGTCCTGAAGACATAGTGATGCTTGTAGGTGTCATGCAAGCAGTTCAGTGCTCGTCTTGGATAGGGTTCCCTGGAAAATAGATTCTGAGGTAGATTTGTATAAAAGTGGTTTATTGCAGATTAGAATAACCTGAGACTATGATTCTTTAGGGGAGTGAGAGAAGCAGGATTGAGTAAAAGGATAAGTTGAACTGTAATGTGGTCCATCCAATTCCACAAGGACGGCCCTTCTGATATGTTCCGAATCAAAACAGATGCATCCATCAGTCACTGGATATAGGCTGACCCCATGGAAGATTGCAGAACCTTCCACATGGTACCTCCCTTTGCCCTTCAGCAAAGGGCAGGTGCTAAGAGAGACTTAGCTATGAGTGGAGTGGATTTCTCTTTAATATTAACATTTAGCTATTATAATAGCATCACAGAAGGAAAAAATATTGAAGTCCTATAGACTTCCTCCCAATGGAATCCATGAGAAATGGCTCATTATTGCTTCTGAATGAGAAAGTATCACTTTTCATAATGGAGGCATTTAGATGTTCTGCTAATCAACTGCTTAGACTGGCTGAACATCTGTAGGCTCTTTATCTTCGTTAATGGGGATATTTCAAAGAGCCCAGCTTAAGGAAATTTTATGACTGGGCAAGTTTCATTCAGTGCTGGGTTTCCTAACTTACTCTGTTTGAGCCCTTTTTCATTTCCATCCCGCCCCCCCCTTCTCCAAATCACCCGTCCCTCCCACCCCTGCAGCTAGATTGTCTGGATACAAAGCTACGTATATTTATGCTTATCTCTTTGTGTTTGTATAATTATATTGTTTTCATTTGTGCAAATTACATTTATTTACCTGTTATTAATTTCAGCCAAAATCAACTTACAATTTAATTGTGATCTTGGAACGGAAACTGGCAATATCTCTGTTTCAGTCAGCTTTTTTCTGCTGTGACTAAAGAATCTGGCTAGAACAACTGTAGTGGAAAAATAATTTATTTGAGGGCTCATGGTTTCAGAGGTCTTAGTCCATAGAAGGCTGGCTCCTTTCCTTGGGGATCAAGGTGAGGCTGAACATCATGGCGGGAGGGGGTGGCAGAGGGAAGCAGCTTATGTCATGGTGATCAAGAAGCAGAGAGAGAGAGATTCCCCTCCCCAGGAACAAATATATACCCAAAGCCACACCCTAATTCTCACATCCTCCAGCCACACCCTCCCATTTCAATTACCACTCCGTTAATCCCTATCAGAGGATTAAATCACTGATTGGGTTAAAACTCTTACAACCCAATCATTTCTCCTCTGGACCTTCTTGCATTGTCTCACATGTGAGCTTTTGAGGGACACCTTACATCCAAATCATAACAATCTCTTCATGGGGATTGATGTTTGTGGTCCAGATCAAGTGGAAACACAGAGGGCTCTCTGAGCTGTGGGAGAAGACTGTAGGTTTGTCACTTTCCTCTCAGTGGCATTCAGCAACTTTCCTGTTGGTGCTACTGCAGAGACCTGTGATGATGCTGATGACATGGCAGAAGGATGATGCACTGACACCTTTCCATTCATTTTTTAAAAATATTTTTTAGATGTTGATGAACCTTTATTGTATTCACTTATTTATGTGCGGTGCTGAGAATAGAACCCCGTGCCTCTCACATGCTAGGCAAATGCTCTACCACTGAACTACAACCCCAGCTCCTCCATTCATTTTTTTTTTTTTTACTGCTTCACCAGCATTAACTCCCTGTCTTCCTTAATGTTCATGATGTTTAGGTCCTGAGATGATGTCCAGCTATTTTCAATTGTCAGAGACCTGAAAGAGCTTCATTGGTCTTTAAGAGGCAGCAAATCCACACCATTCTAAATGTCCTAAGAAAGGGCATTTATCCATAAATATCCCACTTGTAGGAAACTGTTTCTCTTGGCATGGACACCTATAGACTCCTCTGCAATAGACCTGAAGCTCCCCTTCTTTCCTCTTTCACTCTGTCCCTTGCTCATCTTTTCATTTATTTAGCAAATATGTCTTAAGCAGCTACTACTTTCCAGGCACTTGAAAACACAGTCTTGGAGATATGGAAGTGAAGAAGACACTCTGTCCCTGTCCTCCTAAAGATCAATCTCTATCCACTGTGCTTAATCACCTGTTTCCCCTACTTGCAAGTACCCATTCCTATAAGAAAGAATATGATGCTCTATAGTCTCAGTATGAAAGGGCTATGCTCCAAGAATTTTGGTAATACCTCCTGTTGGCCAAATGTCAATGGAAGCAAAGATGATGGAGTTCAAAAGGAGAATGGCTGGTGGTGCTGGGATGGCAGGAAGACATCAGTTAGTATTAGAAAATGAGGGGAACTGAGGAGTCTATACTAACCCACCAATCATACAACTAAGAAAGTACAATGGCAATAATTAAAAATAATAATTAAAAATTTATGACTTTAAAGTAAAGATAGCAATCCATCTTTCTTTGTACTCCCTCATAAAGACTCAATTCCTTTCTGCTGTGGTGGAATGTATAAGATAAGGAGTTTTATTGGACACACTGATGGTGTGCACTTTCCACTTGGCCTGAGGTCTCCAACAGAATCATCTTTGGGGGAGCACATTTGTCTCCTCTCTCTACTCCACATACCTCTTTCACCCTGATGCACAGATGCAAGAGTGCATCCACTGGGGTGTTCCATCCTTCTTTGAACCACATCTACTCCAATTAGTAAAGAGAGGCCAAGAGCAGCCCATCATCTGCTAGCTTTCTGTAACAAAAGATGCCATTTATCTGGTTTCTGCTGGTGGAGATTTGTAGATTACAGCATCCCAAATCTTAGGTCTCCTGATCCCCTCACCTCTTGGGAGGCCTTTTCTTTTCTTGCCTAATATTGACATAGAAGCAGTACAATGAATGGACTTTATTTCCACTTTCATTTTCTCTTAGATCTTTATTACCCTCACTGAAGAAGTACCCAAATAATCAAAACAGGAGATCAAGGTCTCCACTTTAAGGTTTCTACCCTAGAGTGAAAAGAAAGTTATTTTCCACTTCTTTTCCTTTATTCCTGGTACCATCTCGTGCTTAATCTAAAAAAGACATGTTGACTTGTGGGCTTGGGTTATCTTCAGTGCACTGGAGAAAACAGATGGTTTACTAGATGTAGAAATTCCCAGGAGTTTATCTCCATTACTCAACAGATCATTAATTTAGAGCTTAAAAACCATGTGAGAGTGCTAAGCTACTTTTTCCCCTCAGAGATTGGTAATGATTAGGATTCTCACCATCCATAAACTTAAACAATCAAAGTCTAAGAAGGAAAAGCTATCTCTCACTATATTGAGTGTAGGGTGGTGGTAACAGGGATATGCCCTCTACACAGACTCCTAGAGTATAGCACTTAAGGAAAGGTCTTCTAGCCAGGCCTGCTTTCCTTGGATTCTGGGTAAGGCTTAGGATTCCAGTCAGACTGTGCTTTAGTGCAGCCCAGGAGGAATGTTAGTGAACATCTTGGCAAATTTATTTCCTGGAAATCTGGAATAAATTCTAAAACCACTGAACAACTCTCATAGAAGATACTGGAAATACAGCATTAAACATACAAAGTAGTTTATGTAGGCATGGTTGAGTTCAGAAGAAAGCAGGGAAATTGCAAGGAACCAAAGATGAAGAGGGTACCACAAGCAGAGCTGTATGCCAAACTATGAGTCAATATCAGGAACAAAAAGGCTTGAGTATTAATGACCATGCTGGTGGCAGGAGACGAGGTCTTGACTCATACCAAGTAGGGAGTAGGGGACCCCATTTGAATTCAGGCACCTCAAAAGCCTCTACCCTAGAAAAAGACACCATAGGAAGAAAAATAAAAATGTCTCACCTGCAAAGGAAGCTGGCTTATCTTGACATAAGTTCCAGATGAAAACTTTATAAAAGTTTCCTGTCTGAGTTTATAACCTTTAGCCTAGCTTCCTGTGGGTTTATCATTCTTATTTACTACCTGCAAGATCCAGGAAACTCCTACAGAAATGTTTCCTTGTCCAATTTTGGGTAAGTGTACTCCAACCTTGAGTTGAATCCTGAGTGAGCAGTGAATGCCACCATTAGGAGGAAATGGCAGTGGAGGAGCACGTGCAAGTTTATGTGGAGAGCACTGGTTTCGGGTACCTGTAACTCTACGTCTCTCTACCAGCCTACGGAAGCAGGCTTCTACAAATTCATCCATAGTGTAATTGAGTCTCTCTCAAGCTGTTCCTTTTGTTGTTATTCTAAAACGTAATGTGGAGGAAATGTCCCTGTTGTGGAGAGATACTTGAATTTGGGTGGCTAAGTCAAATCTTTATGTTGGTCCTGGTGATGCTGCTTTGACAAAAGGAACAATCTTAGTTATGTAGATCCTTTTAACCTAAACCTCATGCCCACCTTCAAGTCAACACAATGGAGTGCCCAAGACTCAAGGCTTTGGTACACACTGTGAAATAAAGCTAGTTCTATTTTTCCCAAAATGTATTTGTTCAGACCATGCAACATTTCCAAGCCCTGCCCCTTGAATTCTTGACCCAACCTTGGGCCACCATGTCCCTTCTTCTTCCTGCCTTCCCCTACCCTGCCTGCTAACCTGAAATTTCAGTTCAGTCACACTACAGAGAATTTACCCTATTGAGTAATCTTTCTTGCCCAACACTATTCAGTTATCTCCTAAAATCCCCTTCCTTATATAGTTCTGCTTGAGAGATGGCCAAAAATGGAACTTGCATGGATTTGGAAGTGAGAAGTACAGCAACAATGGTCAATGACTGAAGATAATCAAGGTCAGATGCAGTGACTGAAAGATTCCAAGATGCCAGTGGGTTCCCCTTAATCTCCTCTCCTCTGTGTTCAGCAATTCTTCCTGACCATTGATCCTGTTGACCAACAATAGCTCCAATCCAACCCATTTGCTGGCAGACCACAGAGTCACAACTGCCCTTGGACTTGACCTCTCAGACAAATGGCATGTTGACTCTCTGGTCCTCCAGTTTCCTTCTTGGACCTTCACCTCTCCAGCTCCTGTCATAGGGGAGTTAGGTCAAAGTCCTATAATGACCCTGAACTGCATGAATATGGTCTTATTTGCCAGATTGACCATGACTGATTGACCCATTATCTAGTACCCACAAAAGGCCTATCATATAGACCTGAGTAATAAATACTTGATATATTAAGATTCAACCAGAGTAATTTTCTCTTTCAGATTATGGAGTGCTATGAAATCAGGCAGAATAGATGGGATGGCCCTTCTCCAAAAAGAGGAATATTGACTGCAATAGTCCATAAAGCTCCTTATTAGCTCATTTTGCTAGCTCAAAACATCATTTTCCTGTTCTGTTGCTTCCACCCTGTCCCTCACACCATTTAATGCTCAGATTCACAGCCTCTAAGCCGTGGCAGTCTGCCAAGCAGTGTCATTCTCCCTGTCTCTGTCCCCCTCTCACTCCCTCCCAACCCCCACTTGTGTGTTTTTGCATTCCTTTTCCTCCCTTGCAAGGGGGGCAGTAAAAATTACCCCATTCTCACATACAGGAGTGGCATTCTGAAGAGAACTGTTTCTGAGTTTTTGCTTTTAAAGATGCCTCACCAGTATTGCCAAGCAGCACATCAGCTTTAAAAAAATAATGGATAACCTGCGTCTTGGCACATATTTCTCCCTCAGCAAGTACACCCCAGCAATTCCCATTTGGATTTTTTTTTTTCAGAACAATTTTGTAGCACTTCCATTTATTACACATTTAATTGCCTTTTAATTGGTGCAGCTGTTTTCAGCATGTCTGAGGCATATTGGAACTATCTTCCTGAGAACCCATTTCAAGCTCACTTCCTGCCCTGGATTACATTATTGTCAATCAGAAGTTTGTGCTCGGGCCTCCCAAGTTTAATCAAAGACTTACTGTGTAGAATAAAAGCCACTGATATCCATAATTCCTATAAGCAGTAGGGCAAGAAGAGTACTGAAAATTAGAGATAATCTCAGGAACTAAAACTGATATTGCAATGTACCAAGGCCATGTTGACAGTGGGTCTTGGAGTCCAGCAACTGGAATTTAGGTTCTAAAGTCATTATTATCATTATTCAGACCATGCAACTTTTCCAAGTTCCATGCCCCTTGAATTCTTGACCCAATCTTGGGCCACCATGTCCCTTCTTCTTCCTGCCTTCCCCTACCCTGCCTGCTAACCTGAAATTTCAGCTCCCAGTCACACTATGGAGAACTTACCCTATGGAGTAGTCTTTCTCACCCAACACCATTCAGTTGTCTCCTAAAATCCCCTTCCTTATATAGTTCTACTTGAAAGATGGCCAAAAATGGAACTTGCATGGATTTGGAAGTGAGAAGTACAGCAACAATGGTTAGTGGCTGAAGATCATCAAGGTCAGATGCAGTGACTGAAAGATTCCAAGGTGCCAGTGGGTTCCAGTTTATCCTCAATCTTCTCTCCTCTGTTTATCCTAAATCTTCTCTCTTCCATACAAGTGAGGCAAGTGGTTTACCTCCCAGGACCAAGGAGATTGGGCTGTGGGTCCTATATAAGTTTAATATCCTGACAGTCCAATTGTAACTTACAAAAGACCCTGTGCCTTGTAGTATACATTTGAAAACTTTTAACATAATAACATACTTTTTAAATTTTGTATTTGGATTTTTTTTACTTTTAGCACAAACAGATGTTTGCTTCCTTATTAATTTATTTGTTTTTTACTTGTGCATCACACTACAGAAGAAAGGGGTAACACAGGTTAAGGATCTTGGCGGGCAGAGTCTCTGAGCCTTAGCTTTCAAATTTGTGACCCTGGAATGATAATATATCCCTCATATATTATTAGGTGTGTTAGGAAGGTAAAAATGAAAATAATGATCACAGAAGTCTTTACAAACTGAAGGATACTGTATACATACAAGCCATCAGTATTTTGATAATAGATGTATCCCCAGGTGATGTGAAGAATTCTCTCCAATAAATAAATAAATAAAGTCTCAAATGATTACAGCAAAACCTCAGTATTCCAGGATCACTTCCTCAGTTACACAGGTCACTTTCTATGTTTTAATCTCTGGACTAGTTCCCAGCTCAGAGTAGAAATCAGATGAGAAAAATCTAACCAGCTTGCTAATTGAACTGAGAGTCTGGTTAAAGCTTTGGAGGAGATGCAAATGAAGGCCTGGGAGCAGCCCAGCCCCACCCTGTATGGTTCTGGACTATATTTATCATTGCAGGGCATTCACGCCAGGCTTGCAGGAAGGAGAGGTGTTGAGACTTACTCTCTTGGGAAGATGGGGAGGGACAGTGGCAACCAGAGCTGGGCAGACCTGAGATTCCCAGCATCTTCCCAGCAAGCTTTTGATGTGTTGTACTTTCTTCACCACACAGACTGAAATCCTTGATAGAGGAGCCCCAGAAGTGGTTAAGAATTGCAATGCTTTCTGGCGAGCTCATGAGAAGCACTCACTTGAGTACTTCGTACTGATATTTGGGGGATGATTTTCCTGACGTTCTGTCTTCCCATCTCTTCCAGTGGCTGTGTAAGCCCCTGAATCTCTATATTAAGACCTGTAACTCCAGGGATGAAGAGCATGACTTCTATTTTCCTGACTGGACCCTGTCTCATATAAACCTCTTTCTTTCCATCAATGCTATGTATTGCAAAAATTGTCTAGAACTTCCTGCAAGCTACCAATGAGCCATTTACTTTATTACTTTACACATATTATCTCATCTTAATCATAGCCTTTTAAGTTCAATCCTATCACTTCCTCCACTTTATAGATAAGGAAACTGGACAGGTTAAGTAACTTACCCAAGGCCATACAATAAGATATGCAGAGTCATTTTTATTTTTGTGGTGCTGGAGATTGAACCCAGGGGGTGTGCATGTTAGGCAAGTACTCTACCAACTGAGCTATATCCCCAGCCCAGAGTCACAGAGTTTTAGAGCTTTAATATTCTTATAAAATTGACAAGTTGGCTAATATTTTTCCATTGTTATATGTTTTGAAAGTCCAATGGAACCTTAGAATGCATTACCAGTTAATGGCCCAAACCCATGGCTATTCTCGCAGAGCTGAGCTCCAAAAAAACCCATCAGGGAGTCAGAGTGATCAGAGACCTAAAGTTACTGGGAAAATTCAGAACACTGTAGGCAAACATTTGGTGCTAATAAGTGTTGTTTAAAAAAATCAGAAATGGTTTGAGTCCCAGTGAGACCAGGAGAATGCTGGTGGCAATGCTGCTCATCTCTTCAAGAAGATATGGAAAAGGATCTTTAATTCCGGTCACTGTGACATTTCCCCTGAACTTAGATTTCAAATTTTGGATTCAGAAAAAGTTCTTCACTCCAAAGAGACTTAGTTGAGCTTCTTGGGTGGACACTGCTGTAATGAAAAGATCTGGCTCTGATTATAGGTGTCTCAGGAATGGAGCCCCTTTGCTGAATCCAGTCAAATCAGTGTGTATTCCTTCTGAAGGATCTCAAATATGAGTATTATAGGATTGGATTGAAGGAAGAGGAAGGAACATAGAAGAAACAAAAAGTTAAAGAATCACTTTTATAGCAAACATGTAATTTTTTACTGCACTAACTAGAATGTAAAATGTCACATTTTAAAAATAAAGCCGACTTTGAGATTCCCATCCCTCTGAACTGGTGGGAAGTTCAATGTCAATCTTTGCTAAAGTTTTCTCTCCTCTCTGCTCTTGGCCTCAGATATAACAAAAGTTCTGAAGTTCCTTTGCAGAGCAGGTCAGGAAGGCCCCTCTGGCAATTGGTCCCTGGGTCATTTTTTTAAGCTCACATAGCTCTTTGAAAACAGAAATCGTTACATTAGTGGGTCCTGCTTCTAGGATGTACTTCTCTGGAAAGCAGGATCCATTCCTCACTGAGGTCTCACCTGCTCCTTCCCTGGGATGCTTTAATGAAGTGGGGCTCTGCCCCTGGTAATTTGCATCATGATTTGAATCACAGCTCAAAACCTCCTTCTGCAGAGAGACCTCCCCTGAATATCTAACACATGGTCTCTGTCCCCACTGCCATGCATTATCTTCAAGTTATTCATTTTTGTCTAAACTAATGTGATTCATTTATTTTGTCCATCTCCATCTTCCCTCTGGTCCATACCCATATTAATAATAACGTCAAACATTTATTGAGCGCTTACTCTAAACTAGGTATGAATCCAATGGCTTTACAATCAGACTCATTTAGTTTTCACAATAATTCTATTACGCAGGTTCTGTTTAATCAATTATGTTTTATGACCAATGCAACTGAGGTCCAGTGAGGTTAACCCATTGAAAGTCATCCAGCTAGAATGATTGCCATGGAATTTGGACCCAGAGCATTTGGCTGAGGCGTCCAAGTGCTTAACTACAATGGAAATCAGGTACCTTCTGCTACTGTCCTATGGGATTTTAGCTCTGGATTATTAAAAGTATGCACATCCTCCCTTTCTTTCTTCTCCCCACTCTTTCTTCCTTTCTTCAGTGCCTATTCTGATAAAACTTAAATTTACTAACCTATTTTATCATCCACAGCCTTTGGTTTTAATTTCTCTTCTTGTTGAAATAATTCTTTTTTTTTTTTCAATCGTCTCAGATTCTTTTTTATTTTTTTTGTAGTTGTAGATGGATAGAATGCCTTTATTTTATTTGTTTATTTTTGTGTGGTGCTGAGGATCAAACCCAGTGCCTCACGCATGCTAGGCAAGCACTCTGCCACTGAGCTACAACCCCAGCCCTGAAGTAATTCTTTGAATAATTTTTTTCAAGAAGCGTTTCATATGTTAAACTTCTTGGGGACTAGCATGCATGAGAATATCTTTATTTTGCTATTATATTTAAATGATTGTTTGGTTAAATACAAAATTCCAGATTTGAAGCTTCCTTTAATACTTGGAAAATATTCCTTTAATTCTTGGAAAATATTGTCAAACATGTTATATCCAGGATTGTTGAGAAACCTGATGCCAATTTGATTCATTTTCATTTGCAGATGATTTGCTTTCTTCCCACCCCAAAGCTTTTGGAATTTTCTCTCCTTTGTGTTCTTATTCAAAATGTATGTGTATTTTAAAAAATCTATGCTGTTTAGCATTCTCTCAACCCTTTTAGTCTAAGATAGAACTTAACTCTGTATCAGCTTTCCATTGCTATGTAATGTTCAAAACTTAGTGGTTAAAAGGCAATTCTTGCAAATTCATGGTTCTATGGGTTGGTAGTTTGGGCTGGGTTCTGCTCACAATTCTTCTACAGTCAGCAGCTAATCAGCTAAATGGTTCTGCTTCTGGGTGTGAACTGGCAGTCAGCTTCAGAATGAAGGCCATGTTTCTCATCATCCATCTGACTGGCTTGGGCTTATTCATATGATGGCTCAGGCTTCAAAAAGCAACAAAAGACAGTAGGTCCCAGCATGTAGCACTTCCAAGTCTCCATGCTCATCAGGTTTGTTCCGTCTGTTAGGTAAATAAGTCACATGGCCACACCCAGAATTCACTGTGGGAAGGGACTACCAAATGGATTCAGAGATTTGAAACAACTGGGGCCTATTACTACATACTACACTGCATTCTCCTTTAATTCTAAAAAATTTTTGATTGTCTTTTCAAGTATCTCCTCCCCCATACTTACTTTTGTTGTCTCCTGAGATTGCTAACATACAGATGTTAACTTCTATTTTCATCCTCATTTCTCATCTCTCTTAGCTTTTATTATCATACATTTTAATCTTTATTAAAATCTTTTGGGGAGTTCTTGACATGATCTTTCTTTCTTTTTAAATCTTATTTTATTTAGTTAGTTAGTTACTTGTAGCTCTGTCCATTCTGTGATCCAAATAGTCTGTTGAGTTCTGTATGTTAACAATTATATTTTTTCATTGCTAATATATATAAAAACCCAGCAAGGATTGGGAAAAATGAAATGAAGACCAAAATTATATATTGAAATGAAGACCAAAATTATATATATATATTCCCAATTATATATATAATTATATATATATTCCCAATCCTTGCTATCCTATTAAGGGTGCTTCCTGGGCTTATTTTAAACCTGTCTAATGTACACTTTGCTGCAAGTTTTCTCTTTGTCATTGTGCTTTGAGAGTGCAAGGGTATTGTCACCTTTTCTCTATGACTTGTGTTGCCCTGGGAGCATCAACTGTCTTGACCAACAGTGAATATGTGGAGGAAAAGGTGACATTTCAAGTCCTGGCTTCTGCCTCCCCTGGAGAGTTTAGGGATTGTGCAACGTGTAAAGAATGTAACTCAGGCTCCACTATTCTGTATTTACTCACTAACTCACAAATAAGTGATTCTACCCTTCAAGACTACTTTTTCCAGTTTTCAAAGTAATAGCTAAGGTTTCTTGAGCACTTTTATGTATCTGTCCCAGTTTTAAGCACTCCTAAATAATATGCCATCTTAAACCACCTGAGAGGTAGGTAGTATTACTGTATCTAGTTCAAAGATGAGAAAACTGAGACAGAGAAAGTAAGTAACTGCCCCCAAAGTCCTTGAGAAGTAAACAGTGGGGGGCAGGATGAAAATCTAGGCAGTTTGGCTTGACAGCCCACGCCTGTAACCTTTATATTATGGACCAGGGAGGCCTGGGAAAGAGCAAACCTCACAGTCAGTCTTTCTGCCTGTTCCAGTTCATTATCTGCTTGCCACCCCAGTGGGCTCCAGCACCGTCCATACGTCACCCTGATGCTTCTACCTGGTAAAGAGGCAACAGGGCTGATTTTACACCTGGGGAGTCATTTTCTACCCATAACAAAGTGAAAGAATGAGCAGCTTGAAATAACAATGTGAAAGAATGAGTAGCTTGAAAACTCTGCTCTAGTCTATTTCTAGTTTTGGCACCAGCCTTCTCCAGCTCTGTACATACAACACACACACACACACACACACACACACACACACACACCAACATTCTGGTACCCATCACCTTCTGCCTATCCAAGATCTTTTTACATTTTTACCATGTTATTAGATATAATCAAACTTTTTTATGTGAAATCTTTGGGGTTGGCCCAAAGGGGGGAGCCATCCTCTCATTGGGTCACCACAAGGCAGGAAACACCTGCCTATGTAACTTCCAGAGCAGTTTATTCACTAACTGAAACCCCGAGAACATCTAGGTCCGGGAGTGCTATCCGCTGCTCTTTGCCAGACATTTCCTTCTGGCTCATATTCAATTTCCAAAATCAACCCAGGATTTTCTATTATTTTATCATTCTTTAAGATTTGTTGGTGTCTTGCCAAAGTGGGCAGATACACAATTCAAGGCTAAACTTAACTTTCTGATGGGCAACATTTTTGAGTTTTTCTATCACTGTACCAGATCACTGACTTTCTCCTTCTTGAAACTGATGGTTAACCTCTGATGTTTAACCATTTTTATTGTTTTTTTTTAAATAACGCAGGCTTCTAGATCTCTTTCTAGCCACCTTTAACAGGGCACCAAGCTTCCTGTTAATAACGGTCCTTCTACATATGCCCTGGGAGGCCAGGATGGGCCTGCTGATCTTATTCTCACTCCTCACCTGAATTGCAGCCAGCCTTCGAAGTTTAGTTCAAATGCTCTTACCTCCAGGAACTCTTCCCCTTATTGCTCAGCCTAAAGGAATCTCTCTGATCTTAGCACCGAGAATGCAAAGGCCTCACACGTGTAGGGTTTGTTCTCCTTTTCTGGGTCTCTTCAGATTCCCCAAGCTGTCTACTGGGCTAGCTACAGTCCCTTGCAAGACACAAAGACATAGGTCAAGACATTTTAGTTCTAGTCTTCCCCCTACTCTACAGATATTCTCTTTCTTTTCTAATTTATTTCAGTATATGTAATAGTTTAGATATAAAAATAAACTTTTCTACAGAGTTATGGACATGATTTAGAGGTGCCAATCCTGGGTCTTTTACCATTTAGTTTCATGACTTTGGACCACTTAAATTTTTTCTCTGATTCCTGTTTCCTGTTTAAAAGGAAGGGGCCTGGACTAGGTGACTTTTAAGGGCCCATCTATATATGACTCAGATTATAAATACTTTTAGGTCTGAGCCCCCATATCTTAATTTTATTTATTTAATTATCTATCTATCTATCTATCTATCTACACATTTATATGTGTCTCCTGTGAGCAAATATTCATGCTTAGTATTGTTGGATTAATTGAGGAATCAGTGATTACCTTATATGATTTTACTGTCCTATTTCCTTGGTAGATGAACCCTGATCCCAATGGATTGACATCATAGGCATGTTCAGAAAGGATCAGTGGATACAGAAACTACATTAATTAGCTGGCCCTATTCTTTTAAAGGGGAGCCAAACTTTCTGATGACTCATTGTTCTCCCTTGAGAAGAACTGGGAGAGAAAGCAGGTCCAGTGTGTCTTTCAACTAAGGGACAGCACATATTTCTCTCAGATCTTCTAGAGGCCTCGGAAGTGGGTTTTGTTTCTGTCCCTTTCAGCCCTCTAGGTAGCCATAGATAAATCGCTATGTACTGTAGGTTGCTTTTCCCATATCTGAATTACATAATTCCTGTCTTCCAGAAATTGGAGTTAAGGCACTGAGGAAAAATTGATTTCATCCAAGGTATGCCTTGTCTTAAGGTGGGGGTCTTTCTAGGAGTCATCGAATGCTTGAATGTGGACAAGGTGGGGGTGGTAAAGAGAGAAACTGGCTCCCCACTGAGGTCAGCACTCTGGCTTCAGAAGACTGACTCCTGAATTCTGCAGAGGACTGAAGCAGCTTCAAATGCAGAAGGCCAGATCCTCCTGTGGGTTTCTGAAAATTCTGTGATAAGGAGCAGCTGGGTGTCTGAAGACAGCCAAAAAGAAAGTTGGAGGCCCAGGGCCACCCCAACCAGTAACTGTATGACTCCTCCCCAGCCCCGGGGCTTCCACGGGAGCTTTACAGGCCAAAATCCTCAGAGCTTACTCCCATGCAGGACCCAGTGGAGGGGCTGACTCTCTGCTGTCACATCAGTTAAAACCCAGTCAAGCAGTGGGATTTCTCTGTATTTTGTTCTATTATTAGAATCCAATTACCATCTGGTGGTGTGCCATAGGGAAGTGCTATTCTTCTGCGTCAGCAAACACACGATGCAGCAGTTTGGTGAGCAAGATGGAGCTCTCAGAGCATAGAGCAAAAAGTAGAGAAATAATTTTATTCCTGCCCAAAGAATTTCATGCCTGTTGAAATTCCACTGGCTTCAGGAAATAGTTATCGAGTGTGACCTTACAAATGGAAGACCCTATTCTGGTGTCATGGTGACCTTTAAGATATGAAACCCTCTGGCCGCGCATGAGACTGTGCATTCAAAGCACAGTCCATGGTGCCCTGGACTTTCCCTCATGATTGCAACCCCAACAACCACAGGACAGCCAGGCCTTCCTCATGAGGCAAGAAACGGCTACTTCTTTCTTCAGGAACTGCTCTCTGGGCAAGACAGTACAGCCCCTGGCCCTGATGCCCGTCCTCTTCCCTTTTCTTGACTTGTGTCACCATGGGGAGGGAAGCCACAGGCTGCTTCATGGTAAGCAGTTTGATGGATGTGGAAATAGTTTGATGTATGTTTTATGGATATAAATAGCTTGATGGATGTTCACCCCCAAGGTTCTCTTGGCGACCTCCTGAGGAGATTTATTCTACAACAGCTGGAAAAGAAATTATGCCCAGCATCTCTCTTAGACAATCTGAATCTTCTTTGGAATAATTTAAGGAATTGGAATTAAGAGAAGTATTGTTAAAGTGATGTGGAGGAGGGGCTCAGAGAGATCAGGGCCATGGTATCGTTAACTAAGGGACAGCACATATTTATCTCAGATCTTCCAGAGGCCGTGGAATTGGATTTCATTTGTGTCACTTTCAGCTACTGAAGTTCCTAATTCAACTCTTTGATTTCTTGCCAGTAGGTACATCATCTTTGCAAATGGAAAGACATCAAGAAAGGCCAGAAAGCAGGCTCCATGATCCTGAATCCTATATCCAGTGGGTGCCTCCAACCCCATGCTGTCCCTTTGTGGCAGGAAGTTCCTTTGTCTATATTAGAGATCTAGAGTCTGAAACAAAACAGAACAAAGCATTATCCTCTTCCTTCCCTTCAGGCCACACCCAAATCTCAGCCCTCTTTTTTCTTCTATAATATTTTTATTGATGCATTACAAATAAACATAGTAGTGGAATTCATTATTCCATATTCATACATGATCATAACCCAATTTGATCAATCTCATTCCCCAGTACCTTCCCTTGCCCTCCTCCCTCATGATCTGCTTGCTCTACTCTGCCCATCTCCTTCTATTGTTATTATTATTACTACTACTACTACTACTAGTATTTTAGTTTGTGCATTATATCTATGTAAACAGACTAATTGTAGAATGTTCTACATGGACACTGCAGGATTTGATAGATTTACTCTCCAATACTTCCCCATGCCCTCTCCTCCTCCCTCCCTCCCTCTCAATCCCTTCCTCCATTGGTCTTCCTTCTATTTTGTGAGATCCCTTTTTTCCTCCTTTCTTCTCTTTCCATGCTACTCCCACCCCTTGATTCTATTATATAAGAGAAAACATTTAACCTCTGACTTTCTGAATCTGGCTCATTTCACTTAGCATGATTTTATCCAGTTCTATCCATCTACTAGCAAATGACACAACTTTATTCTTCTTTATGGCTGAGTAATACTGTGTGTGTGTGTGTGTGTGTGTGTGTGTGTGTGTGTGTGTGTGTGTATAAGTGAATATATATCACAATCTTCTTTTTCCATTCACCTTTTGATGGATACCTAGGTTAGTTCCATAATTTTGCTACTCTGAATTGTGCTGCTATAAACATTGGTATGCGTGTATCACTATAGTTTGCTGATTTTAGGGGGGGTTTTGGATAAATACCAAGGAGTAGAATAGCTGAATCATATGGTAGTTCCATTCCCAGTCTTTTGAGAAATCTCCATACTACTTTCCAAAGTGATTACATTATTTTCAGTTCCACCAACAATGTACAAGTGTACCTTTTTTCCATATCCTCACCAGCATTTATTGTTATTTGTATTCTTTATGATTGCCATTATTATTGGTGTGAGATGAAATATTTTCCTGATTGCTAAGGAACTTGAATGTTTTATCATGTATTTGTTGGCCATTTGTATTTCTTCTTTTGAGAAATGTCTGATTAGATCTAATTTGCTAATTGGGTTGTTTGTTTTTGTTGTTGTTGGGGATTTGGGGGGGTATTAAGTTTTTTTTAAGTTCTTTATATATCCTAGATATTAATCCCTTGTCAGAAGAGTTGCTGGCAATGATTTTCTTCCATTTTGTAGGCTCTCTCTTAGTGGTTTCCTCTGCTGTGCAGAAGCCTTTTAATTTGTTGCCATCCATTTATTGATTCTTGGTATTATTTCTGGAGCTTTGAGAGTCTTATTAAGGAAGTCAGTGCCTGTGCCAATATGTTGGAATGTTGACTCTATGTTTTCTTTTAGCAGTTTCAGTGTTTCTGGTCTAATTCCTAGGACTTTCATCTATTTTAAGTTGATTTATGCAGGGTTAGAGAAAGGGATCTACTTTCAGTCTTCTACGTAGGAATATCCAGTTTCCCAGCACCATTTGTTAAGATGGCTACTTTTCTCCATGCATGTTTTGGTATCTTTGTCAAGGATCAGGTGACTGTCTGCATGTGGATTTGTCTCCTCTGGCCCTCTTTATTGAAACTTTCCTGCTCACAAGCCAGAAGCAACATCTATAAGAGGGAGAAGGTATAGAATTTTCCTTCCCATGTCTGGAGCAGAGATGGCAGGAGATCACCTACACAGGTGTCTCAGGCAGGGCAGCAGCCTCAGATCATTCGAGTTTTACCTGGGACATTGTGTCATATTTGAGAGTTCTTCCCCCACCTCTTTTATTTGCAGTTAAAATAGTGCTATCTAATATATCCAGGAATTTCAGGGGACCAAAACATCGTTCAAATGAATCATAAATATTAGTCCTTCTATTGGAAGATTTATAGCTAGGCCAAAGAAAAATAGGTAAGAATTTTCCCTTAGCATTCTCCATCTCCCTGTTTTTGTCTTTGTCCAGTTTTCATAGCACCTGTTTTCCCTGGGTGCACAGAATCTACTGGTACCTGTCCTTCTGATATTAAGTCCTGCTCCCAGAGTTAACTGTAATTCTAGTGGTACCCCAATGTCAATGAAGCACAGTATTGAACACAGACTATGTGTTAGGAATATTATCTATTTTAGAACACTTAATCATTACAGAATTCTACAAGGTTGGTAATATTATTGTTCTCATTTAATAGACTAGAGAAGTGAGAACCAAAGACATTAATCAACTTGTCTAAAACCACATGTTTGGCAAGCAACAGAACTGGGATTTGAACTCAAGTCTTTCAACTCCAAATGTTATGTTCTTTCAAAACATCATGCTGCTTATTGAAAGAAAACACTCATTGCCATGCAGGGAGAGCTCAAACAAACAACAGGATTTCAGACTGTTCTGCTGCAAATGCCCATATTTGCAGCCAGCACCCGAGTGAGAGATGTGCAGGGCAAGAGCACTATGCCCAGTCTCAAGGCAAACAGCAGAAGTCAGAGGAAGGCAGTTGAGGTTATCACATTGTGTAGGGGAAAACGCCCCTGTCAGAACTTGCAGCAAGAACAGTAAATGTCTTTGAATTAAAGAATTGTATACTGGGGCCCTTAACCACTGAGCCACATCCCCAGCCACCACCACTCCCACTTTTTTAAAAATTTGAGACAAGTTCTCACTAAGTTGCTTGGGGCCTCATTAAGTTGCGGAGGTTGGCCTTAAACTTGTAGTTCTGCCTCAGCCTCCCAGACCGCTGGGATTACAGACTCTTGCCACCTCGCCTAGCCAACACTCAATCTTTCAAAGAGCTACAATTCTGTAAATAAAAAGAGGATGACATATCAACACATAATGGTTAGGAAGCAAGACCCAGATGCTTTACTTGGATACTCCAGATAAAGAGCTATTGCCTGCTTTCTGTTGGGAGAAATTGGTTGTCAAAATTAAGCTCAAAATAGTTAAATCTAATAATCCCATTTAAGATTATCCACTTTGATAGTTCACTTTTAAAAATGATTCTTGGTTATAATTCTAAGAATTCCAATACAACAGTATGTACACTGGCAGAGTTTGCCAACCAGAGGTTGCTTGCAATGCTCATGGAGGATCGTTATCCCTGCCCATCTGCCCTGCCACACACCTCAGTGAGAGGAAGATTAGGAGTTGGGACAAGGAAATAAAACTTATGTGGCCATTTCACTAGATTGAGTCTATGTTAAAGAATCATGAGAACCAGTTCTTTTGTTCTTCACAGGGATGATGTGAGGACCATCCTCACAGAGGAATGATGTATGACTCTCCCAGTATTCTTTATAGCAAGGGAGTTAGTCAGAATAATCCCTTTATCGCCAACCTCTGGGTAGTTTTTATTTTAGGGGGAAAATTGCATACATGTTATTTAGGCCCCTCAAGTCAAATGAATTGGTCAATAAAGGATTTGTTAAATACCTTTCTCCACTGGGCAATGTACTAGGTGCTGTTTTTATTAAAGACTAATTGGGCATTTAGTTGACTGGGGATTACTAATTGCTCTGAAATGTGAGCTGTTTTGAATAATAGCTATCAGTTTAATAAGGATTTACTCTGCAGACTTTATAGGCACGGAAGGAAAAGATTTCAGAAAAAGACTTGAGCTTATAGGGCTCATACAATTCCAGTAGATGATGTTTTCCCAGTAGTCCCTGGAGATGGATGCCACTTTTCCCCATGGGAGTAATAAGGCCCCAGCTTGTTATTAACCAGAAAGAAAGAAAATATTCTGAAAACCCAACAATTGACCAATCTGATCTTTTCCAGATGTAGTTAGCTTAAGATCTGTCCTCTCAGACTAAGGGAAAAGCAAGGGTATTTATCCAGTGAGGCTTACTGAATGCTCTGTGAATATTTATATAAAGGATAAATAGGTCAAGGTAAAACCTTGTTTTCCAGGCATTCTGAAAAATAATATAATTGCCAGAGGAAGAACAGGAAGTAAAAAAAGGAAAGGTTTTACTCTTGTGTCAGTTGAAAAAACAAAAAAAGCATGGGGCAAAGAAGTGAGAAATGGGACATTTTTTAATCTTGTTTCCAAATGACCAAGAAGCAAAACAAGAGAAGAATTTGGTAATAAAAGTAAAGACTCCTTCCTTTATCTCTACCCAATAAGCCCACCCAAATTTAAGGCCCAGCTCACCACTTCTCTCAAAAGCCTTCTCTGCTCCCTGCAACCAAAAGAATTTCCCCAACCCAGGCTTCCACGAGCTTATTCCTCCCACAATGCACCTCTTCCAGAATGCATTAGACCGAGCTGATGGATGGATGTCCATTGCTTTGTACATAGCATGGACTCAGAACAGACTTTATCAATGAATGCATGTACAATAAGCAAACAAACAAGTTTCCTTTAAATTTAGAGCATCGAATAAAATTCTATATCACAGAGAAAATGGATTTCAGCAGAAAGTTTTAGATCTTTTTGGAGTCAGCATAACAATCTTTTTGACTGTCTCAAAAATATCGTTTTTGTCTTGAATCATCATCCTAGTGAGGTCACATATTATGTTTAGTTTTTATATCATTTCTGTCTCTTTTAATCCATCCCTCTTTTTGTCCTGTAGAATACTGCACATTGTAGATTTCATAGATCACGTCCTCTTGGTGTTGCTTAATTTGTCTCTCCATGTTTCTATTTCCTGCATACTGGTGTAGTTCTAGAAGCTTGGTTACATTTAAGTAAAATATACCTAGCAAGAAAACATCCTAAGTGATACTAGGGCTTACTAGTACATTGCATCATTATCACCTTGTTTTAAATGATATAAAGATTGATCCACAGTTTAGAGAGGATCCAAGGTGGTGAGCCAAAGGGAGGCAGCATTCTGTGTCGCTCTGTGATCTGGGACTCAAGTAGTGAGAATACTGCTTCTTCTGTGAGTGATATTCTTGCTCCTGCATAGGACTCACAATCACCGTGCCGTCTAGGGCTCCAGGCCACAGCATCAGAGTAGGTCTCCCAACTACTCACCCACGTAAGGCTACCGGGTACCGGAACGGGATCATCAGCACCCACACAGAACTTTCGGCCACCCACCTGAGCAGAAATCACCAAGGCCACTCTCACACAGGACTCCTGGCAGCTTCCCACTTGAAGGAATTACAGCTGCCCCTCCCATGAGGACTTGGGACTCCCCAAGTCCTCACCATCTTGGGACTCTGCAGCAACAGAGATAGTCCCCTATGCAGTAGCCTGCCTGCACCCAAGAACTTCACACAGGCTCCAAAGTCAGCCGGCAGCCACACACTGCAAGGCACAGAGCTCGTCTCTGAACTCACCGTCCAATGCCATCACTTGGCTCCCCCTACGGCTGAAAGCAGGCGCCTCCATCTTGGGTCACCTTCATCACCATCTTCAGTGGGGGCAACTCCAAGTTTAGAACTCCAGCTGGCCAGGTACCCAGTTTCTAACTACCCTTCCCCCCAGCATCTGCTACCCTGGCACAGTGACACCCTGGTTACCTTCACCATCCTGAGGGTGGACATACCAGCTAACAATAGACAACCCCACTTATTGGATGAGAAGGGAAGGAGGAAAGATGCTGATTTCCAACCCAAACAATCCCTGTTTCTTCCTTCAAGATTTTTTTCCCTCTACATCTCTATTCTCCTGCCCTCACATCCCCAACATATGTGAACCACATACTTTGCATGAGTTAGGATTTTAAGGACTGGGACATCTGAATAGTATATTACAGTTGTGTTGTATATTCTTTTTTCTTTTTGCCCACCAATTTCTACTATTTTAACATTTTTTTATTTATATGTCTGTTTTATGTACTTTACTATCTTCCCACTTACTTGTCTTCCCAGTTAATCCATATCAGTGGGTAAAGCCATTTTTTTAGTTATAACTCTCATCATCTAATCATTTCACCTCTGAACTTTATTGGATTATCTATCTCACATGAGCTTTTGGGAGAGACCCCATATCTAAACCAAAAACTCCTTGCCTGTCTTTTCTAACACAAAGCAAAGAAGGTAAGCAACTGACATTTATAATATTCCTGTAATGTAAATAAATATTCAACCTAAATAGGGAAAAATGCTCTTTAAGGCTGTTGCACCAATCATTCCTACATGTCTCCTGTTTATTAAATACTATCTTGCCTGATACCACAATGTAAAGAGCAATTTTGAATAGCATGTACTTATACAGCTGATCCCACATAACTCCAGAATTGAAAAGAGTTGGAGAAAATGGTGTGTCTGTAATGAACATGTAAAATTTTTGCTTGCCATTATTCCCTGAAAAATACAGCATAACAAGTAAATGTGTAGCATTTCCATTATATTAGATGTTACAGGTAAGTTAGAGATTATTAAAAGTATACATGAAGATTTGTGTAGGCTATACACAAATACTATCAATTTATATAAGAGAGTTGAGGATTCATGGAATTCAGTATCTACTGGGGTTCCAAGCACCAGTCCCCAGCAGGTATTTGGGGAAAACTATATCTTTATTTTATCTAAAGTTCTATGTTAGAGCTTTCTTAATTTTTTCCCCCTAGGGGCATTATATAACCAGTCGTTTGCACAGCTGCAGTAGTACTGTATATATATGCCTATTATTTCATGTGAATGGGCATACCTGGAATATTACTTCCATATTGCTAAATGTTATTGAAATCATTCTGTAAGTCCCCATTGGACCAGAAAATTGAATCAAGTTTTAGATTAACTAGTCGATATGTAGTATATACCAGTGAGAAATATAATTCCAAATTGTTCTTTAGTAGCAATTTGGCTTCTTGGATTTTTATTTATCCAGTGTTTGAAATCAAGTAACACAATAATCACTATTAGCATTCCAATAGTCTTTCATTTGATGATTGGCAATCTGTTTATTTCACCACCTCTAATCTTTAAACACATTTTGGCATAAAGCATTCCAAAGTTATTTAGTACTTGACTTGCTCCACACAAATGATAGCCATTTCTTCTGACCACAAAAAAAAGTTATTTTTAAATTGGCATATAACAATACTTTTTTAAGTAGGTGTAGGCAATAGGAGTCCTATTCTCAACTGGTGTATCATTGTTGTCAAATTTATTAATAAAAAGAGTGGCAATACATTTTTTCCCATTTTTCAATATTGTAAAATACATGAAAGAATCTACCAGTTTAAACAATTCTAAGTATAAAGTTTAATATTATTAGACACAATCATAATGTTATGTAACCATTAGTGTCATCCACCTCTATACTGCTTTCAATTTTAAAAACTAAAATTTTTCTCAATTATGCAATACTTTTCAATTTCCCCTGACTTCAGACCTTGTATCAAGCATTTTACTTTCTGTATCTATTATTTTGTCTACTTTTATAAGTGAAATCATACAGTAATTGTCTTTTTTGTGACTCATTTCCCTTGGCATAATGTCAAGATTTACACATATTGTGTCATATGAAAGAATTGCCTTTTTTTGAAATTGATTATTATCCTTTGTACATATGAATGTGTGTGTATATCTATTATACAACATATTTTAGATATGTATGTATACATACTATATATCATATTTTTGTTAAAATTCATCAATTGATATTTAGCTTATCTGTACATTTTAGCTGCTGTGAATAATGCTGCTATGAACATAGATCTACTACTATTGACTTGAGAATTGCTTTCAAATATTTTGGTTATATATACTCAGAACATAATTCATAAGAATCCTACTTTTTTTTAGGAAGGAAATGGCATACTTTTCTCATACTAGCTATAACATTGCAGTTTCCTAACCGTAGTGCACAAAATGATCCCTATTTCAATACTTGCAAAGTTTGATATAATTTTTTCTTATAGGGGCTGGGGATGTAGCTCAAGTGGTAGTGTGCTCACCTGGCATGCGTGCAGCCTGGGTTTGATGCTCAGCACCACATACAAACAAAGATGTTGTGTCTGCCGAAAACTAAAAATAAATAAATAGGAAAAGGCCCAGTGGCCAGCGGCGGGACAGAGCTTCCAATCACTCCTGCAAGGTAGGCGGGCCTGCGACCCACCGGCAGAAGAGGAGCAGCGGCCTGCTGAGAGGCAGAGCTGCCCCCTCCCCCTGCACCAGCAAGGTAGAGGGAACTGTGATCACCCACAGAGCAGGCCCAGCGGCCTGCTGAGGGGCAGAGCCGCCCCCCAACCCCCGCGCCTGCCAGGTAGGCGGAACTGTGACCACCGACAGAAAAGGCCCAGTGGCCCGCGGAGGGGCAGAGCTTCCAATCACTCCTGCAATGTAGGCGGGCCTGCAACCCACCGGCAGAAGAGGAGCAGCGGCCTGCTGAGAGGCAGAACCGCCCCCTCCCCCCATGCCTGCAAGGTAGACGGAACTGTGACCACCATCAGAACAGGCCAGACCTGCAACCGAGAGACAGAACAGGCCCAGTGGCCTGAGGAAGGGTAGAGCCGCCCCACCCCCCGTGCCTGCAAGGTAGACAGACCTACGACCCACTGGCAGAACAGCCCCAGAGGCCTGCAGAGGGGCAGTGCCGCTGACTGCGCCTGCAAAGTAGGCAGAACTGCGACCACTGACAGAACAAGCCTAGCGGCCCACAGAGGGGCAGAGCCGCCGCCCGTGCCTGCAAGGTAGGCGGACATGCTACCGACCGGCAAAGCAGGCCCAGTGGCCTGCCGGCGTGGTAGGCACATTGCCCCAATTGGAGGAGGGGCAGAGCCGCCGCCCGCGCCTGCGAGGGAGACTTTGCAACTATACAAGACCAATATAAATATATTGGGGGAAAATTCAATAGCACAACAGTTTCACCAAGTAGAAAGGAACGCGAACAGTATGAAGAGACAAGGAAAGAAAGGACCACAAGCAATGCAGGTCAACTCAACGTTAGAAGAGGTAATAGCTGCAGCAGATGGAATGTCAGATAAAGAATTCAGGATATACATGCTTCAGATGATCTGGAGTCTCAAGGAAGACATCAGACAGCAAAATCAGACAATGAAAGATCACTTCAACAATGAATTACATAAACAAATCCAGGAAGCAAAAGATCAAATATACAGGGAAATAGAGGTTATAAAAAACAAACAAACAGAAATCCTAGAAATGCAGGAAGCAATAAACCAACTTAAAAACTCAATTGAGAATACTACCAGCAGAGTAGAACACTTAGAAGATAGAATATCAGACAATGAAGATAAAGTATTTCAACTTGAAAAGAACATAGACAGCTCAGCAAGACTGTTAAGAAACCATGAGCAGAACATCCAAGAAATATGGGATAACATCAAGAGACCAAATTTAAGAGTCATTAGGATACAGGAAGGGACAGAGTTTCAAACAAAAGGAATGAGCAATCTATTCAATGAAATAATACGAGAAAACTTCCCAGACTTGAAGAATGAGACAGAATCCCAAATCCTAGAAGCCTACAGGACGCCAAATGTGCAAAATCATAAGATACCGACACCTAGACACATTATAATGAAGATGCCCAACATACAGAATAAGGAGAGAATTTTAAAAGCTACAAGAGAAAGGAAGCAGATCACATTGAGGGGTAAGCCAATCAGGATAACAGCTGATCTTTCAACACAGACTCTGAAAGCTAGAAGATCCTGGAATAACATATTTCAAACTCTGAAAGAAAATGGGTTCCAACCAAGAATTGTGTTTCCAGCGAAATTAAGCTTCAGGATGGAAGATGAAATTAAAACCTTCCACGATAAACAAAAGTTAAAAGAATTTGCAGCTAGAAAACCATCTCTTCTAAACATCCTTGGCAAAACATTACAGGAAGAGGAAATGGAAAATAACAATGAAAACCAACAGTGGGAGGTAGGACAGTAAAGGGGGGAAAATAATGAAAAAGGAAAACAAACCATGTTTAGTAACATAAATAAACAAATATGGCTGGAAGAACAACCCATATCTCAATAATAACCCTAAATGTTAATGGCTTAAACTCACCAATCAAGAGACACAGGCTAGTAGAATGGATCACAAAACAAGACCCAACAATATGCTGCCTACAGGAGACGCATTTGATAGGAAAAGACATACATAGGCTGAAGGTGAAAGGTTGGGAAAAATCATATCACTCATATGGACTTCGGAAACAAGCAGGAGTGTCCATACTCATATCAAATAAAATAGATTTCAAGCCAAAGTTAATCAAAAGGGATAAAGAGGGACACTACATACTGCTTAAGGGAACCATACACCAACAAGACATAACAATCATAAATATATATGCCCCAAACAATGGTGCAGCTATGTTCATCAAACAAACTCTTCTCAAGTTCAAGAGTCTAATAGACCACCATACAATAATCATGGGAGACTTCAACACACCTCTCTCGCCACTGGACAGATCTTCCAAACAAAAGTTGAATAAGGAAACTATAGAACTCAATAACACAATTAATAACCTAGACTTAATTGACATATATAGAATATACCACCTAACATCAAGCAGTTACACTTTTTTCTCAGCAGCACATGGATCCTTCTCAAAAATAGATCATATATTATGTCACAGGGAAACTCTTAGACAATACAAAGGAGTAGATATAATACCATGCATCCTATCTGATCATAATGGAATGGAACTGAAAATCAACGATAAAAGAAGGAAGGAAAAAGAATACATCACTTGGAGAATGAACAATAGGTTACTGAATGATCAATGGGTTATAGAAGACATCAAGGAGGAAATTAAAAAATTCTTAGAGATTAATGAAAACACTGACACAACATATCGGAATCTATGGGACACATTGAAAGCAGTTCTAAGAGGAAAATTCATTACTTGGAGTTCATTCCTTAAAAAAAGAAAAAACCAACAAATAAATGATCTCATACTTCATCCCAAAATCCTAGAAAAAGAAGAGCAAAACAACAGCAAAAGAAGTAGAAGGCAAGAAATAATTAAAATCAGAGCTGGAATTAATGAAATCGAAACAAAAGAAACAATTGAAAAAATTGACAAAACTAAAAGTTGGTTCTTTGAAAAAATAAACAAAATCGACAGACCCTTAGCCATGCTAGCGAAGAGAAGAAGAGAGAGAACTCAAATTACTAGCATACGGGATGAAAAAGGCAATATCACAACAGACACCTCAGATATACAGAAGATAATCAAAAATTATTTTGAATCCTTATACTCCAATAAATTAGAAGATAGTGAAGGCATCGATAAATTTCTTAAGTCATATGATCTGCCCAGATTGAGTCAGGAGGATATAGACAACCTAACAGACCAATATCAATTGAGGAAATAGAAGAAACCATCAAAAGACTACCAACTAAGAAAAGCCCAGGACCGGATGGGTATACAGCAGAGTTTTACAAAACCTTTAAAGAGGAACTAATACCAATACTTTTCAAGCTACTTCAGGAAATAGAAAAAGAGGGAGAACTTCCAAATTCATTCTACGAGTCCAACATCACCCTTATACCTAAACCAGACAAAGACACTTCAAAGAAAGAAAACTACAGACCAATATCTCTAATGAACCTAGATGCAAAAATCCTCAATAAAATTCTGGCGAATCGGATACAAAAACATATCAAGAAAATTGTGCACCATGATCAAGTAGGATTCATCCCTGGGGTGCAAGGCTGGTTCAATATACGGAAATCAATAAATGTTATTCACCACATCAATAGACTTAAAAATAAGAACCATATGATCATCTCAATAGATGCGGAAAAAGCATTCGACAAAGTGCAGCATCCCTTTATGTTCAAAACTCTAGAAAAACTAGGGATAACAGGAACATACCTCAATATTGTAAAAGCAATCTATGCTAAGCCTCAGGCTAGCATCATTCTGAATGGAGAAAAACTGAAGGCATTCCCTCTAAAATCTGGAACAAGACAGGGATGCCCTCTCTCACCACTTCTGTTCAACATAGTTTTCGAAACACTGGCCAGAGCAATTAGACAGACGAAAGAAATTAAAGGCATCAAAATAGGAAAAGAAGAACTTAAAGTATCACTATTTGCAGATGACATGATTCTATACCTAGCAGACCCAAAAGGGTCTACAAAGAAACTATTAGAGCTAATAAATGAATTCAGCAAAGTGGCAGGATATAAAATCAACACGCATAAATCAAAGGCATTCCTGTATATCAGTGACAAATCCTCTGAAATGGAAATGAGGACAACCACTCCATTCACAATATCTTCAAAAAAAATAAAATACTTGGGAATCAACCTAACAAAAGAGGTGAAAGACTTATACAATGAAAACTACAGAACCCTAAAGAGAGAAATAGAAGAAGATCTGAGAAGATGGAAAAATATACCCTGTTCATGGATAGGCAGAACTAACATCATCAAAATGGCGATATTACCAAAAGTTCTCTATAGGTTTAATGCAATGCCAATCAAAATCCCAACGGCATTTCTTGTAGAAATAGAGAAAGCAATCATGAAATTCATATGGAAAAATAAAAGACCCAGAATAGCAAAAACAATGCTAAGCAGGAAGTGTGAATCAGGCGGTATAGCGATACCAGACTTCAAACTATACTACAGAGCAATAGTAACAAAAACAGCATGGTACTGGTACCAAAACAGGCGGGTGGACCAATGGTACAGAATAGAGGACACAGAAACCAATCCACAAAACTACAACTACCTTATATTTGATAAAGGGGCTAAAAGCATGCAATGGAGGAAGGATAGCATCTTCAACAAATGGTGCTGGGAAAACTGGAAATCCATATGCAACAAAATGAAACTGAATCCCTTTCTCTCGCCATGCACAATAGTGAATTCAAAATGGATCAAGGAGCTTGATATCAAATCAGAGACACGCCGTCTGATAGAAGAAAAAGTTGGCTACGATCTACATACTGTGGGGTCGGGCTCCAAATTCCTCAATAGGACACCAATAGCACAAAAGTTAATAACTAGAATCAACAAATGGGACTTACTCAAACTAAAATTTTTTTCTCAGCTAAAGAAACAATAAGAGAGGTAAATAGAGAGCTTACATCCTGGGAACAAATCTTTACTCCTCACACTTCAGATAGAGCCCTAATATCCAGAGTATACAAAGAACTCCAAAAATTAGACCATAAGAGAACAAACAACCCAATCAACAAATGGGCCAAGGACCTGAACAGACACTTCTCAGAGGAGGACATACAATCAATCAACAAGTACATGAAAAAATGCTCACCATCTCTAGCAGTCAGAGAAATGCAAATCAAAACCACCCTAAGATACCATCTCACTCCAGTTAGATTGGCAGCCATTATGAAGTCAAACAACAACAAGTGCTGGCGAGGATGTGGGGAAAAGGGTACACTTGTACATTGCTGGTGGGACTGCAAATTGGTGCAGCCAATTTGGAAAGCAGCATGGAGATTTCTTGGAAAGCTGGGAGTGGAGCCACCATTTGACCCAGCTATTCCCCTTCTCGGTCTATTCCCTAAAGACCTAAAAAGAGCATGCTACAGGGACACTGCTACATCGATGTTCATAGCAGCACAATTCACAATAGCAAGACTGTGGAACCAACCTAGATGCCCTTCAATAGATGAATGGATAAAAAAATGTGGCATTTATACACAATGGAGTATTACTCTGCATTAAAAAATGACAAAATCATAGAATTTACAGGGAAATGGATGGCATTAGAGCAGATTATGCTAAGTGAAGCTAGCCAATCCCTAAAAAACAAATGCCAAATGTCTTCTTTGATATAAGGAGAGTAACTAAGAACAGAGTAGGGTCGAAGAGCATGAGAAGAAGATTAACATTAAACAGGGATGAGAGGTGGGAGGGAAAGGGAGAGAGAAGGGAAATTGCATGGAAATGGAAGGAGACCCTCAGAGTTATACAAAAGTACATACAAGAGGAAGTGAGGGGAAAGGGAAAAATAATACAAGGGGGACAAATGAATGCCAGTAGAGGGGGCAGAGAGAGAAGAGGGGAGGGGAGGGGAGGGGAGGGGGGATTGTAGAGGATAGGAAAGGCAGCAGAACACAACAGACACTAGTATGGCAATATGTAAATCAATGGATGTGTAACTGATGTAATTCTGCAATCTGTATATGGGGTAAAAATGGGAGCTCATAACCCACTTGAATCAAAGTGTGAAATATGATATATCAAGAACTATGTAATGTTTTGAACAGCCAACAATAAAAAATTAAAAAATAAATAAATAAAATATCATGTAGTTTGTAAACAAAAAGAAAATAAATTACTATAGGAAGTTTCTCTGAAGAGGTTTAGTGCAAATTATTCTAGAATTATGAAAAAAGGAATAAACAAATTCTGAAAGCTAAAATAAATAAATAAATATTAAAAAAATTCTCTGTCTCTCTCTTTAAAAAATTTGTTTTCTTATATTAGCATCCTGATTGCTATAAAAATATCTCACTGTAGTATTGTTTTGTATTTACTGAATGATTAGTGATGTTGAACATCTATTAGTGTGCTTGTTGGCCATCTGTATACCTATAGGGAGGAAATAACTGAGTCTAACATTATCCAAAGATTAATCTCCTTTCAGTATTCATAGGTTGAAATCTAGCCAACTAGTTGATAATATTAGGAGCTGAACAACTCAAAGTACATCAACAATGAAGGCATTAGACCAGAGACCCTACACCTACTAGAAGAAAAATTAGGCCCAGATCTCCATCCTATCTGCGTAGGAACCAAATTCCTCAACAGGACTCCTAAAGCACAAGAAGCAAAATGAAGAATCAATAAATGAGATAGTATTAAAGTAAAAAAGATTCTTCACAGCAAAGGAGACAGTCAAGAACATGAACAGAGAGCCTACAGAATGGGAGAAAAATCTTTGCCATCTGTACCAAAACAAAACATAAATAACCCAATCAATAAATGGGATAAGGAACTGAACAGGTATTTCACAGAAGAAATATGATCAGTAAACAAATAAATTTTTTAAAAGTTCAACATCTCTAGAAGTTTAAAAATGCAAATTAAAACTACATTGAGAAGTATTTGTTCAGCTCCTTGGCCCATTTATTGATTGGGTTATTTGATTTTATTATTTTTAAGATTTTTTACTTTTTTATATATCCTAGAGATTAGTGCTCTATCTGATGCGCAAGTGGTAAAAATCTCCCATTCTATAGGCTCTCTATTCACTTCCCTGATTGTTTCTTTTGCTGAGAAGAAGCTTTTTTGTTTGAATCCATCCCATTTATTAATTCTTTATTTTAATTTTTGCTCTATAGGAGTCTTACTAAGAAAGTTGGGGCCTAATCCAACATGATGGATATTTGGGCCTACTTTTCCTTCTGTTAGGTGCAGGGTCTCTGATTTAATTTCTAGGTCCTTGATGTACTTTGAGCTTAGTTTTGTGCATGGTGAGAGATAGGGGCTTAATTTCATTTTGTTGCATATGAATTTCCAGTTTTCCCAGCACTATTTGTTGAAGAGGCTAACTTTTATTCAATATGTTATTGGTGCCTTTGTCTAACATAAGATAACTGTAATTATGTAGGTTTGTCTCTGTGTCCTCTATTCTGTACCACTGGTCTGCAAATCTATTTTGGTTCCAATACCATGTCATTTTTGTTACTATTTCTTTGTAGTATAGTTTAAGGTCTGGTATAGTGATGCCACCTGCTTCACTCTTCTTGTAAAGGATGGCTTTAGCTATTATGGGTCTCTTATTTTTCCAGATCTCCAAAGATGATATACAATAGCAATTAGAGAAATACGTATCAAAATCACTCTAATATTTCATCTTACTCCAGTAAGAATGGCAGCTATCAAAAATAAAAACAACAAATAAGTGTTGGAGAGGATGTGGGGGGAAAGGCACATTCATACATTGCTGGTGGGACTGCAAATTGGTGCAGCCAATATGGAAAGCAGTATGGCAATTCCTTAGAAAACTGCACAATTACAACCACAAACGTAGATATTAGAAAAATTTTCAAAATATTTCTTAAAATTTAGGTGTATTGGTGGGTCTGAAATTGGTATAGCAGAAATTTATTACAGATTACTTGGGATTATCCTATTATCTTTTTCTCTGTTTCCTGTATGTGTTAGTGTACCAGTATCCATGTGTGTAATTGGATGTAAATTTTATTAAGGGAAAAATTAGCTTAAGTAACCAAACTAAAATTTATTATGAATAAAGAAAACAAAGAAACCTAGTAATTTGAAAGATAATCTTCCTAATCTGAGATATTTTTAAGTAATTGACAGGGCATGAATATTGTGTATACATGTAGGTATATGTATGTATAGAAATTTTAGTATGTGAATTTGTGTATAGAAATTTCTGTGTGAATCTAGTTATAACTTCAAATACTCAACCAGATTGGAAATATTTTTGACATATATTAATTTATTCACTTCTTTTGTTAAAATCATTTTTAAAGTAAGAGCATCATTTTGATCTGATTATGTGTAGATCTGTATTAGAAATTTATTCCATTATTTTTGCTTAGATTTTAACCAATATTTTTACATAATCAATAGTCCAGTTAATCATCACAATTTGATTTAAATAAACCAACTGTTCATTTCTATAAAGGCTTATATAGACACTCCAGAAAACAAATTAAAGATTAGGTAGTCAAGGATATCAGATAACAATTATTGTTTTTCCTCTATTAATACTTTAATTCAATGATAGAATATTGATAATAGCCATTGGGGTATGGACAAAGTAAATTAACAGAAACATTCTCGATGACAAAATAGAAACATATCATTTACCTCTTATTTCACATAGACTAATTATAGTTCATGAAAAATAAATTATGAATCCACAAACATATAGATAGTTAAAAACAGAACCAGGGATAAAGTCAGTTCTTTGCCTTCATATCTCATGTACTACTTCAATTTTAATAATTCTGTACTTCAGTCTTTTGAATCTCTTGTGTCATAATCCCAAAGATCCCAATTCAATATTCATGATACATGTTTATACTCTTTAGGCTTTTTTGGTGCCAAAAATAAATATTGGTTTTGTTCCTGCTTAAAACTTCCTGACATATGTCCTACTCATAAAAATTAAGTACACATTTACTTTGGAGTTATTTTAACAAATGCAAGTGTGTATTTTAAAACATTTATTTTAAAACTCATATGTTTTCATTCAAATCATTAATTAAAAATTATCATTTATGTAGTTCCTATCTTCCTGAAACTTCAAGTCACAGATATAAGTTCCAGTTTTTTCAATTTTCATGATAGTCAAAAATGCTCATTTTTACTTCCTATTGGAAATCTTGTTTTATGATATAAAAATATTTTTACAAGTATTAATTTTAAAATTATAGGCTAATCAGGGACTGGATTTGTGGCTCAGTAGTAGGGCATTGTACCACATATAAATAAATAAATAAATAAAGGTTCATCAACATCTGAAAAATAGTTTAAAAAATTGTAAGCTAATCACAGGACTACTTTATTGTACATATTTGGTAAATATCTACTAAAATATCTCTTATGTAGAAAAATATTTATCATGATAAACACTGTTTATGAGAATATAATAAAGTTAAATACATGTGAGTTGTAATGGAAATTCCATTATATCCCACACAATATAAGCATTCATTGCTGCTATCATTCAACTATTTGGAGTGACTTTAGCTAATGTATAATATAGCAGAAAACATGAGAGTTAACTATTCGGAAAGAGAGGGAAAATATTAATTATTTGCAAGTGATATGATAACCTCAAAATTCCTAGAAAGTCAATGAACAAAGGATTAAAATTCATAGAAGAGAGAGTTGGAGCAGAGCCCGGTGGAGAGCTGGAACTGCCTGGAGTGCTGGTGGAGTTTGGGCAATAAAGCTTCCTGTTTGATATACAAGTGCTTTGTGGCGGCTCAGTGATTTGTGCCAAGCCAGACTGCTGCATCCTGACTTCACATTTTTTGGGGAAAAGTTCACTCATAAATGCTTTTTTTTTTGCTAGAGTATGATAGACTTGAAAAAGAAAGAAAACTAAATGAAAAACAGTCTAACATTTTCCACCATTCTTTTTTTGCCATTATTAATAGCACCAGTAACTAAGCATATGGGATTCCTAAAATCATCTTGCATATATTCTTTTATTCTAATTTTCAATTAAGGTGGAAATATTCCATTTAAGACAAACTGGAAATACTTAAAAGACAGCCTTTTAAATAATTGGGTTTATTAAAAATCTAATTATTTAAAAAACTCCTAATGAGTTATACAGTTATATAATTCTATAAATAACTTGATTATGAAATTATTTTAAAATTAAATCTCAAACAGATGAATAACATTAGAAATTCACAGGTAGTATTTAAGTATAATATTCATTTTTATTTGCCGTGAATTGATTATGTGTTATGGCCTATTCATTTAAATTGAGGCATCACTTAGGAATTGAACGGAATAAATATTCAACATTTTAAATTTTCTGAAAAGTAAGAAAAAGTTGTACAGAATATTTGATAACATACTACTAACAAAATATTTAGTATTCATTTATTGTCTGATTTAAATTCTATATGTATATAGAAGCACATACCGTGGTTTACTTTAATCTTGTACTATTAAATAAGGCCTTTCAATTTTCTTATATATCTGCAATGTTAATTGAAGAAAAGAAACTATAAAATGTTTGTTTTTTACCTTCCAAGTAGAGCTAATTTAACTCTGAATCATGGAGAATACATATAGTATTTCTATCAACCTTCAATAAGCTTTTAATGGAAATTTAATTATATTGAATCTTTTTAACTAATAAATTATTTTAGTTGCCTTGATTTAAACTAATTCCCTATAAATTGGGATATGTGCTTTCTGAATTTAATCTCCAATGATTCAAAGCAAGAAAAAAACGGTTTTTAAAAAGTCTTAAGTATGACAGCAAACATAGCAGATTTTAGAAATAGCTAATATTATGTATTAAATGTCATAGACAAAGTCACATATTAGATGACATAAGACTACCATCAAACTTGTATAATTTGAAACATCCAAGAATTTAGATCATAGAACAAGATAAAGTTATACACTTAAGTCATAAGTTAGGACAAAAGCAAAGAATGAATAACAGTATAATCCTTCAATGGACTCTTTTATTTTAGTTGGCTTTTTAAAGAAATCAATGAGGTGCCTTCAGGATAAAGGGAATTATACTGAGGTGGACTATTTTATTAATATTTTAGAATGGAGTAAAGATTTTTTAAAAATAGTCAATTATCTGAAGATGAGTACAGGAGTTCCACCTTGACAAGCAGAATGTCTTAAAATAAATACTGGGGGTGTATTAAAACTCATTAGAAAATGCATGGAAAAAAATTTCCTGTTTCACTTGACAGCTCACTCTAACACATTAGCAGCTTCCTCCTGGGTGTTGGAATTAATTCTGCCACAAATATATTTAGTATGTTTCAGGTCCCCTCCCCAGTAGGTTCCATGCTTCATTCTTCAAGATATTGCTGCTTTTCTACATCTCATGCTGTGTAGAGAACTGACAAGATATTGAATGAAAACCGATTACTTTGGATAGTAGACATAATCTGTTCAATTGTTTTTGGTACAGTTGCTTCTTTTCCCCAAGGAATTTTTCACAGAGTTTCTCGCCTTTGTTAACCTTGCTCTAGGAACCAAATTTGTATCAACTGTTATCCATTCTGTTTCCACTGTGAAATGCAGTAGGACTAATATTGCTGTTGTCACTCATGTTCCAAAGAGTACTTATTTCATACAAATAAGAATTATGTTTCTAAAATATTCTTTAATGGACAATATTGGAAAAAAAATTTTAAATGTGTGAATTACATGATTTTCACATAGACTTTCTTGTTTACAATTTTGGTCAAGAATGTTCCAGGGTTCTATTTTACCTTCTGTGGTTATGTAATTTTTTTCTTGATAGGATTTTTTACTTATGCTTAATGAAGACAAAATGGAATCTTATGTATACAAGATAACAAAGTAGGCTTTCGGATGTTTTATCCTGAACTATAATTTGTAGGGGCTAAAGAGACTTATTTATTTCAGTTGGTGATCATGCCAATTTTTCTTAATATTTCCTCTTTTTTTTAATAAAGAGAAAGATATCTTTTTTTTTTATTTCAGATTGCCTTTCTTTCCATTCCCAAAACTTTGGAGAAATAATAATTTCTAGGGAGTATTCAGACAATGACTGTGATATGTTCAATTACTTGTTGCTTATACTAGACCACATTGAAACATCTGTATCATTTCTCTCTGCTGGATGATTGAATAATAGATTGCTGCTTTCCTAGCAAGATGGAATACAAGTTCCACTCATTTAATTAAGATTATCTTTTAGGGCTGCAGTTATGGCTCAGTGTTAGAGCAGTTACATAGCATGTGTGAGGCACTGGGTTTGATTCTCAGCACAACATATAAATGAATTAATAAAATAAAGGTCCATCAATATCTAAAAAAGTATTTTTAAAAAAAAAAGATTGTCTTTTAAAAGTTTAACAGGATGTGTACAGAACATTTTCTTGTTGCCAGTGTGCCTCCCGTGTTGCACATTACTAACCAAATGCATTTTCAACAGTGTATTCTTCTGTCCACAATATCTTATCACAAGACATATGGAACACATTAAAAAGGAGATTTGGAAATTATCCTTATCACTACAGAAAACAAGCTTTTTAATTAAATTGCATCACACAACACAGGTTGCCAAATTTCTTTTTTTTATACACAATACTAAATTTTTCATTGCTTCATGAATTAGTAAACTTTTATTTATCATAAAAATAAACAGGACAATGCAAGTTCTAATTTCAAGTAATTTTATCTGATATTTATTTGTATGATTAGTGTCTAATTTAGATATTTTAAATTTATTTGATAAAGATCTTTTGAACAGAATCAAGTTGACTCCATGTTAAAATTTCAAAAAATACTATAATGCTAGCCTACAATGAGTTATTCTGCTTCATTTTAAAACTTAGTTAGTTGATATATTTTATTTTCAACTTAAAATTACTTTAATTGGATCTTGATAATCAAGGTCTAACTCCTATTAATTAACTGTTTCTCTTTTTTGTAATAATTTTTCTTTCTGGTGCCTACATTTCTCATTTATAAAATAAATATATTAAATAGAATATCTTAAATGCACCTTCATACTATAAACATTGATTTATAACTGAGATTGTAAACTGTACTAAGCTCATAATTAACATTTATTATCTTTGCTCTCTCAAAGACGATTTCAAAGTTTTTGAAGATTTATACAAGACTATTTATTTTCTAGTTCTCTGCAGAATCCAAAATTAATAAATGCTGATTGATTTAAAAACTAATTTTGTATATATAAAATCACACACTAATATTAGTTGTTGATAGACCCTTTTATTAATTTATATATATTCAGTGCTGAGAATTGAATCCAGTGCCTCACATATACCAGGCAAATTCTTTACCATTGAGCAACATTCCCACCCTAAAAGTTAATTTTGAAGCTGTTCTGTCACTCATCCCTTCATACAGCAGATATGTATAATAAATTCTGGCCATCTTCATAAAGGAATTTTTTGCAGAGAAATCAACTTTAGTCGTGTGTTCTACAGAATTTGACCCAGAACTTTGGCCCAGATTTACACACACACACACACACACACACACAATTTACATATCATCCTTTTACTTAAACTATAGCAACACTTTTTCAGTACCCATTCCAATGCCATGCAGTGTTCTGGGGGTAGGTAAATAAGCATTGAAAGGTCAGCCATGTTTTACTCTCTTTGAGATTTCTTGGAAGTATACGTGGATGAGGGTGGGAGTGGGACTAGACACTCAACAAGTAATTGAGCAACTAAGCAGGGAAAATGCAATAATGAAGGGGGGGAACAACTTAAGAGACAGGGTAATTGTCAGAGTACTTTGCATATGGTAATCTGTGTAGTAAACTCTGAAAATGTGGTCTTGATCATACTTATCGAAAACTGGAAATGTCACTGCTCCTGAAACACAGATGGTACAGTTATCAAGAAAAGACCATGTCAAAAACATCTTGGCTTTCTTTTGCTGATGAGTTGCAGAAGTTCCTCCCCAATCTGACTAACCATTAGAAATCATAGGTGGGTCAGAACCACAGGTAGGGATGATGGAACCATGGACTATGTACTTTTAAAAATTTCAGAAAATGACTTGATAGGCAATCATATTTGGACATCCCATCAGTTGTTGAATAATGTTTGACTTTATAACATGGCACTACCTGTCATCCTAATCTGCTGTGTACAGTTATCCTACATGTGCTCCTGCACAAAAACACACACTAGTGATGCAAACATGTACTACCCACATATCTCCACCAGGCAGTAGAATGTTCTTTTGACTGTCTGTCATCTCAGCAAAAATCTTCTTCTCATTTTTCTCTCCTTCCCCTGTTGTTCCCTCTCCCTTCTATTACCTCACTATTACCCTGGTTGAATCTCATTGTCTGTCCCAAGTCCAGATAACTTTAAACCTCTTCTCATGTCTTACATAGTGGCACAGGAGTTCAAATTCCTGTATGCTCCTGTAGCATTATTGGTATGTTTTAATTGCAATATTTCTCTTCTATTATTTTAATTCTAGCCTTTGTTTAAAATAAGATTCAGTAACTCTAATTAAATAGTCAAGTTAATGAAATTAGAGAACATAGAAGTGGATCACAGATATTTTGGCCGGGCATGCATTGAGAATACCAAACTCAAAGATTGAAAATAATTGAAATAAGTTCTAGAACAACATGATTATTTACTATACTCACTTAAAATTATGTTAGATCTCAGTCATAACTACATTTATTTTTTTTTCTAAATTGTTTTCACCCATCAGTTTTATTAATGGCCCTGAGTAAACAACAATAACACTATTACTAAATGTTCTAAAAAGGAAAATGTTGAATATAAATATGATGTATTTGTTGATTTGTTTTAATTCACTTTTTCATATCATATTTTTTATTAGCTGAACAGAGTATCTCCTTGATACTTTATTTAAATCTTAGAAGCTTCATGGGATCCCTAAAGTCACTTATTCACCCTACATTAAATTGCAGAATATTGTTCTCTACTATAATAGTAGCTACTTTCTATTATTTATCTTCAAGGTAACAGGCCTATAATTTACACGGAATTTTGCTGCAATAGTTCATCATAAAGTTGTTGCAGTTCCTTCAGAAAACCAACCTCTCAAAAAGTTCAATGTTACAGCTAGGTTTTTATCACAACCCAGTTAAGCTGAATTGCCTATATTGTTTTATTGATTATTAAAGCTATTGATACTGTTTTTAAGGTAAGTAAGAAAATACTCTGGAAATTTCCTTAATAAGTTTGACCTAGTGATATATTTTTGCATAATATGTCATTCATCCTATGACATCAAATATTTGTCTCTTCTGTGTCATGTTTTCTCTTGTTTCCTTGAGATATTCCAGTACTATAGAAAAATATTACTACTTTCTCATAGGTTTTCATTAGTACTATTGCATATTTAAGATGAAGTATTAATCATTTGATATAATTAGTATGTAAGAAAGCTCAAGAACCATTTTTTTAGATGCTGTTTACATCTTTTAATTAGAATGCAAGGTTACATATATTCTTAAATTTTGTTCTCTGATGGCGTTTATGTGGTTGAATTTTCTCCTAAGAGCAGTGTATACCTGAATTTTTACTGTAGTAATTTTTTAAAATATTTTTTTAGTTGTAGATGGACACAATTCCTTTATTTTGTTTTATTTTTATGTGGTGCCAGGGATCAAACCCAATGCCTCATGCATGCTAGGCAAGCACTCTACCACTGAACCACAACCCCAGCCCACTGTAATAAATATTTTTTAAAAGTGCCACAGCTTTTAGGAAAGTGGAAAGTTTTATTGGTGTTAACTGAAACAGTTTAGAATTAATGTATATCTAATTTAATGTGTGAATGTGTATGTGTTTGTTAGTTTTCTGAGAGAGATGTGTTCTAAATTCACACTTTCCAAGCATTGGCTTTGATTTTAATGTGAATTATTAGAATCCTACTTCAGTTTTATTATGCTAGCTTTGATAGGAACTTTTATTTCATGTCTTCTTGGAAGTTTGTAGAATACATTAATAAGTCTCTGCTTTCATGAAGAACATGTAAAGAGAAGGAGTCCCTGAAATGTTTTTCTCAGAGAAATGGGAATAGTGTGACATCTTGCAGCAGGAGGGGCCATTTTAATTTATTTTAGGAAGCTAATGTTACCTCTACAGAAGCAACATTACTACCCAATCACCAGAGAATCTTTCTTTTGCTTTCCTTCTGCAAATATGTCAATGGATCTCCTTTTGAATTTTCTATTACTTTCAGGTGTTTGTATCAATAGATTATTTTTTATCTAGGGAAACCATCTTCTGCCTTGTGAACTGCATTATTCTCCATTGCATTTTATTTTTGAAGTACTTATTTACATGATTTCTTTCTCAAAAAATTTTAGTTACTATAATTTTCATTAAAGTTAGAAGTAAATAAGGTACACGTGGGCCATCTCTGGGCATAAGGCAATGTAATATTCATGGTCAGGGACTATTTATTTAGTCATGTTTACCACTAAATATTTTCTTGAGGATTATGTATATTCCTTTTCTTTACATTTTTCATTTTCTTCTTTTTCTGAGGAGTGGAATTGGAAGTGGGAGAGTTAATTCAGATTGGTGTATTTCCAAAGTAAATCGCTGAAACTCAAGGAAAAAGACATTTTATTTGCTTTTATAGATACATTTTAATTAGATGTTAAAGAATTATATTTATGGATAGATATTGAGAGTGTGTGTGTGTGTGTGTGTGTGTGTATTTTGGTTTGAACCTGGGGCACTTAACCACTAAGCCACATCCCAGCCCTATTTTGTATTTTATTTAGAAACAGGGTCTCACTTAATTGCTTTGTGCCCCACTGTTGCTGAGGCTGGCTTTGAACTCTATCTTCCTGCCTCAGCTTCCCAAAAAGGGATTGCAGGCTTGGTCCACTGTTCCCAACTCAATTATAATATTGTTTTTAATTTCAGTTTAACTGGTGAAATCTTAGTAAAATATCTACTTATACATTGACTGAAATAAGTCTACTTATACACTGACTACCTCTCTAAACTAAAAATAGGTTAATATTTATTAACCTGTCCATTAATCCCAACTTTCATCTATTTATCCTGTCTCCACCCAAGGGTCAGGAAATGCACACTACTGAAGTTAGAGGAACTGGGAGAGGACCACAAAAATGGTATCCTCCAGAACACAAACCTGGGACTTTATAAGGTATAGGAATTTTCCATCTCACTTGGAGGGTTCCATATGTTGGGTTAGACCTGGAGGCTGAATTTTAACAGGGAAAGAAAAGTAAGAATTTAGAACTCTAAGGAAATACAATATAATTCCAGTGGAACATTTAGTTACAAAACACATTGAAAATAATATTCCTCAAATGTTTCTAATAAACTGAAGGATCTCTTCATCATATTTATAATCTCTGGTACACACACCCTGATTTAATGGTTCAGGAAACATTTGTTCAATAATCTCATTTTATAATTACAAGTATTTAAAATGTTTGGCCAACACCTATAAGATACAGGATGCATAATTCAAGTAAGTGGTGTTTTCTTGGGTTTTTTTTTTTTTTTTTTTTTTTTGAGTTTCTTTGGTTAGCCTGACTTATTTTTTTGTAACCAGCATTTGTTAAAAGATCTCTTCATATGGAGACAGACATTAACTTAGAATACCATATCATTTTCTGAAGATTGTTCTATGGTAATGAAGTAGTCACTTTCATGTAAGCTGGACTCAAGCCAGTGATTTGGAGCAATAGAATCTTTGTTTCATCAATCTCATGAACCATTTATTCCTCATTACAAGAGCAGTTTTATGTCTATTTCTAAATGTGTATTCTATTTTTATATTATCCCAATCAAATATTCTCTCAAAGAAAAGCTGAGTGAATGGTTCAATTATGGCCGTTGATGTCTTTCCCCTCTATTTCAGGACTAGTGTTTCTAAATTACTGTGGGAAAAACTTGAATATTCCCTGTGGGGGAGAATAATGGAAGAGGGAAAAAACAAGATATTTGATACTCTAGATTTAGAATTCAGTATTTTAGTTTTAATCCTTATTCCCTTGACTACATATATGGAATCATTGTATTATTTATTTGTGACTTACCTACAATTTTAGGACAATGTATTATTTTTTTTTTGCATCAAAAAATTTGTTTCCGCTAAAACCCTAACTTTTTTGTTAAAAATCTCACACACTTTTGCAGAACATACATCATGTAATTATAAAAAACAATACATTAAATAACAATAATCAACATGAAATTTTTGTGCAAGAGATAAGACAACCTTTTAAGCATGAGTTAAATATGAGGTGTTTTCTCTTTTTGCTGTTTTAAGCTTTCTACTAAGCATAAAATGTTTCCTTTGGTAATAATTTTTTATAAAAGAACTAGAAAATAAATCCTGAATTAAAATGTTTAATTGTCATAGCTATTTACAATTTTCACTCTGTATGTTTCATCTACAGATAGGAGCTATACCAAGGAAAGAGATATCAATGATAATTCTCACAAAATACTCCTCTGTAAAAGCCAGGAAGTAAAAGTGTACATGAGTGTGTGACCTACATACCATTTTTCTTAATGATCAGACATGACACAACCATTAGCACTGTTTTATGTTTTTGACTGTGAGCACGTGCAAATCAGTTGATGTGATTCTCCTGAACCTGATGAAGGCTGCTGTAACCTGAGCTGCCAGTTGCTATTTCTTCCCAAGAGTTTGGTTTTATCATCTGTATTTTCTCCCAAATTTAACAGTTTCATACTTTTTTATAACAGTATTCTCATATCTTCACATTCCAGTGTTTTCCCTTTAAACTTCTCAAAATTATTGTATTTCCATTTTTGCAATAAGCATTTTTTTCTAAAAGTATTTTACAGACATAAATGTTCACAAAATATTAAATAGTGACATTTTAACTATCTTTTAAATTATGCATCCTATATTATTTCATTACCTTGTACTCTTTTCCCTCCTCTCCCCAATAAACAATGCCATTTATTTAGAAATGCGGTGATTATGTGATCTAAAATCATTGATTTTTCAACATAAGCTTGAATGTGAAATGTGAACAAACTAGAGAAAATCAGTGTGAAATTCTCTTGGATTCATTCAACACAACTTCCAAAATGTGTAGCATGGCTGTACTACAAATCAAATTGTTCTCATGGAAATATTAAATTCAATTCATCTAGGTTGTCTAGGACATTTCCTTAAAACACCATTAAATGGAAAAATTAGTTTTATTTCTTATCTTCTAAACACTGTACCCTAAGAAAAAGCAAAGTTCAGATTACTATTTTGAGAGCATCAGTTTTCAAATAAAAAGTTACTTCTATGCCACCAAAAAAAAAAAAAAAAAAAGATCTGTATTTTTTCTCATTCTATTTTGAGCTATAAAATGAAGCAAATTTAAGGGGAAAAATACAGGAAGTATACCGTTCCCTCTAATTGATACTAAATGCCCAAGATAAATATTCCCAAGGTGTGGTTTATAAAGAAAATATAATTTAATTCATAAAGTTTTAAATAGGTTTATAAATCACAGCATGAGGTATGGTTTTAAAAACAGATTGTATTAGATTGTTTTCAGATTCCTAGTTAGAATGAGCATGCACTGACTTAATATAAAAATCTTACTTACTAATTAACACTTTCAAAGTTTTTTCATTATCAGTTTTCAGGAGAAAAAAAATTTGTTTTTGGATGCCTTCTACAATTTGTGATAGCATCATAGCATGATAATTACATGGTTGGAGTCATAGTATATTGGGGTCTAATCTTCACCCTTCTGCTTAACAAGTTACTTAAGATCTCTGTGTCTCAGTGATGAGTGTAAAATAGAGACAATGTTAGTATCATCCTCATAAAATTTTTATTTTAGAAAAATATTTTAAGGCACTTAAAATGTATTGTAGATTCAGTAGCATAAAGTCCCTAAAAGAAATATTATATAATTAACATTTACAAAATACTTTTTAAAAGCTTTTGGTGATGAAAATTATTCATTATGTATTAATATAATTTTAAAAAATAAAATATTATATCAGAATGAGAAAAGAAGGAGGAAAGGAAGGGATGGAGGTAAGAAATAAGAGAAATAAAACTGGAAAGAGAAAAATTCAGAAAAGGTATTTGTATCAGGACAAGTTCTTATAAAATGTAGTTATAGGCATGTGATTTTGTTTGTGTCAAAAAATTTCTTTTAAAATTAATTTTATAAATGATAAAAGGATAGAAAACTCTAATAATAAATTACCTACCAGTAGTGCCCCCAATCTTTATCCTTCAGTATTGGGAAACCTGTGCTCCATTCTTTTGTCTTAATAACTATGACCTCAAGGATCCATCATAATATTTTCCATGAATTACCATATAGATAGTTCTGAGTTTATTTCTTTGTGGTAGATCTAGAATCATGGACTCATGAGATTTTGAGGTCTTTGAATAATGGTGTTATGTATTGTAAGAAGGAAGAGTGATTAATTTTGCCAAAACAAATAACAGAAATTTTGAAGCTCAGTGTGAATTGCACTTAGAATATCATAAGTTTAACTGAAAATAAAAGCAATAGAAATGAACTTGCTTTGTTAGGTGTTGTGTATGATTGTTGTGAAAGCTGTTAATATCTAATCATTTTTGTGGGCTAAGGCATTTTTAATTAGAAACCATTGATCTGTCAGGAAGATAACTATTTGTTTTTATTTAAATCATTATATCAAAGGACATGGAATTATATTTTCTTTTATATAATAACATGCATATAAATAAAATGAGATAATATGATAGTAATAAAGTTAAATTTCTTAGCATCATCTTCAAAGGAAAACATTTCAGAATTTATAAGAAGTAAACTTTACCCAAATTTGATAATCTTTTAATTTTTGGTGATGGTTTTTGAATAGTCAAATTAATGATTATGAAAAATATCTGTTCTTAAAAATTATGAAAAAAGGTGTAAATGTAAATCTACCTTTATACAACTATAAGATTTTCCCTAGAGCACTGAACAATTTATAACTCCAAAATGGCGTATCTTTGAAAGATTAATCTATTTTGTGTCCTTTAGTGGGTAATAGCTTCCACTTATTAAATATTCCCTGATGAGAAATTACTGCTTTTACCATCCCATTTCCTATTTAAAAACCCTACTTCACAGGTATTAGGAGAGATCTAAGTGAAAAATAAGCTCAGTGAATGGATGTTCAATTACAGTGTAACACCTTTTTAAGTACCATTTCAAAAAGTCAGACTATGTACTTGATAGAACTTAGAGGAGGTCATGTCCCAAAGAATTACTCATAATGATTTAATTCATTCATTTTATAGATTATAGTTTCCACTCTTCTATTGATGCACTGTGTATTTATATGTTTAACTCCCATTAACACTAATTGTAGCTTTGCACATAAAGCAGAAATATCTTTAAAAGAAATAGTGTCTTTTCCAATCTGTTAACTACCTACTCCCTATACTCTCCAGACCTATGTACAATTTTGGATTGAAATAAAAAATTTGAAATTTGTACAATAAGGACATTTGAATTATCGATAGATTTAATTTAGAGGGTTATCTTTAGCATTTAAAATCTTCTAAGTGTGATTGACTTACAAACTGAGAAAAGTATTTCTTTTCTGAATGTCATTATTTAGAATCAATTTTACATGTTGCTTAATGAATCATCATAGAACATTCATACAAATCCTATTTGTATAAAGAGTGTTAAGCTTAATATCTTGACAGCCCCTCTCAATATAGATGCTAAATTTTACACAAAGATACTTGATACATATTTAGATTTCATAAAATTCATACTTGAAAAAATTTCACATGTCCAATGTATCGCAACCTTTAGTTTTAAATTTTTTTGATTAATTGAATTTACTACTAAAATAATGCCCTCTAGTACCTGTATCCAAAATGACAAAAGTGTTCTGTTTAAAAATTAAAATTTCTTTAACAATCGATTTTTTTGAATTCTTATCCAGTATTTCCTCCACTTCACTGAATTTATTTGTTGTGAGAGTTTTGAACTTTTGGAGGCATTTTATTGTGTTACTCTGTTCCTATTGTGTTTCTGTGTTGAAATTTGCGTTTTTATTGTGAAGGATATCTCTACCACAGTTAAGTGAATGCCTTTTTGCTGAACTACTTTCTCTTTATTTTGTGTCATGAGCTATGAGTGCATCTCAGCATCATAACACCCGCTCAACATAATAACAGTGCTATGATCAGTCTATAACCCTGCTTAGAGAGGAGATAGTAATTGACCACTTCAGAAAAAAAAATCATAAAACTATACAGCTATACAAGCCATAAAATTTTATATAAAATATTCTTCATGAATCCACTAGTCTAAAAGTGAAAAAGGAGAGCAATACTCTGGAATAGTCTGACAAACAAGATATTAAAGAGTGTCAATCTATATTTAAAGCTTATAGGACATGAAAGAAACAAACTAAAAACTAACCAACCAATAAACAAATAAATTGGGCTGGGGGTGTGGCTCAAGCGTTAGCGCGCTCGCCTGGCATGCGTGAGGCCCGGGTTCGATCCTCCGCACCACATACAAGCAAAGATGTTGTGTATGCCGAAAACTAAAAACTAAAAAATAAAATAAAATAAAATAAACAAATAAATCAAAGAAGGGGAAAAGACTGAGGTAGGTAATACAAGGAAAGAGGGGAAAAAAGACAAAAGTGTAGAAAGTATGAAAAGGAGTATGAATAAAATGGTTAGAAAATATAAATTCTGTTAACCCATTCAAAATCAAAAGAAATACATAAAATTGGATGAAAGTATACATTATCAAATAATAGTGGGAATGTATCAAATCAACACAAAAGAATACCATTGAAATTAAAAAAAAACTAATAGTAGAGAGAATTATATTATTCCTTGCTAGACTTTATGATGTGGAGAAATTCTTTTCTTTCAGGAGCTTCCAGATTTGGATTCCATCAGGATTTTGGAGGCATTAGTTTTTGGGAGATAAATACACATGCCTCCAACCCAGCCCCACATGACTACAGCTACCATCCAGTTTGTTCATCAAAGTAGGATGGACTTCTTAGTTATATCTCTTATAACATTATTAGATTGTAACCTTGTTAGGTTACAGCTCTAATCATTTCACCTCATCTTTAACACAGGAGCTTTGGGGGAACACCTCATATGCAAATTATAATATTCTATCCCTGGTCCCCAAAACCTCATTGCCTTCTCATAATGAGAAATGCATTCAGTCTATCTCCAAGAGTCCCCATAGTCTTAAAACAGTATTGCCCCAAAATCCAAGTCCACCATCTCCTTTGAGAATTAAAGCAAATTCTTTACTGGGACTCCTTACTAAAGTCAATAGCAGGCTACATATATTCAATATGTAGTAGCACAGGATAAAATTTTCCTTTTCAAAATGGAGAGATGGAGACAAAGAAAGAAGGGATAGGACCAAAGAAAGATATGAACCTAACCAGGCAAAAATTTCCTGTACCTCCACTCCCAGCACCTGGGTACATAGTAATGAGATATTCTCTCCAAAGGGCTTGGACAGTCCCATTCTTTGGACCTACTGGAGAGATTATTCATGGCCTCTTTCTTATTAGCATACCTCTCTCCCCAGCCCGCAGCTTACCTGGGCAGATTGTACACATTAGTGGCATCTCTTAATTCCTGGAGTCTCCATTCCAGGTCTGGTTCCACCTTCACATCTTCACACATCACCAATTCAGAGAAAGCCCACAGGGATTCTGAGCTTGCTACTCTTCACCTGGCCCTCCAGACCTTCATTTAAATCTTGGTGGAAGCCTCCATGGCCCTGTATCACCAGCATCTTGCATTACTAAAGAACAAGCACCTTGTGCACAATGTCAGGGTCTTCTGCCAGCTTAAGCAGTAGCTAGTTACCCTGGTACCAGAGCTGCAATGGCCTCTGATCTGCCTGGGTGACTGCATATGGTGAACCAAATTCTGGGCAAACAACTTCTAGAGCATGCTGTATAAAAAGGATTCCCCCATGGTTTCTTCTAAAAGGAACTGTTACTGTTACATCCTTGAACCTGAGATGAATTCTTTAGTGGATGTAATCTTTTCAACAACCACACCTTCCTTGGCTATACTTTTATATGCACTTTTCTAGCCAAACTGCAAATTTTTAAAATCCTTCAGCTTTGTTTTCTGCTACCAATTATCACAAACCTAATAGCAATATCCATGCTACAGCCTGAATGCTGAGTTATCTTGAAATTTCCTCTTCCAGATTAATTATTCCATCACCTGTTTTCATGTAAAGTCTCAAGAGGTGGGTATATATATATATATATATATATATATATATATATACACATTTTTTTTCCAGAATATATAACACAAATGTCCTTTAGTCCAATTCCCAACAGAATTCTCATTTCCTGATATAACCTCATGAGCACAGTCTTTGCTGTCTGTAATCCTATCAGCATCCTGCTCTTCTGAGTTCCCACAGAATCACCTATTTATCTCCGCTTACAATATATCCTCATGTTTCTCCAGTCTGCATCTCCAAACTTTTGCAAAGTGCTCCCACAAACCACTTTTGAAAGTGTCTGAAGTTATGGTTAGATTAATCACAGTGACAATCCCACTTCTCAGTACCAAAGCTGCATTGGCCAGCTTTTCATTGTTGTGATCAAAAGACATGACAAGAACCACCTAGAGAATGAAATGTTTATTTTGGCACACAGTTTTGGAGGTTCAGTTCATGGGCTGTTGGTTCCATTGCTCTGGGCCTGAGATGAGGCAAGTGTCATGGCAGAAAGGCATAGCAGATGAGCATTGCTTTGCTCATGGCAGTAGGAAGGAGACAGAATGAGGTGGAAGGGGCCCAGAGAGAAGATGAACCTTTCCAAGTCATACTCCCAGAGGCCCTCCTCTTCCAGTCCGATGGAACATACCTACTATTACCACTATTACCATTAGGTCACAGCTGTCATAATTTAATCATTTTACTTCTGAATATTTCTGCATTTCCACAGGAGTTTATAAGGAGTACCATGTATCTAAACTTGAATACTTTTATCAAGTTATTTTATTGTTCTATTTTTCTCTCAATGTTGATTGTATGTTTTCTTTTTACCCTGATTGGAATATAAACTTCAAGATGACAGGATTTTTTTAAAAATTAATCATTTCTCTTCATGTAACAACATATAACAAGTAGCTAGAATAATTTTCAATAAGTGGTGTTCAGTGTATTTTTGTTGGTTTATTATTTAAGTAGCTTCCTATAGTTTGATTTGAAAACTATTGGAGTAGCAACCTATGGGGCCTAAGATGAATTTTATAGAAGACAACTTATTTAACAATAATTTTGTTTAAATCAGCTGGAAATCTCCTACACTGTGTCCATTGGAAAAAGAAAAAAAACTCACAGAAAATTGGAGAGGGGGCTAGGAAAACTAAATTCTGTTCTCAGCTCTGTCACTAACCTAAAATAAACAAAGTCACATATTCAGGTTTGAAATATTTTTACCTCTGTATTATGAAGAAGATGGAATGAACATCAATGAGTTTCCTCCATTTCTACAATCCCCTCTCTGAGCAAGCCTTCTCTAAACATAAAAAAAAAAAACTTACAAAAAAGTTTAAATAAATCCATCCACTGGGATCAAAATGCAATTTGGCATAGCTCAGTAAGCAATCTGATGCTATACCAACTTGCAAGGTTCTGCACTCCAGTGAGCACCATAAAAGCAGAGCACATGATGGGGAAACAATGAACAAATAAACGAGAGGAAATTGGCATGGCCAATATTTGAGATAATGAATAGGGAACTTAGGTGGTAAGGAGCTGCTGTATTGAGAGAGATGGTGGTGAAATATTTTATAATAGTTCTAATTTACTGACCAGGCTTAAGCATTTTTTTTAAATTTCATAAGAGGTGACAAAATAATTTGAATGAGTAGAAATATAGCAAGCCTTGGAATGATATAACCTGCTATATTAGATTTTCTTCTTTAAATAATTGAGATCTATATGTCATGGAAGATGTGAAAATAATATCTGAAATTAGGGTGCTTTTAACTGGGAGGGGAACATTTTAAGTGGCAATAAAACACATTAAGTGAAAAAATTTTAAATGAACATACAGTTCTTCAGGATTGCAGAGATAGGAGAGACTATGCAAACAGAACACATCCAGTAAAGCTTCACTTGAGGGATGTTGAAAGGGCATTTTAACTTGTATCTGTTTACTTTCTATTCCCACTTTCTTTGATTCTTATTGTTGTTTTACTATTTCTCTTATATAGTGCTAAATATAACAATGTTATAATTATGTGCATTATATGTCTTTAATTGTCATTTGTATTCATATTACAAACTATGTATTGAAAACTAATAATAAGTGATATCTCTGATCTTTTGTTAAACAGAGGGTGATAGTTCTTTACTTGAAAAGAGGGGATAAAAACATTGATTCATTAATCAAAGTGCTTTAACAGTGCTTTTTATTATAAAGCTAATCATTAGGTAACTTTAAAAAGTATTTTTAGGGAAGCATGATTATCTGGCTGAAGGTGAATTTATGATATGGTAAAAGTACCAAATATTCCATACAGTTCATACTTCAAATTTTAAATTTTGATCTTTTCTTTGACTATTGATCTGTGGTACACCATAATCTTTTTAAAAATATTTAATTGATTTTATTTTGCAAATACATGACAGTAAAATGCATTACAATTCTTATTACACATACAGAGCACAATTTTTCATATCTCTGTTTGTATATAAAGTATGTTCACACCAATTCATGTCTTCTTACATGTACTTTGGATAATGATGTCTATCACATATTCTTTGGATGTGCTGAGTGATAACAGTGAGCAGCAGCTGAGGGTAGCACCAGACCAACCACACAATCAAAATAATAAATAGCCATTACTCTGCAGTGAAGTATTTTGATGAGTTACAATATATTGTAGGCTAGATTATTGAATGCCATTTAGATTTACTTCTTTTTATTTACGTAAAGTATTTTCAACTTATGATTTTTGAGGGGTAAGGTAGCCTCAAATAATAGAGCATCTGTAGAAAGACTTTCTAATCCATCTTGCCTCTGTAGGAAGACAAGATAAGAACTTATGGAAAAAATATTTTCCAGTATATAGGAGTTATTCTCATGGCAACTGTGTATTTGCTGTTGTTATGCTTGCTGTTGTTTTGTTCTGGGTCCCAATTTTGTAAATGAATTCCTTTAAAAAAAGCATATTAGTATTCATTATGGAAAAGGTAGAACGATTATTTTAAGGGAAAACTATCATTACTTAGCCAAGTGTGACTTGTAATGAACTTTAAAATATACGTTAAATCAGGAATTTTAAGCTATGGTGGAATTTAATCTTGCCAAAAGTAAAATTATTTCTTAGGACAAAATGTTGTATTATAATATAATAGCCTAATTCTGTCAAAATATAACTCAACTATTGAATTAAAATTTATTAAATTCTTGAGAGCTTATTATATACCAGCAGTGCTTTTCCACATACCTCATTAGATAATAACAGAGATATTTTAAAATGTAGTTTCATTTAAAAACACATTAGGATTAACTTTAATTACCACAATAATAGTTGCAATGCTTACCAATGAAGGCAGAATATATTCTTTAATTAGTGTACAAAGAAACAAAATATGACCCCTGACATTATTTAGAAGAAAAAGTCAAGATTCTCTTTCAGAAAAATATTGAAGTGTTACCGTGTGTCAAGTACTTTTGTGATGTTCATCATGCATTACTTCATTTTATCATTACATAAGTCATCTGGAACACGTTCTATTATTATGCTTCCGAAATAACTTAACAGAAAATTGAGGTACTAAGTATTCAAACAGAATGTTTATACAGGTGATGTGGCGAGGTTTTAACTTGAGAAATTTGATTCTTGCCACTGAGTTGTTAACCATCACACTACAAAAAGAAAAGAAAAAGAAACAAGTAAGAAAAGTTCAATAAAAGTAGATTTTAAATTTACCAACAATTTTATAAGATATTCTTTATGTTTTAATGAAAACATTGCATTCTAAACACCTTATGAAAACATATATAAGCCTCCTAATATTGCCTCTATTTTTGTACACCAGAGGACACTTCAGAATCAGAGTTCTTTACCTGCAGTTTATTCATGGCATCTGGTCAAGGTCAAAAGGGATTAAAAATGATTGTCCTGTTTAGTGCTTATTAGTTAAAGTTTGTTTGTAATATTTCTGTATTAGAAAGCATTTCATTTTTCCAGAAACTGTTATTGGGAAGAGTTATTAATGTTTTTATAGTTAGAAATTCTTAAAAGATAGTGCTTTTTGTTTTTCTTATTTGATGTGAATTGTCTTTGGAGAATAAAATTTTGTCCATAGAGCTTACTTTTCTTTTTCTACATAGCCCTACCATGACTGTTAAAATGAAAGACTGAGTTGCTTAGTGTTTTTCATCTTACATGTGCAATGTTGCCCTTACAATCATGGGTCATTTATTTGGAGATGATGACGAATATTTTATAAATTCAAGTTACAATATGAATATGTTCATTGATATATTTAACAGGTATATATTAATTATTATTCCTTTTTAAAGTACTATCAGATATCTAACATAAAATGATCAAGCAATTTCATAATATAATTATGAAAAAAATATACTTTGTTTAACACTTAAAAATGCTTCCTCCAAACAAAAGTGAATGAGGTTACACTGGACCCTTCATATTTATATCCATGGGTTCCACACCCAGGAATTCAACCAACCATACATAGAAAATATTTGAAAAACAAATTATGTCTGTCTGAACATGTAGAAACATTTTTCTTGTCACTATACCCTAAACAATGCAGCATTATAGTTATTTGCATAACATTTGCATTGAATTAGGTATTATATGTAATCTGGAGATATTTTAAAGTTTATATATATATATATATATATATATATATATATATATATATATATATATAATTATATGCAAATTTTACTTGATTTTATATATGGGACTTAAGCATCTGGAGATTTTGGTATCCACGGGGAGTCCTGGAACTAAGCTCCTGAGTGTTGACTCAATAAATCATGTAGAGAAGAAATTTTTGGTCAGTTGCTCTATTTTTGTTAATAAAACACAACTTATATGATAATAGTAATTTAATATCTAATAAAAGTTAAGAGTAAGAAACATTTCATTCAAAATAGCATGTTCAGTAAAGCACCAATAAGCTATTTAATATTACATGGTCTGTTTCTCACTATTGTATCGAAGTAAAATCTTGGCTTCTTGTTTCATGCACACAAACCCTATCAAGAAAAAAATGAAATTACCTTTACAACTTTTGGCTCCATTGACAGTTTTCAATGTTTAATTTTTAATGCAGATTTATGTGCATTAAATTTCATATGGAATATGTATGGAAATATCATTCAAAATAACATTGTCAGTGATCTTAGAGGGAGAAAGCCACTTAGCAAGGGATAAATGCCCAGTAGCTATCCTCTAAGCATTTTTAGCTCTTTATGTCACTGTATTTCTTTAAATGATCCTATTTTTAAAAGTTGTCTTGCAGGAAGGGAAAGAGCAGAAAATCCATATTTAGTAGTTAGCCCATAATACTTTCTTTGTGTTTTTTGACATCTCAGAAAATTAATCTTATTGAACTATACAGCATTAATACAAATAAATTACTCCTTCTACACCTAGGAGGCTGTGATTGTGATTTAAGATCATCCCATAGCTTTTCAGAGCTAAGAACAAAGGAAAGATGTTCAATTTCAGATTAACATAGCATCATAAAGAATAAATTTGTATATAGTTATATATATACCTTGGTGAAGACACTTTAGTACCATTACATCATCAATGTAAAGTTTTACGGTAATGAATAATTAAAACACAAAGCATTCATATGCAGATATCTTATCTGCAGAAAGCCCAGAAACTGTCTTGTGATTTACATTCATACCTTTAATTCACAAGAGTAAATAGATGTTCCCTGAAATGCCCCTTTCTTTCTTCCTTCCTTCCTTCCTTCCTTCCTTCCTTCCTTCCTTCCTTCCTTCCTTCCTTCCTTTCTTTCTTTCTTTCTTTCTTTCTTTCTTTCTTTCTTTCTTTCTTTCATGAGCCTTTTGATATCTACGAGAGGCAGTTACAGCCATTCCCCCCCTTGGGCATGTTCAAGTGTATGCAGGTCATCACCTAATGCTATTTGCAACCCCATGTTTTTCTTTCCTGTCCAAAGGATTTCTTTCATTTTCACTTTTGCCATAGGGCTTTAAAAATAAACTTACCATAGTCTGCACTTATAGAGTGTCTAACATAACACAGAAATGTTAACAATATATTTTGGCATTATCACTGTTATAAGCACCTATATAAAAGGAGAATGTTTTAAGCATTCTGATTTTGCCACAATAGATTTCTGTTTAATGGTTATATTGTGTTACTAATCTGAGAAAGTGCAGTAATTGTGAATAGGCTTAGTTTAAATTTGATTTTTAGGTATAATTTAATTTTTATAATCCAAAAGGAAAAATATTGCTGTTAATGATAATTAATCATTTGTTAATCTATTACCACAAAATAGCAGAAGTTTATATTAAAACATCCATAATTTAATAAACTAAAGCAATTTTAATGAATACATAATACTATTTTGTATGCATCAGACATTCACATAGAAAGGCTAAGGTGTTTTCTGGATTGCCCTTCCTGGACACAGATAGGTCTTACATTTACATAAGATTTGACTTGTGGTCTTACGATGTTTGCATGGTCATATAGATACAATCTATACTAAGAAAGAAATATTTCTTAATTCCATTATTTGCTTAATGATTGCATAAAAACCTGTAGTATATATTTTCATTTCTAGGGTTATTGAAAAGGGACACTGTTCACATCCATCTTTGTAGTTATAAATAAGGTTATAAATATAAAGGTGAAAAATTAAAGGAATGTAGTGCTACTTAAAAATATACATGTAAAAATATCTAAAGACAATGCTGATTTCAATACCATTGTTCCTCCCAGGGTACCTAATTTCAATTTCAGCAGTTTATTTTCCTTTCATTTTTTAAATTTTGGGTCCAAAATGCAACATCAACTTGGAAAACAATAGACCATCATATTTAACAAAAGTATCTCTGAATTTTGTCCATATCTGCCATATATAGGATTAGTGTTTCAAATAGTAGTCTTTCAGCAAATGTAAAAACCATGAAATAGAATGACCATATTACTATCATGCAAGCCATTCAGACTTTGCACCTGGGAAGGAAGCATGAAGAAGAGTGTACATAACTATTGTTTCTACTCTTCACTGAAAAATAATTGAGAAGGAAAATACAAAATTTTAGAGGTAATTGTAACTACTGAAGAAAAGAAAATATTTAACATTCCAAAAAATTCATAATACTATTTTTGTCAAATCTTGGATGGGCTTTGTAGATGCTTGAAAATGGAATGTGAAATCAAGTGCATCAATTAACTTACTCAATGTCCTTACTCATTCCTTGATGTGTCCTAGACCTGTTCAAACCAATTCTGACAGTCTTATACAAAGACAGGAAGTTAGCTCCCTTTAGAAATTTCATGACATGCCTCTTAACTCCTATTTTGTGTGAGTATTTCTCTGTGAAGTCACTTTAGCAGACCATGGATTCATGCTTGTTCAACATCCTATAAAATACATCTTTTCTGTTTAGCTGAGCTTTCAGAGTTAAGTGCTAAAAGAGGAGTAGAATTCAATAAAAGTTGAATAATATCTCATGCCAGATAATTGTGAGGATATCACATAAGTTTTCATATCCATCTGTGAAATTATACATCATATAATCGGAGATTAACAACAAAGTTCAGTATTGTCAGTAGGAAGATCAAAAGCATAATCTTAATTCAAAGTTACTTCCATTTTCTTTCTCAATGAATATAATAATTTTTTGTAATATAATAAATTGTCACTGGAATTTCTTTATATTGATGATACATTAAATAAAATTTCATCATACATTTGGGTATTTAATACTTTTCAGATAACCTCCTATTTGTTCACTGAAATTCAGGTACACCTAACCTTTTATTATGACTCTTAGTCCAGATGTTTTCATCTTATAATTTAAAAATCTTCAAGTAGTTTAAATTACATTCTATCTTAAAAAATTTAAAATATTTAAAAATAATACTTGTGTGTCTAAAATTCATATTTTATATTCTTCACATAGTGAAATTAAAACTGTTATGACAAAAATTGAGAGATCACATTATATGTGTAAGACAAATAAATTAGAATATTTCCTAATAATGAGGAAAAGTAGAAAATTTCTTAAGGACTTTGAGTCATAATCCACACTTTATCTTACATATGACACATGTCATTAAAATTCTTGTTGTTATGTTTGGATCTGGACTTTTCCCACCCAAAGCTCATGTATTAGGAACTGCAGCAATCCTGAGAGGTGAAATGATTAGTCCCTTAGGACTGTGATCCCATCAGTGGATTAGTCCATTTGATGGATTAATAATTTTAATTTGAATAGGCTGCTGGATGATAAGTGAAAGCAGTTAGGGTCTGGCTTCAGGTAGTAGGTCATGGTGAGCGTGGCCAGGTGTATTTATATTTTCTCCTGACTTCTTTCTTTCTCCCTCTATTTCCTGGCTGCTGTGAAGTGAGCACTTTTCCTCTGCTTCACCTTTCTGTCATAAGATTTTTGCCTCACCTCAGGCCTTGAGTAATCCTACCAGGAATTGAGATATCTGAAACTGTGAGTTCAAATTAAACTTTTCTTCCTCGACGTTGTTCTCATCAGGTATTTTGGAAACAGCAGTGAAAAGCTGACCAACACGATGGTCATCCCAAATACAATATAAAATACTTTCTTTTAAAAGTTTCAAAGCAGGTTGAAGGCTGTGGCCCTTACCTAAAGTCCCAGCTATTTGGGAGACTGAGATAGAAGGATTGCAGTTTAAATAGCAGCCTCAGAAAATTAACAAAACCTCTACTCCAAAAAAATAAAAATGGCTGGGGATATACTTCAGTGGTAAAGCACACCTGGGTTCAATTCCAATACTGCCAAAAGAAGGTCAATGTGAGACTGGGAGTGTATCTCAGTGGTAGAGTACTTGTTTGACTCTGTGTGTGTGTGTGTGTGTGTGTGTGTGTGTGTGTGTGTCTAGGTTCCAGTCCCTAGCACTACAAAAAACAAAGACACAAGGCAATGTATATTATGATCAAGGAAAATGTTTGTAACATTGATTGGATTGCATTTTATTTTAGGTTCATTTTACATCTAGCCATTTGCTTTTTTATTAAGTTTGTATCTATTTCCTCAGACAAATGTAAGTGGAATCGCCAAGTAGTAAACACATAATGACGTCATGGGACAGTTTCAAAATTCCCTGGGCCTAGTTTCTTTATGTCTAAAACTAAAATTGGCAACCACATGCACAGGCCTATTCACAGTATATATCACCCAGTAAGGACATAGTTTGTGGTATGTCCTCTACTTTATGATTTTATTTTGAATATTTAAAATATTTTTAAAATACTCCTAATGTATACCAGGTATAAGATTTATCAAATTTGCCTTTTTCAAAAAGTATGAAATATAAATTTTATACATTATTTTTTTTGCAGCTAACTATTTTCTAGAAAAATAAAGGATTATGAAGCGACTCTACCAAGTTTAATTATCTCAATGATCCCTTTTGTTTTGGGGAAGATAAGTGTGTCCTACTGTGGGGCACAAAAGAAGACTCATCTGCTCCTGCCTTCCTCCAGTTCCTCAGCATCAGTCTACTAGCTCCTCTCCAGGCAATAGGGAAGAAGCCCGTGTCTCTCCCCTGTGCTTACACAGCTGGCATGTGTGATGATCATTATCAGAGTAGATACCACTGTCTATAATGCAGCTATGTCTTGGTACAAAGAAAGGAATGTTTTCAAATATTTCAAAAAATAAGTCAAAAGGAAGCTTGAGCATGTGGCAAAAAATATTTCCGTTTCTATATATATCATTGTAAAGTATTTGTCAGCTCCACGTAGAATGGTTGTTAAAGATTTGTGATAATATCACATGCAAACTTTCATAAATGCCACCTCATTTTTTCTCACAAACATTTCTGAGATTTTATTGGGATACATACATTGTCCACATTTAATAGACAAGGAAAGGAGGTACAGAAAAGTTAGATGCTTTGCTAAAATTTGCGCAGTTAGGGAAGGGTAAATTAAGATCACAATCAGGTTTTTGTCATCTGGTAGATGTTTAGTTCATGTTTATTTTGTCAGTGAAACTAGTTTACTCTCTTGGGAATCCAAGGCAGAAGAGAAACATTGTATAGAGGAAAAGGAAAAAAATAGTCACGTTCAATAGCTTAACATGTACTTTGCTTTGGGCCTTATTCAATGTCATGTCATATATTTTTGCAGGATCGATTAAACTGTACATACACTTTCCAAAGAGCTTCAGAAATTCTTGTTTGCACTCCAGTGCACAGGGCATATTATTTTGCAATACATGGACATAATGCAGCTTTTTATGAAAGACAAAGTTATTTCACAGTTCCAAGGCCACACTCTTTCTTTAGAAGAGTGACTGCAGATTGAAAAATGCAAAGCCCTTTGCTCTTCATAGTTATTTTTCCTCTCAGTTAATGGCATAAATCGCTGAACTTTTCTGAAACTCAACCCATTTCTTGACCTATGACATAGAAGTGACTCAAAAACAAGGTATCTGGATGCTTGAATACATAACAATGTTCTTGTAGATGTGCAGACTTTGAGGCACATAGGTAGAAATCTTTCTGCACAGGTGCAGTGGTTAATTTTTCAGCAAAAGCCTGAACAAGGCACATTACATTACAAGTGGTCAGAAAAAACATATTCTTAAAGAACAAAGGCATGTTTGATGGTGGGACTACTGTGTGTAGCAATGCTGCCAGCAGGCGAGCTTACCCACCCCTTCCTGAAACTCATGTTAGCTACTCAGTGGAATCCAGCTAACTGCATATGTTCAAAATAATTTTTTTTTAAAACTGTTTACACAAAAATTTCCAAGTTGCATTTTTTGGGTTTAAAATATAATTTGATAACTTTGAGAATGCCATATTTGGTAGATTTTGGCCATCTGTGTTTCCATATCATAAATTCATATGTATATATTTATATATATACATGATTTATACATATATACATATCAAGTCTTAAGATTATCAAAGCTTATTTGTCAGAAACTTGGAAAATATGTGTCAATTCTCAACCTTGATAAGGACAAAATGGGTAAAATTACCATCATGGTCAAAAATGGTATTGGCCAAAGAATGAGAAGGGAAATCTCCACCCTTTGATTTTCTTTCTGCCTTCAGGGAAACTCTGATTTGATTTCAATCAAGAATCTAACATTCAGAATGGATTTATTCCATGTAACAAACCTCAACTTTCCCCTTCCTATCTCTTTCACCTAAATCTGACTAAGAATGGGGATACTATAATTGCTTTTAAAATGCTGTCTTCTCCTCTTACATATATGATCCTGAAAGTAAAGGGATTTTATCTGTAAAAGGGGTCATTCTTGATCAAATGCTTCTTTTGTTTGCTTCTGAAGATCTGATTAAGGATGTTTTACTCTAGAATTACTCATCAGGTACTGTATGGCATACTCTTTTGGGGGAAATTGAAGCTAACAACAAAATAATCAAAACGTTTTTCTGGCCCTCCAAAAATTTACACTTAAAAAAAAAACTCCCTTCTGATTTCTCCTTTTGTATTTCATGTTGATCCTTAACTATTATGACTAAAATATTGAGCAAGTAAAATGAAGACATGTAAACACAAACTTCCAGAAATCCATTGATCATCGAGTGGTAAGATATGCATACTATAGAAACAGAGTGTTGTTAGCATTAAATAGAAATTTCAGTAAAAAAAAATAGCATACTAAAAATAAAACTCTAATGATCGATCCTATCTCTGCCTACCTTACATAATTTTACAGATATACTGAGTCATTAGCATGTAATGAAGTACCCAATTCTTATGTGCCCTGCTGTTTTCAACTCTTGCAGATTGTCAGTTCTCAGTTTTGAAATAAGCTGCATGATGTGAAAGCTCTTCCTGTGACTGGTCTGCTAAACTGATATGCTTCCTGACTTCCTTAGGCTTTTCTTCTGTTGCAACTCAATGCTGATAGCATGATCCATGCTTTTGCTTTTAAAAACCATTTACACAGCAAAATAATTTTTTGAAGTGTTTCTTTGTGTATGCCAGTTTGTTTATTTTTCTATTTTCCACAAAGGATTTCTAATGTGCTTATACTAACATTTGCCTTTAGCCCAGAGAAAATTTTGATTTTGTTTTGTTTTAAAAAGGGAACTGCCTTTCTTCACATTAGGATATGAATGGCACCTGATTTAATTTTGATTCAATATCCAACTATCATCTTAAATGATTTGTTTAGAAAAGAGCAAACAAACTTCAGGATAGGAAAATATTAAATGGATGCTGCCAGGTAAATCAGCCACTAGCCAAATGAATGATTCAGCTGTTGCTATTCCAGATTGGGAATTTGAAGATTTGATATGAAATGAAGAATGTATAGTTTCTTTTCCTTAACTTTTATATTTATTATATGATGGAAATTCACTATTTTGAACATGTTGGCTTAATTGAAATATTTTACTGAAAGTAAGTTTACCTTTTTATTTTTAATTTTTTAAAATGTGGCTACTAGAAAATTATGTATGTGGTTTCCATTCTACTTTGACTAGAAAGTTGTGTTTTGACAATAGATCAACCTATGAGATCTTTTAGATATATCATCTGATATTATGTTTTTTTTAAATTTTTTTAGGATGATGCTATTTATTCTTTATATTTTTAATTATGAAAAACTCTTGGAATAATTTCCAGCTTTTTAAAATATGTACCTCTCCAGCTGTCTTAAAGTTGAATTGACATATAAAATTGTAAATTTTTATGGTGTAAAACAATCTTTTGATGTGTGTATACATTATAAGGTGACCAAATGAAGCTACTTAACACATTATTTAGCTCACTTTTTGGATAGAATATTTAAGATCTACATAGCAATTTTCAGCTATACATTACATTATCAACTGTAGTCTACCTGCTGTACAATAGATTCCAGAACTTATATTCTAACAAAAACTTTCTACTTTTGACAATATCACTCCCATTTCCCCCACCTCCTACCTTCTAGAAACAACCATTCTATTCTCTGCTTCCATGACTTTGACTATTTTATATTCCACATACAAATGAGATCATGCTGTATTTATCTTTTTTATTTCACTTAATGTAATGTCCTCCAGGTACATCTGTTGTCACAAAATGACAGGGTTTGTTTATTTTTTTGAGGTCAAATAATATTCCATAGTGTGTATGTATCTTTATAGCTATTGATCTGTTTATGCCATATTTTCTGAAGCCATTTGTCCTTGTGATAGACATTTACATTAATCTCACTTCATTTATTCTTGGGACATTTGAAAAACTATTTTGAGAATAATAACTAATAGGGAACTAATAGGGCAGGAGAGATACTATTTTGCTACATAGAATTTTTAATTATTTTTTCTTTAAAAAATATTCCTTTTCTCCCATTAACTGTTTAATCCTTCCTTAGATTTCTCCATATCTTCATATCAATATGCTGTATGGTCTTAAAACAAAAACTATATAATAATGTAAGCATAATAAATATCAAAAGCAGATTCCCAGGCATATTCAATGTTCCTGCAATTAAATCCCTAAACTGTATAATCCTATTTATCTGCTGTTTCCTGCTGTTTGTCCACATGCCTGTGGGCAGAACATAACAATTCCTTGGGAAGATTAATGCAAAGTTATTCCCAGGTCAGGTGTCAGGATGAGCCTGGTGACTGGAACATCATTGTAGTGCTAATAATCTAGATTTGGATCTTTTTTTTTTTCAATCAAAAATTTGCACAGAAAACTTTTCTTCTTTCTACAGAGAACACTTAGAAGAGTATACTATCTGTCTGCAGCCAAATTTTAATGAAAGTTTTAAGTAAAAAATACCAAATTGACAATACCAAATGGGAAAATATTAAGGAGGGATACTAGTCATTTATCTTTAAAATTCCCAAGACTGGGCCTGATATGTTAGAAATAGCTCAACAAGGACAAATAATCAGTTAAATGTCTCTTTATGTCCATTATTTTCTCTAGCAGGCAAATGTATTCTGTATTTCCACACAGATTTTGATCAAGAGTATAAAAGGAAGTTAGAGTCTCTCACAGAATGAATTCCATGACTCTCTCTGTACCACCCTGTCATTACATAATTGGAAAACATGACTAGCAGTATGATATCCAGGGTAGTATTATCATATGATATGTTAAGAGGTATTTTTAGAGAAAATATGCAATTATTAATAAAATATCAACACAGGAAGGAAATCTTTATAAAAATATATGCCAAATCTTCATTTTTCTCAGATCATATCCAAAGTCAGATCTATATTAAAACATTACATCTGGTGTAGATATTTGCTTTTATAGCAAAATTTGGTCTGTATTTGAAAGCATTGTAAATGTTTTTCCAACTTTCCAAGATTCAAAAATATATAAAATTTGCAAATCAGGAAAGGAAAGGTGCTTCAGTTAAAGGAAATGTGCTTCATTTAAAGGAAAAAAAAGAGTTTATGACTTATACACTTAAATTATAAAGATAAAATTGGAATTCTAGACCAGTTTCTTGAGGGGAGAAACAGAAAGGTCAAAAACTTCTGATGACAGCAGAAAAAGGTTATCCTTTTTCTAAGATCTAAAAGATAACCCTTGCATCCATGAATCTAAGTTAACAGAAAGGTCAGTGGGTAGTTTACCAACTGTCTCAAGGGTTTTAGCTACATGATGGCAGACAAAAATGTTTCAAGATGTAATTTTAGGAAATATGATACATATAAAATATTTTTGGCCTATTTTCATCTTTATTTTCTGTTAAAGAAATTATGTTCTTTTCATTTCTGGAAGAAAGACGTTTATATATTGTACATCAAACATTTCTGTGAAGGGTTTCCAAATATTCACTGTTAATTAGAACCTTAAAGTAATCTGAAAATTTAAGAGCTAAGAGGTCAACCCTTGGAATACTGTTGCATTGGGATGTTGATAACTGGGTCATTTCAAATCCCATGTAGTTAATTATTTTAGCTTGCATTTATTAAACTTGCACAAGGTGGTACAGATACAATGATGAAGTCAACAGCTTCAGTGTTTCATGTCTGGAGAATTCCAAACGTTAGAAGCATTTTGTTTTATGCATAGACTTATAAAATAAAATACAGAAAATTTTCTTGTATCAAGCCAGAAGTATCTTATTAGTCTTCATATTTCAGTATATCACTTCCAGGCCAATGGTGATTGCAAATGAGAGAGAGAGACTAGATCTTGTTCAGGAACCTTTTAAGCTTTAATTTTGAATCTCTTGACAGTTTTACAAAATTGTCTTAATTCTTTTTCAAAGGTCTCTTAACATCTTAAAATGTACAAGTTTTTCAGTAACTGTTGGTTTGACAAATGGATTATGTGAAACTGAACATAGTACTCTGGTATAAGAATATAGTAGGATTTTCTCATTTTCTAGCCTGAGACTGATTTAAAATTTTTAGTTATTGCATCCTACTGTAGCATATAATAAGAAGAACCAAGCATAGTGGCACATGCCTGTCATCCCAACAACTTGGAAGGGTGATCAAGAAAATCACAAGTTCAAGGTCAACACTGGCAACTTAATGAGGCCCCATCTTACAATAAAAACAAAAGATCTGAGATGTAGCTCAGTGGCAAAGAGTCCCAGAGTTCAAACCCCAGGAAAAAAAAAAAAAACACCCAAGAGGAATACAATATGACCCCTTCCCTATAATACCTTTTTTTTTCTTTTGGATACTGGGTATTGAACTCAGGGGCGCTCAACCACTGAGGCACATCCCCAGCCCAATTTTGTATTTAATTAGAGGCAGGGTCTCTCTGAGTTACTTAAAACATAGCCTTTCCTTATGCTTGCTTTGAACTCGTGATCCTCCTGCCTCAACCTCAGAGCCACTGGGATTACTGGTGTGTGCCACTAGGCCTTGTGCTATAATATCTTACCAAGTAATAATATGCCTGTTCTATGAAAATAATATTCTTTTTTAACATAATCATGAAAATTAGCATTATTTACATTAAGTTTCATCTTATTCAACAGTACACAATTGATTTATTTAAATTATTATTTTTTTAGATAGTTTTCCATATTTTATTGTCAGCCAATGCTATAGTGAGCTTTGTGTTACTCAGAATTTTTATTAGCTTGTTTGGCTTGATCTAAATTATCATAAGTTTCTTTTAAGAGAAATCATCTAAGGACCTTTGTATATTCTGCACCACTACTCCAATACCATCAGTTATGCAGTTGTGGAACACTTGTTGAACACACTGGTAGAAACCAACTCAGCATACATTTTCCTATTTATTGCCCTTATTTTCTTAAAATAGTTTATTTTTAAACTTTGTTAAAAATGGACAAGTTTTTTTTTTTAAATATATATATATATATATAATGTTTTGTTATAGATTACTAAAGACAATTTTTCTGGATAAATGCATCAAACACTAGTTTCTCAGCCATGAACTCTTGTAGGTCTCTTGTATTTTTGTTGTTGCTTTAAGAACATCTGTGTAGCAGTCAAGGAATCAAAACCTTTAAAATAACAGTTTAGTATTATTGAGATTTCTAAGGTAGAATGGGCCCTGAGCAATGGTAAGTTTACATTCAAGTTTATCATTGCTCATCTTTTGAAGTTTACAACTGAATTTTTATTTATTTCATACCATTTTCCTTATTGCTCTGATTCTCCTTGTACTTTCCTGCTGATCAGAGGTGCCTAAAGAAATCTGCACTAATCTGGAGAAATTTTGGTTACTATTACACTCTCTCTTACAGGACTTTTGTGACTCTACCAATTTTTCCCCCCTGGGTAAAACACTGTTCCACTATTTAAAAAAAAATTCTCCAGTGATGGCTTCAAGATTTTCTTGTAATACTATTCATTTTTTCCACTCTAGCATCTAAATGTTCTTTTGAAATAGAGCTCCAGTGCTAACATGAATTTTGTTCCTATTTGAAATCGTATTTGTTCTCCATGTGTAATTCAATTCTGACTGATCTGTCATAGGTTACCACACTGAGCAAGGCAGGGTATTCTTTGAAGCTCGCAATGATTACTATGGTTTTATGTTATTTTCTTAGAACTTTTTTTGATTCATATCTATTGTTAAACATTAAAATTTGCCAAACTAGGCCTTATTTATCTTAACCAGTGAAAATAAAACATCAACCAAATGAGGATTTAGCTTTTAATGAGAATGCTAGATTAAAAAGTTGATAAATTAAATCTCCTTCATTTCCACCTAATTTTTTATATGACCTTTTCTAAAAAATTACATATATCCATATATATATATATATATATATATATATATATATATATATATATATATATATATATGATTATGAGCATAGTAGAGAATGAAAATGAATTTGCATTTGTATCTTCTAATTTTAAAATTCTTAAATTTTAATTCTTAAAAATGCCAGGGTACAGAAGACTCATACATATTTTCAGATGGATCTCTTGAAACTGCCTGAATTTTATAAAACAAGGAAATATCAACAGAAGAACCCTCATCAACCACATTTTTAAAATCAGCATTTTTAAAAGTGCATATAATTCAAAAATTACCTTCAATGATATCTTATGTAAATTAGATCCAGGATAAAGTAGGTTTTAAAAAATCAAATAGAGTTATTATAGTCTTTTGTCAAGTGCAATTCATTTCAACTGCTGAACATTAGGAAAAATCTCCAAAAATAAAAGTCATTCAGATTAACAAACTAGTTAAATGTTATTTTATATTGCTAATCTTCCAGTGCTGTGCATAGAATGCTATGCTGAGTTGCTAGTGTTTAGTTGTTTGTCAGAGCACATTGTTCTGTTAATATAGGGCATAGATATGCACTCTGAAATGATGAAAAGCCAATCACTTAAATTTCTTAAAATGATGCTTTAAACCTAAACTTTCTCAGTTCATTATCATTCTAACCTCACATGGGAATGTGTTTCACCTTAGGTGCATTATACCATTAAAATGATCAAACATAATGGCTAATGAGGTAGGAAATGCATTCGTTGTGTCATCAAAATTGGTCTCAAGCAGCTCTCTCCAAAAAGCAGATGAAATCTCAGGCCCTTGATAGCAGAAGAGAAATATATGATGGTTCAGATTTTAACAAAGAGAAAGAGCTTATTTAGAAAATGAAAGGTGTGAAGATACACATTTTCAGAGCATAATGTGGACTATATTCAGATTGAGAAGCACTTTTGGGGTCTCAGCCTCTTCTTAAAGAAAACTTTGTAAGGAAGGCATGGGAGGATATGTGGGAGCCATCTCAGCCTGGCGAGGTCCTTTCTTTGACCATGGATCACAAGATGTTTATGGAGTCTCATCTTCTTCCAGGATCTTCATTCTTTCATTGTCTCTTCTATCTAAATAATATTTGGAACATACTATGTTATAACTTTAAAAATCTATCTCCCTGCCTTTGCTTTATATAAGAAGAAAATACTTGTGTAGGCTCCCAGTGCACTTAAACTTAAATCAAAATAAGCCAATTTTCCTAGATAAGTGAATTTGCAATAAATAACTCTAAGATTTGTAGATTTCTCAGGAATTTGACAATGACAAACATAGAGAGGAAAAAAAAAACAGCTCTAGGATGTAAGTCTGATCATGTGACTTTTAGATTTATAGCTAGTCTCTTTTTAAACTTATTTTTGTCTTCTTTCTGCATGTTAATAATTCCTTCTACCAAACCTCATTCTAATCAATTTTCCCCCAAAATATTTATTTATGTATTTATTTTTTTGGTACTAGAGATATAACCCAGGGGTGCTTTACCATTAAGTTCCACCCTAACAATGTTTGAATTTTATTTTGGGAGACAGAGACTTGCTAAATTCCTTAGGGCATTGCTAAATTGCTAAGGCAACTCACAATCCTTCTGTCTCAGCTCCTCAAGTAGCAGGGATTATAGGTGTGTACCACTGTGCCTGCCTGAAAGTACTTCCTTTTTAAAAGAAGTAACTTGGCTCTGAATTCTGCTCCATGTCATTGTGATGCTGTGTGCCTTATCTAAAATATTTTATTTGCTTGAAGGCAAAATTCTCAAATGGTGTCAGAATTGCCAAGCTACTGCTTGGAAATATTATATTTCAAAAATTATAATTATGGGTTAATGAACACTATACTGTGGTGAAGTTACTGAGTTTTCTGAAGTGTAATGATTACTTTGGACAATTTTAATTAAACAAAACTTAAATGGTGATTGAATGGGTATTGTTATATAAAGACACTTGGGTGCATGCTTGTGAATATTGTTGAAGGGCACAAATGTAGTCTTTGCAGGTTGTGAAAGTTGACATGAAACCCACAGCGTTCATGTACCCTCTCTAGGAGTCAGTTTTTCTAAATCGGAAGTCTGGTCTGCCCTGGTAGCTGAAAAGTGGGGAATGGCCTTGATACTTATGCCATATTCTTTGGCAAATATCAGGGTATCATTTGGAATTCTGAGATTTTTAACTTCTTATGTGATCTGTCCCGTTTCCTTGTGATAGATACAAAGCTTAACTTGTCTCTGAATTCTGCTCCATGTCATTTTGATGCTTTGTGCCTGATCTAAATAATTTTATTTGCTTGAAGGCAAAATAATGTAACTTTTCTGTTGATTCCTAAACTTTCATGGATGATTCTTTAAGCAACAAACATTTGGGTTATTGATAAATTGAAAATTCCATAAATTAAATTTATGGATATTGCTGGGGAGACAAAATTGACAAGGCATTCATATCATTGAAGTACTTAATAAATCAGTCCAGTTATAGGCAAGAGAATATAGAAAAAGATGGTGCTTTAAGGTGCATAATCACTACCAAATTCAAGGAGCACTTGCTTTTTATCCTCTAGCTGAACTTAACGTTTCTATTTTAATGTATAATCAGAAAACAATGGGGAATGAATTGTGATAGTAGGAGCAAATGTGACTCCATTTTGTTTTATGACTTCATCCTGTAAAACAACCATGCCAAGTAGAAGAGTCATGACTGGAGCAAGTTGTTCTTTTCCTTTTGCTATAGAAACCTTTAAGAACACGGAACTACCTAATGGGGTATTGTTTCTGTAACTAGGGTAATGCTCTGTTTCTGTAACTGGGGTGACTGGGCTAACTGTGATTGGTTAGGCTTCCCTCCACTTGACTGCACTGTCCTGCTTCTGTAACCTGGCTTGCTTGCATTGGCTAGACCCCTTGAACATCCCTTTTGCGGTTTTCAGGCTTATAAGGAGTGCCCTTGCAATTGTTCGGGGCTGATCAGGGGAACAGCTTTATGTTCTGGTCAGCCGCCACCGGTGTGCTTCAATAAAGGCTTGATTCGATTATATGTGAGTTGTCTGGAAGTCAGTTTATGAATCACTGGGACGAAGCTTTAACTATAACAGAATGCTCCTGATCTCAAAGAAGCCCTCTCATTAGAGGTATAGCTGAGAGCTGTAATATAAGAGGTGAAATTCACTGTGACTAAACATGCAAATTTCTTACCCTGACTTTTAAGTAGGAGAGCACCAAGCTTCAAAACTGAAATTGTCTTAAGAAATAATGTTGTGGCAATGCCTGACCTGAAATTGGGCTGCTATGTATTAAATTTCTATATTTCAGTTTCTGGAACAAGCGAAGAATCTAGGACTTCAGGTTGCTGCATGATTTTGGCAGCCTTTCCTTATATCTCCCATACTGGTGTATATTGCTGAAAAAAAGTAAATAAAAGGGAGAAAACACACATAAAGATTTGTACAGAGTAATCAAGACTTTGTCCATAGGCATTGTGAGTCAGAGATAAGGTAACTGGAGATGCCGTTTTGAATAGTGACCCAAATATAGAATACAGCCTCTGTATATTACGTTGCTGGGCAACAGTGGACAGTCATAAATTCCCTAGGAAACAGAACTTTAAATAAGAAAGGCTACCTTGGAAATGTTCAGGGTAAATAAAAAGCAATTACAATGAATAAGCCTGAGTCCATGGAAAAACATATTCCTAACAAATAATTCTTAATTATCTACTGACTAGCAATGTCTGTGTTGTAATGTAGAAAGGAACAGGAACAAAACCAGAGAAGAGTTCTTCTAAGTTGAGAGCTTCCTGTCCGCTTGTAAGAAAAGGTTCTGGGAGACTCAAAAAAGTCATTATATTAATATAAGAGGAAGAAATTTCAGTGCAACCATAAATAAAATTTCACTTACTCACCTATGTCAGAAATAATCACTGAGCATCTATCAAATAAAAAAGGAATTTGGTCTCTTAGCTTTCTATTTAATTCATTATGAGCAAAAGATTAAATGGTTCTAGGATCCTGTCTACAAGGAACTTAAAATATCTACAAGAAAATGACATAATCATAAAAAAGACTGTTCAAACTGTAGACTGCCAAATGTTTTAAATTAGGCATAAAAATGCATGAGAGTTCAGAAGAAAAGCCAATTAATTCTAGTTTGCAAATGAATGAAAAATCAGGAAATTCCCAAGGGAGAAAAATATTTAATCTTTGCCTTAAAACTGTGGGTCGATTTGGACATCTGCACAGGAAGAGGCACTTCATTTGAATGTAAGCAAAGGCAGACAAGTGGTGATATGTGGGAACATGAATACTTTAAGAGGAATTGATTTAGGTAACTGGAAATTCAGGTTGAGGAAGAAGAAGAGTTTTGATTACATTCTGCGGAGGGATGTGGGAGGGATTTAGGATTACATGTCCAGAAGATTGGAGGACATTGTGGAGAAATTAGGATCCACAAATGGTTTTTTGAACAAGTTACTGAAATGAAAGTACATATCATGGAAATGAAGAGCAGGAGATAACATTGTGGGACATTTTGAAAGTGATACTGATAAGATGAAGCAAAGGACAACATGTAACCGTGAATGGAGCAGATGCAGTTAATAAAGAAGATGGAAGTTTTGACTTAGAATCCTAGGGCAACAGTGCTCATAAAGACAAAAAGCAATAACTAAAGAAGAAAAGGTTGGGAAGAGCAGATCCTTTCTTCCATTTACAGCATCATGATTTAAGGTGGTAGAGAATCATCCAGAATAAGTATCCTAATACACAGTTATAAAAGAGGGTCTGAATAAGGTCTCTTATTCACTTATTTTATAAATATACCAGGCTTTATTATGTGATAGGCACTATACCTTGTTCTAGGGAAATGATCATGAGACACAAGTCTCTTCCTCCAGTGATCTAATAGAAGATATATTCATCTAAACAGGTACTTGCACTCTGCATGAGTAGGCTAGCATTGAAATATCAATGAAAACAGGTCTAAGAGAAGCTCAGCTTAGCCCATCAGAGAACATGCCATAGCAGTGGATTCTAGACAGCTTAAGAATTCATAATTGTCAATAAGGCGAACAGGAAGAGTGGCAAAATGATCAGAATAGAGAAGCTTCTATTGAACATTAAATGGATAACTTGCCAAATCTGGAGAAAATTAATAGTCTGCCATAGAAAATACATGTGCAGATAAATCATAAGTTTGGATAATTTTATGAAAGGAAAGGATTATGAGAGTTTGAATACAGGAAGAAAATATTTTGAAAATAGCCACATAAAGTACAAGTAGGAGAAAAGGAAGAAGAGGAAAAAGCAAGGAGAAAGGTAGCCAAAGATGTAAGTCATCAAGAGAAACACCAATTTATGGTGTTATTGTCCTATTTTACAAAAGTGAGGACTCAACTGAGAATTTTTATTGGAACTGATACTTAAGATATTCATCAGTACAGTTCTTTATTTTTAAAAAAATGATATTTTATTTTTAAGAGACAAGGTCTCGATCTGTTTTCGAAGCAGGGTCAGAACTAGTTTTATTCCATACTTCTGCCTTGGCCTCTTAAGTAGCTGAGACTTCAGAATACCACCATGCCTGGCTTTAGTACTCAAGAAAAGGTCTCTGATGTGTGGGAATATGTGTGGTGCAAAGGAGTGAAACTTACAGAAGTTTGGAAAATTTTACACAAAGGAACAGTGATGAATATATGCGACTATTTCAAAAGTCTTAGAAATAAAAGGATGAAAAAAGATATGTAATTTGCCAATAAGCACAGGAAAAGATGTCAACTTCACTAATCATTAAAAATCAAAATCCCAATGAGATATGACTCATACCTTGAGTGGGACGATTATAAAACAAAATAAAGTAGAAAAGGCAAGTGAAGATGTGGAGAAATGAGAACACTGGTGCCTCTCTGATGGAATTGTAAAATGGTTCAGCCACCATGGAGAACTGTGGCAGTACCTAAAAAATTAAAAGCATAGTTACCAGTTGACCCTGCAATTCCATTTCTGACAGAGACTCAGAAATTATTTGCACACTCATGTTCAGAGCAGCATTATTTAATATAAATGTAAATTTTAAACAACCCAAATGTCCATCAATGTTTCAATAAACAAAAATATACAAAGAATAAAGTATTATCCAGCCTTAAAAGCTATGGATTTCTGATACCTGCTGTCACATGGATAAGTATGAAAGTTTTGTGCTAAGTAGAATAAGGCTCACACAAAAAAGGATGAATTTTGTATGACTGCTGTTATGTAACGTCCTTAGAAAAAATTTAATTCAAAGAGACAGAATGTAGGACAGTAGAGACCAGGAGCTGGGGAGGGGACAACAGAATTTCAGTTTGAAGTGGTAAAAATTCTTGAGTTGGACGATAGTTATGGTTGCACAACCACATGGTTGTACTTAATGCTCTGGGCCATACATTTATTTAAAATGGTTCAGGCAGTAAACTTTATATCATATCATACCTTGCCACAACAAAGAAAATTTTAAATTAAAAAGGCAGATAAAGAGAGGCACAAATGTTCTAATTTCTCCACATATTCACGCGCCTTTTCTATTGTTTGAGAAGATATAAATTTAAAAAAAATAATATAGTAATTATTTGAGCCAAATAATTACCAAGATACTGATAGAATTTATCCTCTAATCCAGGATACTTGAGAGTGAAAGAAAGGGACAAAAATGTTATTGATCTATATACTGAAACAATAGGCATAAACTGCACAGTCCTTAAACATAACCATATTAAATTGAAGCATATTTAACACACACACACACATACAAGGAAGCAGTGATGTGGGTGTACCATTAGAAGAAATCAAATCAAAATTTAAAAAAATATTTTTAACACTTTCCTTTTATTAGACTACTAAAATAATGATGTAGTTAATTGAGACACAAGTTAATAAGTGTGGGAACTATTACACCAGCTACAAAATATATTAGTATTTGGTCAGCCTCTATTTTGTGTGTTTTTTTCTTTTAAAATTACTCATCAATTTTTCCATTTGTCAGGGTAACATGTCAGGTTTTTGGACAATGATTCAGGGAAGAAATTGGAGGAAGGAAAAGTGATTCCAATCAGGTTTCTTTAAAAAAAATGCAGAAACCTTCTGGTGACTCTATGCAAACAAACAACTCATAATTATCAACTGTCATAACAAAAAGCTGTCACCCAAATCCCTCAAAAGTAACCAAAGTACCTGTAGAATTTGTCCTCCAATCCAGGACACTTGAGAGTGAAAGGAAGTGATAAAGTTGCTATTAATCTATGTACTGAAACATCAAACATAAATTGGCATAAGTGAGTGGTACCTCACTTCAGGCTAATTTTTTTTCTTTATATATATGTGTGTGTGAGTGTGTGTGTGTGTGTGTGTGTGTGTGTGTTTTAGTTGTAATTGGACATAATGCCATTATTTCACTTATTTTTATGTGGTGCTGAGGATTGATCCCAATACCTTGTACATGGTAAGTGAGCACTCTACTGCTGAGGCACAACCCCATCCCACTTCAGGCTAATTTTGAAAGTTCAAAAGTTTAGAAAATAAAGTAAAGTATCAAGAAGTCTGTGTTTAAAACCATCAGCCATAAACTCACTGAAATGGCATAATGAGCCACAATGCAATGATATGGAAAGAATAGTACCAATCTGAAGTACCACTCTAAAGACAATAAATAGCACAATAGCATTACTTAAAGTTCTCTTTCCTTACAACACAAATGTCAGGAAGAACCGATAGACACAGCATGATTTTTATTTGTAAAGAACCAAGAGGAAAATATTCTTAATTAATTCCTTATTACTTATAAAATTTACGATATAGTGGAGTAGTAATTTTATGTTTTTTAAATAGTTCACCGTGTATATATGTATAATCAATTTACACAGCACATTTATGCTTATACATAGCATCAATGTCAAATTGTCCTATCTTAATTTTAAGACACCGTTTTTCATACCTGTGAAATTTTTGATGCTGAGTCTTTGATTTGAACTGAATCAAAACACTTTGAATGAGAAAAGCTAATCCATCCTCATTTACCTAAGTAGTGCACTAAAAGTGAGTGACTATCTACAATTAATATCTTGCCTAGGACACCCTGAGAAAAATACAAGTGTGCACGGATGAGTGGTTGATGTTGTATAACATCTTCAGCCCATGCCGGGCTTCCCTTATGCGACTGAGAGAAAAGAGATTAAGGCAAAAATAGTTTTATGAAGAAGATAAAAGTAACAATTAGGTGGGGGTAATGGTCCAATTAATCCCTTATTATCCTGTTTTAAGTGGTATTCCCATAAAAACAGATACTATTCAAAATGAAAGAGAAGAGTCGGGAGCACATTTCATGTCCACCACCTCCATTCTTCTTTCCATTTTTTTTTTCCATTTTGTAGCTCCATCTTTCATCTGAACCAAGTCAAGAAAGACAAAATTCGTTTCTTAAACTTGTAGCTATACAGCTCTTAAAATTGTCATTTTTTTACCTAAAAGATATATGGTGCTGAAAATATGAGAAGGACAAACAAAGAAAAGAATCCTTAAGATAAAAGCTACTGGCCAGAAACCATGGAGTAATGCAGGGGTATACATTGACAAGTGGTCTTAATGGATCAATGACTCATGCTTTACTTCTTAAAAGGTGGCACTGTCAGAATCATGATGTAGTAAGAAAATTCAGACTTTTCTATTTTTTCACACACAAAAAATTACATTCATCTATCCCAAAGTTAGTACTATTTACTGATCTCACTATTTTGGTAGAGACAATAGGAGCAGAAGGATATAGCAGAAAGGCAAAGTAGAAAGAAAGATCCCAAAGCCTTTATTTTTTAATGGATTTCTGAAGTGTTTCATTGGGTGGGATCTTTCTCTTTCAGGCTTATAAAGGCAGCAAATAAACTTGGGACCACTTGTACACTATATGGAAAAAACATAAAATGATTTTCTCCTAAATTTGTAGACATTTCTAGAAGGTTTTGCTTATCGTTCAGGAAATCCTCATATCTTTCTTGTCCAAAATGTTTTATAAACATTTTTTCTATGTTTTATGTATACTTTATTATAAATGGATCATGTAGCATGAGTAGTTTCTTTGTGTCCTTAGGTCATTATGGCAAGATGTACAATACCAGTTTCAATTCTTTTGTTAACTTCTTAAAGGAAGTTATATTCCTTCTGAGCCTTTCAAATCATAGAGGTCTGACATAATATTTTATATACATTTATAAACCCTATCTTATAATATGTTGTGAATGAGAATTGAATTCAAAACAAAAAATTGAAATATGTATGACCGGGTCCAGAACTTTGTTTTAAATTGTTGTATTTAAGAGAAATAATTTTGTTTGATTTTAAAATATCTCTTTTATTTTTTTCAAGAGACCACATGGTTCAAATTTTAACCTTTAAACGCCAGATTTGTAATGTTTACATTATATAAATATGCCTAATATCTATGTTTACAGGAGAGGTGTGCAGTATTTTGATAGAAATATGTTATTTTCCTTTAATAATGATCACAACTTTCAGTTTTACTTCAACATTGCCAAACCACTCAATAATTATAGTTAAATTATGATTTTCCTAGTTTTAGATTTCTAAACACAAAATCTCCTATTGGTTTCTAAGTTAACAAATTTATCAATTGAAAAACATTTCTGTAGCACCTATCCACAGTTTCAAAATTATTTCAAAGATACAAAGTATTCTTGATTAAGACTCTTGCAACATAAAATAATGTGCCTCTCATTTCACAAGATACTAAATAATTATAGACATACTTACCGTGTGTAGTCACCATTCCACTGAAACTAGTAGTCAACAATCTACATGTTTCCCAGCATGATTTGTCTTGTAGAGAACATAGTTGGTACATTCATGCATAAAATTCCAGAATACTACCTCTTATTTCAAAATTCTGGAGAAAAATTTTTTTTGGCATTTAAGAGCTGTAAAATTGAGCTTAAAATTTATGTAATTAAACCTTATATTGAAAGTCATAAAGCTTTGAAGATAGCCCAACATTTCAGAATAGTTTGTCATTCTGTAAAATGAAATCAGCAAAAAGTAGGGGTAAAGTGACTGACATATAATTTTCCCCTGGCATTTAGTTGGATTATAATCCTATATAAATTATGATATGTGAATGACTAAGAAAACTCTGCAATAGTACATAAGTAGCTTTTATTTCTAAGAAATCACTTCCAATATATTCATGTGTTTTTTATTGAGTGAATTCTATAAAAATAATATTAAGAGCATTAGACTCTCTCTCTCTCTCTCTCTCTCTCTCTCTCTCTCTCTCTCTCTCTCTCCCTCTCTCTCTCTCTCCTTCTCTCTCTCTTTCTCTCTTGTACTAAGGATTGAATTCAGGGGCACTTAACCACTGAGCTACATCTCTAACCCTTTTTCATACTTTTATTTAGGATCTTGCTGAGTTGCTTAGGGCCTTGCTAAATTGCTGAAGCTGACCTTAACCTCACAATCCTCCTGCCTCTGCCTCCCAAGCTGTTGGGATTATAGGTGTGGGCTAGACTCTCTTGAACAGCCTATATGTGTCATATATTACCAATGTTAAACTCATTTCAAGAAATATGTGCCTATTAACCGCTAGAATATTCTTTAATGATTATTAAAGAAAAATAATCAATGCTGTCATAGTTTTAAATAGCTAAAACATATATTTTATAAAAATTTGTATAATTTGTATATAATCATGTACTATATTATATATGTATTTGTGCATATATATCATATATATAAAAGTAACTTCTTACATTATAAATCTCTGAGTTTAGTTGCTCACAAAACCTTTTACATAAGACAAACCAAATCTTATACAAAAATCTTTCTTTTAGTTGGTTCTTAAATTTCTTCTCTAGCCTGAGCCATTTTCCGTTATCTTGATGTCTCCTTTGTCTCTTGAAGAAAGCAATGATTCTGTTCATTCATTTACTAAGTGATTACTTTGGTACAGGTACCATGCCAATCAAACTTTTTTTTTATTGAATGTGGAGCAAAAACATGCCAAAAAGTTTGGCTTTGCTACCCAATAAGAAAATTCATGTTGAAGATAGGCTCATGAATAGCTACCTGATTCTGGGCATTTGGGAAGAAAAATTAAACATGAGTTAATAATTTATCCTTGTTGGGATTATGGTTGTAATTCATTGAAAAGAAATATGCAGATGCCTATTACCTCATAGATGTCACTATATTTAAAAAAATTTTTTTTAGTTGCTGATGGACCTTTATTTTATTCATTTATTTATATGTGGTGCTGAGAATTGAACCCAGTGCTTCACAAATGTGAGGCAAGTGCTCTACCACTGAGCCACAACCCCAGCCTACAGTACATAATTTTAGTGGGTATAAAAAGAGATGATAGTATACAGAATAGGGATCCACCAAAATCATTCTTTCGATAACACCAGTTTATACAAAAATGTAAAATATAGCAAAATAAGACTATTTAATTATTATTGATTATGCAGCTTATATATTAATATATTTTGCATCATATACTTCTCAATGTAACTAAAGCCAGTTTATTTTAATATATATTTACTTATTTAATTTTTAGTGTAATTACCAGTATTTAATATGAGGTTCACCTTATTCTGGTATGTAGCACTCTGGAAATAAATAAGGGAGAGGGAGAAGTATATTTAGCAATTTTATGGATGCATATTAATTAATATAGGAAATGGCTGGGCATGGTGGCACACACCTGTAATCCCAGCAGTTTGGAGGCTGAGGCAGGAGGATTGTGAGTTCAAAGCCAGCCTTATCAACCTAGCGAGGCACTTAGCAACTCAGTAAGACTCTGCCTCTATGGGAAAAAAAAAAAAAACCAGCCTGGGGATGTGACTCCATGTTTAAGTGCCCCTGGGTGCAATCCCTGGTACCCCCCCAAAAAAATGATGAGTTCATTGTGGTGTTTTCCTACATTCCTCATTCCTGTTCCTTCTCTTCCTCTCCTTCCCCTAAACTCATAGTCTCCCTTTTACATTCAAGATGTACCTTTGTTTCCCTCTTCGTCTAATTTCCACATTATGAGAAGAAAATGTGTAATACTTGAGTATCTGGGCCAACTTATTTTGCTTAACATGATGCTCTCCAGTTCCATTCTTTTTTTGCAAATAGCATAATTTCATTTTCTTTTAAATTTAGGAAGCTGGCAATTACATTATGGGTTTCTTTGAAGTCTCTCTGAATTCCAATAGGTGTGGGTAAGCAGGATGATAACTTAGAGTTTAATATCATTTGTTTAAAGTAATTCCCTCACCACCTGAGATTCTTTCTGAGTTACACAATTAAGCCTAATATTGATACAGAATAGTTTGAGAGGTATGTTTGTCTGACCTTGTTATTTTTGCCTCGTAAAGCATCAGTGTAGGTTTCGTAATCAGTTCTTGTGATAGGATCAGCAAAATTATAATTGAGCTTTGGGAAACATGTATCTGTGGTTGCTCTCCAGTTGAAATTGTCAGTTTAGTTCATTGGCAGTTGGTTGTGTAGGTGGGCACTGGAGTACAGCAAGTGATGGAGTATATCAGGGTAAATGTGTGAATTGTGAAGGTTGCATGGAACTAGACAAGGGAGACTGAGATCCTCAGAGCAAGTGTAAATGAGGTGTTATGATTTAGGTAAGCAACATGTCGTGGGTACCCTGCTCACTGGAAAACTTGGGTCACAATTGCACACTGTCTTCATAGACAGACACTAGGCTTCAAGTTACTGAAACAGTAATTAGTAATTAGAATTCGGTTGTTCTGAAAATAACCTGGTTATAGTATGATGGATTATTTATTTTAATGTTGCATTCCAAGGTTATTCCATAGTGCTTGTTGCCATTAATTTGCTTAAATAATTTAGTAAGCATCAGAGCTGGGGTGGAGTGGGTTTGTGTTTAAATACCTGCTCTCGAACATGTTAACTGTGTGATCTTGGGCAAGTTCTTAAACTTTACAAGACTTAGTTCCCTTATATGCAAAATCAGGATAATAATTTCTGTGCCCATTAATATAAAGCCTGACACATAAAGGGCATTCAGTGCTTCTGTGACCATTCATTATGATAAAGGAAGTATTGAAAGGGAATCTCCATCTTAATTCAGAGACAGAAATGTTCACATCCAGGGTATTCTCATAATGAGGCCTACTGTAACCACACTGAAATATTTTACATGAAGTCCTTTTACTATTCTTAAACATTCTGCAAACTCTTAACAAAGTCTTAAATGTTATTTCATTTATACACACCTAGAATGCTTAAAATTTCAAATGAGAGAACAGCAAATGATGATTTTTTTTTTAATTTTTTATTGTTGGCTGTTCAAAACATTACATAGTTCTTGATATATCATATTTCACAATTTGATTCAAGTGGGTTATGAGCTCCCATTTTTACCCCATATACAGATTGCAGAATCACATCAGTTGCACATCCATTGATTTACATATTGCCATACTAGTGTCTGTTGTATTCTGCTGCCTTTCCTATCCTCTACTATCCCCCCTCCCCTCCCCTCCCCTCCCCTCTTCTCTCTCTGCCCCCTTTACTGACATTCGTTTGTCCCCCTTTTATTATTTTTCCCCTTCCCCTCCCTTCCTCTTGTATGTACTTTTGTATAACTCTGAGAGTCTCCTTCCATTTCCATGCATTTTCCCTTCTCTCTCCCTTTCCCTCCCACCTCTCATCCCTGTTTAATGTTAATCTTCTTCTCATGCTCTTCGACCCTACTCTGTTCTTAGTTACTCTCCTTATATCAAAGAAGACATTTGGCATTTGTTTTTTAGGGATTGGCTAGCTTCACTTAGCATAATCTGCTCTAATGCCATCCATTTCCCTGTAAATTCTATGATTTTGTCATTTTTTAATGCAGAGTAATACTCCATTGTGTATAAATGCCACATTTTTTTTATCCATTCATCCATTGAAGGGCATCTAGGTTGGTTCCACAGTCTAGCTATTGTGAATTGTGCTGCTATGAACATCGATGTAGCAGTGTCCCTGTAGCATGCTCTTTTTAGGTCTTTAGGGAATAGACCGAGAAGGGGAATAGCTGGGTCAAATGGTGGCTCCATTCCCAGCTTTCCAAGAAATCTCCATACTGCTTTCCAAATTGGCTGCACCAATTTGCAGTCCCACCAGCAATGTACAAGTGTACCCTTTTCCCCACATCCTCGCCAGCACTTGTTGTTGTTTGACTTCATAATGGCTGCCAATCTAACTGGAGTGAGATGGTATCTTAGGGTGGTTTTGATTTGCATTTCTCTGACTGCTAGAGATGGTGAGCATTTTTTCATGTACTTGTTGATTGATTGTATGTCCTCCTCTGAGAAGTGTCTGTTCAGGTCCTTGGCCCATTTGTTGATTGGGTTGTTTGTTCTCTTATTGTCTCATTTTTTGAGTTCTTTGTATACTCTGGATATTAGGGCTCTATCTGAAGTGTGAGGAGTAAAGATTTGTTCCCAGGATGTAGGCTCTCTATTTACCTCTCTTATTGTTTCTTTTGCTGAGAAAAAACTTTTTAGTTTGAGTAAGTCCCATTTGTTGATTCTAGTTATTAACTTTTGTGCTATGGGTGTCCTATTGAGGAATTTGGAGCCCGACCCCACAGTATGTAGATCGTAGCCAACTTTTTCTTCTATCAGACGGCGTGTCTCTGATTTGATATCAAGCTCCTTGATCCATTTTGAATTCACTATTGTGCATGGCGAGAGAAAGGGATTCAGTTTCATTTTGTTGCATATGGATTTCCAGTTTTCCCAGCACCATTTGTTGAAGATGCTATCCTTCCTCCATTGCATGCTTTTAGCCCCTTTATCAAATATAAGGTAGTTGTAGTTTTGTGGATTGGTTTCTGTGTCCTCTATTCTGTACCATTGGTCCACCCGCCTGTTTTGGTACCAGTACCATGCTGTTTTTGTTACTATTGCTCTGTAGTATAGTTTGAAGTCTGGTATCGCTATACCGCCTGATTCACACTTCCTGCTTAGCATTGTTTTTGCTATTCTGGGTCTTTTATTTTTCCATATGAATTTCATGATTGCTTTCTCTATTTCTACAAGAAATGCCGTTGGGATTTTGATTGGCATTGCATTAAACCTATAGAGAACTTTTGGTAATATCGCCATTTTGATGATGTTAGTTCTGCCTATCCATGAACAGGGTATATTTTTCCATCTTCTCAGATCTTCTTCTATTTCTCTCTTTAGGGTTCTGTAGTTTTCATTGTATAAGTCTTTCACCTCTTTTGTTAGGTTGATTCCCAAGTATTTTATTTTTTTTGAAGATATTGTGAATGGAGTGGTTGTCCTCATTTCCATTTCAGAGGATTTGTCGCTGATATACAGGAATGCCTTTGATTTATGCGTGTTGATTTTATATCCTGCCACTTTGCTGAATTCATTTATTAGCTCTAATAGTTTCTTTGTAGGCCCTTTTGGGTCTGCTAGGTATAGAATCATGTCATCTGCAAATAGTGATAATTTAAGTTCTTCTTTTCCTATTTTGATGCCTTTAATTTCTTTCATCTGTCTAATTGCTCTGGCCAGTGTTTCGAGAACTATGTTGAACAGAAGTGGTGAGAGAGGGCATCCCTGTCTTGTTCCAGATTTTAGAGGGAATGCCTTCGATTTTTCTCCATTCAGAATGATGCTAGCCTGAGGCTTAGCATAGATTGCTTTTACAATATTGAGGTATGTTCCTGTTATCCCTAGTTTTTCTAGAGTTTTGAACATAAAGGGATGCTGTACTTTGTCGAATGCTTTTTCCGCATCTATCGAGATGATCATATGGTTCTTATTTTTAAGTCTATTGATGTGGTGAATAACATTTATTGATTTCCGTATATTGAACCAGCTTTGCATCCCAGGGATGAATCCTACTTGATCATGGTGCACAATTTTTTTGATATGTTTTTGTATCCGAGTGGCCAGAATTTTATTGAGGATTTTTGCATCTAGGTTCATTAGAGATATTGGTCTGTAATTTTCTTTCTTTGAAGTGTCTTTGTCTGGTTTAGGTATCAGGGTGATGTTGGCCTCGTAGAATGAATTTGGAAGTTCTCCCTCTTTTTCTATTTCCTGAAGTAGCTTGAAAAGTATTGGTATTAGTTCCTCTTTAAAGGTTTTGTAAAACTCTGCTGTATACCCATCCGGTCCTGGGCTTTTCTTAGTTGGTAGTCTTTTGATGGTTTCTTCTATTTCCTCAATTGATATTGGTCTGTTTAGGTTGTCTATATCCTCCTGACTCAATCTGGGCAGATCATATGACTTAAGAAATTTATCGATGCCTTCACTATCTTCTAATTTATTGGAGTATAAGGATTCAAAATAATTTTTGATTATCTTCTGTATTTCTGAAGTGTCTGTTGTGATATTGCCTCTTTCATCCCGTATGTTAGTAATTTGAGTTCTCTCTCTTCTCTTCGCTAGCATGGCTAAGGGTCTGTCGATTTTGTTTATTTTTTCAAAGAACCAACTTTTAGTTTTGTCAATTTTTTCAACTGTTTCTTTTGTTTCGATTTCATTAATTTCAGCTCTGATTTTAATTATTTCTTGCCTTCTACTTCTTTTGCTGTTGTTTTGCTCTTCTTTTTCTAGGATTTTGAGATGAAGTATGAGATCATTTATTTGTTGTTTTTTTCTTTTTTTAAGGAATGAACTCCAAGCAATGAATTTTCCTCTTAGAACTGCTTTCAATGTGTCCCATAGATTCCGATATGTTGTGTCTGTGTTTTCATTAATATCTAAGAATTTTTTAATTTCCTCCTTGATGTCTTCTATAACCCATTGATCATTCAGTAACCTATTGTTCATTCTCCAAGTGATGTATTCTTTTTCCTTCCTTCTTTTATAGTTGATTTTCAGTTCCATTCCATTATGATCAGATAGGATGCATGGTATTATCTCTACTCCTTTATATTGTCTAAGAGTTGCCCTGTGACATAATATATGATCTATTTTTGAGAAGGATCCATGTGCTGCTGAGAAAAAAGTGTAACTGCTTGATGTTGGGTGGTATATTCTATATATGTCAATTAAGTCTAGGTTATTAATTGTGTTATTGAGTTCTATAGTTTCCTTATTCAACTTTTGTTTGGAAGATCTGTCCAGTGGTGATAGAGGTGTGTTGAAGTCTCCCATGATTATTGTATGGTGGTCTATTAGACTCTTGAACTTGAGAAGAGTTTGTTTGATGACCATAGCTGCACCATTGTTTGGGGCATATATATTTATGATTGTTATGTCTTGTTGGTGTATGGTTCCCTTGAGCAGTATGTAGTGTCCCTCTTTATCCCTTTTGATTAACTTTGGCTTGAAATCTATTTTATTTGATATGAGTATGGTTACTCCTGCTTGTTTCCGAAGTCCATATGAGTGATATGATTTTTCCCAACCTTTCACCTTCAGCCTATGTATGTCTTTTCCTATCAAATGCGTCTCCTGTAGGCAGCATATTGTTGGGTCTTGTTTTGTGATCCATTCTACTAGCCTGTCTGTGTCTCTTGATTGGTGAGTTTAAGCCATTAACATTTAGGGTTATTATTGAGATATGGGTTGTTCTTCCAGCCATATTTGTTTATTTATGTTACTAAACATGGTTTGTTTTCCTCTTTGATTATTTTCCCCCCTTTACTGTCCTACCTCCCACTGTTGGTTTTCATTGTTATTTTCCGTTTCCTCTTCCTGTAATGTTTTGCCAAGGATGTTTAGAAGAGATGGTTTTCTAGCTGCAAATTCTTTTAACTTTTGTTTATCGTGGAAGGTTTTAATTTCATCTTCCATCCTGAAGCTTAATTTCGCTGGAAACACAATTCTTGGTTGGAACCCATTTTCTTTCAGAGTTTGAAATATGTTATTCCAGGATCTTCTAGCTTTCAGAGTCTGTGTTGAAAGATCAGCTGTTATCCTGATTGGCTTACCCCTCAATGTGATCTGCTTCCTTTCTCTTGTAGCTTTTAAAATTCTCTCCTTATTCTGTATGTTGGGCATCTTCATTATAATGTGTCTAGGTGTGGGTCTCTTATGATTTTGCACATTCGGCGTCCTGTAGGCTTCTAGGATTTGGGGTTCTGTCTCATTCTTCAAGTCTGGGAAGTTTTCTCGTATTATTTCATTGAATAGATTGCTCATTCCTTTGGTTTGAAACTCTGTCCCTTCCTGTATCCCAATGACTCTTAAATTTGGTCTCTTGATGTTATCCCATATTTCTTCGATGTTCTGCTCATGGTTTCTTAACAGTCTTGCTGAGCTGTCTATGTTCTTTTCAAGTTGAAATACTTTATCTTCATTGTCTGATGTTCTGTCTTCTAAGTGTTCTACTCTGCTGGTAGTATTCTCAATTGAGTTTTTAAGTTGGATTATTGCTTCCTGCATTTCTAGGATTTCTGTTTGTTTGTTTTTTATAACCTCTATTTCCCTGTATAGTTGATCTTTTGCTTCTTGGATTTGTTTATGTAATTCATTGTTGAAGTGATCTTTCATTGTCTGATTTTGCTGTCTGATGTCTTCCTTGAGACTCCAGATCATCTGAAGCATGTATATCCTGAATTCTTTATCTGACATTCCATCTGCTGCAGATATTACCTCTTCTAACGTTGAGTTGACCTGCATTGCTTGTGGTCCTTTCTTTCCTTGTCTCTTCATACTGTTCGCGTTCCTTTCTACTTGGTGAAACTGTTGTGCTATTGAATTTTCCCCCTATATATTTATATTGGTCTTGTATAGTTGCAAAGTCTCCCTCGCAGGCGCGGGCGGCGGCTCTGCCCCTCCTCCAATTGGGGCAATGTGCCTACCACGCTGGCAGGCCGCTGGGCCTGCTCTGCCGGTCGGTAGCAGGTCCGCCGACCTTGCAGGCGCGGGCGGCGGCTCTGTCCCTCTGCGGGCCGCTAGGCTTGTTCTGTCGGTGGTCGCAGTTCTGCCTACTTTGCAGGCACAGGCAGCGGCACTGCCCCTCTGCAGGCCTCTGGGGTTTTACTGCCAGTGGGTCGCAGGACCGCCTACCTTGCAGGCGCAGGGGGGGCGGCTCTACCCTTCCTCAGGCCACTGGGCCTGTTCTGTCTCTCGGTTGCAGGTCTGGCCTGTTCTGATGGTGGTCACAGTTCCGTCTACCTTGCAGGCACAGGGGGGAGGGGGCGGCTCTGCCTCTCAGCAGGCCGCTGCTCCTCTTCTGCCGGTGGGTCGCAGGCCCACCTACCTTGCAGGAGTGATTGGAAGCTCTGCCCCTCCGCGGGCCACTGGGCCTTTTCTGTCGGTGGTCACAGTTCCGCCTACCTGGCAGGCGCAGGGGGTGGGGGGCGGCTCTGCCCCTCAGCAGGCTGCTGGGCCTGCTCTGTGCGTGGTCACAGTTCCCTCTACTTTGCCGGCGCAGGGGGAAGGGGCGGCTCAGCCTCTCAGCAGGCCGCTGCTCCTCTTCTGCCGGTGGGTCACAGGCCCGCCTACCTTGCAGGAGTGATTGGAAGCTCTGTCCCGCCGCGGGCCACTGGGCCTTTTCTGTCGGTGGTCACCGTTCCACCTACCTGGCAGGCACGGGGGGTGGGGGGCAGCTCTGCCCCTCAGCAGGCCACTGGGCCTGCTCTGTGCGTGGTCACAGTTCCCTCTACCAACCAATGATGATTTAATAGCCAATGTACTACTGATAAGTTTCTATTTCTCCTTTAACTACTCGAATGCTCTTTTTAATGACATCTTACTTCTTGCTACCCTACAAGGTCTGCTCTACCTTATTCCTGTAAATGACAGTCAATCTGAGAAGGGAAATGCTGTAAGTTAACAAGCAGAATTTAAAAATGACTCTGAAGAGCAGCAGATGAATTGCTCATTAGAATTATCACTGTTGCCTCAATAATTCTGTTCTGAGGTCTGAATTATGTCAGGACATTAAAAGTAGAAAGTTCATTAGTGTTTTTAATGCATATCTACTATTTATAACCAAGTATGAGCTTGGAGTATAGACATGAGTATATTACCTGTTTTTCACTACCTTTGTCCAAGTTTGCTATTTTTTCCATCCAGGGAGAAAGAATAGAACAGGACTGGACTCTATGTCTAATATGTTGAGGTTTAATACCCAGGACAAGCATGCATGACCATGGTCACTTGTATGACCATGAGCAGGAGATTTAATTCTTTGACCTTCATTTTCTTCCTTTGCCAAAATCTAGGATAGCAAATAACCCACTAGTTAACAACTTGAATGTTTGGGGTAGATATTCTTTACATGGTAATGATCATGTGCCTATTGCTATTGTCAGAGTTTCTGTTTTCCTATCTTCATCTCAATCAAAGATTTTTCTTTTCCTATTGAGACAATGCCAGTAACCTCTCAGTTAAAGAGATGAGAGCTCTCTGGTCTCTCTTGTATGCATCTTTGAGCAGGAAGCTGCAGCCACCTGTCAGAGCATCGGTGGCCCTGTTAACCCACATCACCAAAATCTTTACGACTTAGTCTTCATTGCTCATATATCCCAAGCAGGTGACAAATGACTCAGTTTCTATCAACATACGTGTGTTTTTGCATAGAGAGAAAAAATATTTCATTTGTCTATAGCAGTATTGTAAAAAAAATACACAATTAAGATAATAAACCTGAAGTTCCTGAGATAGTGAAGGTACATTAGCTTTCGTAGATTTACAAATAAAAGAATTCATACTATTCCATGAGTTAAAATTAGTGGGAGAATGGTACAAGTGGTTTCTATCAAACTTCTAGAAAGTAATGATCATCTCAAAAATCATATTGTTGCCTCAGGATTTTTCCCCTCTATGTGAAGTGGCACCCCCTTTCTCCACAGAAAAGCCCTCTTCACCATGGCTGATTTTAGGACTGTCAGCAAAAGAGTCCATTGTAGATAAATTTCCTATTTTCATGTCACCCTGTTTTCTTCGCCACTGGCCGAGAAGATACCAGCACTCCAGGTGCTGTGAAAGGAAAGTGACCACAACACTCGGATCAACCAAAAGATCTTTATTGCACCAGTGCAACAAAGAGAAAGGAAAGAAGGAAAGAGAGAGAGAGAAAAGAGATGAACAGGGAGAGAGCAAGAGCAAGAGAGAGACAGAGAGCACGCGTAAGAAAGATAAAGAGCAAGAGAGAGAGCAAGAGAGAAAGAGCAAGAGAGAGGGGGCCTGGCAGGAGGCAGTTTTTATAGCCCAAATCTAATGGGGCCTCTGGGTCTGCAAGCTGCCTTGTTGGCCCAAGGGGGGGTTAAGTGTTCAGCCTTAAGCAGGGTTGAATGTTCAGACTTGAGGCAAACAGGTGATAAAGGACCAGATAGAGGGGGTTTGAGTGCGTGGGCTATCTTGCAGCCAACATCTGTTCAGCCTGCCCTGCAGACAACACAGTTCAGCCTGCTCTGCACCCAACATGCTGGACACCCCCTGACTAGTTTTTCACAAATGTATCCTGTATAGTACTTTGAAGAAATGTGCAAACAAGGCCTCTGGCCTTGAGCTGGGCTTCACAGAGATGTCTACATTTTTAAGAATGTTGCAAATGGGTTCCAATGTGACAGCTGGCAGGGGGAGGATAGAAAGGGGAGAAGAAGCTCTCCCCTTCTCAGGTGTTGTCCTTGAAGAGTTAACTTGCCCTGAACAGTGAAAGAAAAAGCTGCTTTTATGTGAACTTCTGCAGACTGTGAATTTCTGAGCCCCTCCCCTTACATGCTGGGTGTAAAACTCTGAAACTCCCTGAACTCGGGGTTCAGGGGATTGATTGATTACAGCAAAGGCTGTACCCTCTGAACCTGGCTGCAGCCAAATAAAACTGTTTCCTGCCTTGCCTCATTTGTCCCTACAACATATGATGCTTTGTGAATGCTTTTAGTAGCAAATAGCTGAGGATTTGTAAATTTTCTATTTTTTCTCTCTTTTATATATGATGGTCAAAATTGATTGTCAATTAATCTTTTGGAAATAAGATCTATCTCTGGAAGAAAGATAAACTAGTCCAAACTTGAGTATGGCTGACTTAATTAAAACTCAATTAACATTGTTATTGTGTATGGCTTGAAAATGGCAATGTCATGAGTCATCAATTATGGATTAGTGTAAAAAGTGTAGGTGCTGTAGACTGGAATGTCACAATTAGCCTCAGGGTGCTTTTTCTAAAAAAGATATATATATATATATATTTATCTAAAGTATATTTGTCAGATTATGGCATGACATTAGAGTAGATTAAAAATGACAAATATAATGTCACTAACAAAATGTTTTACATTAAAACAAAACAAAACAAAAATACAAAAATTGTTTATAGGGTTTTAAAGGATTAGGGTATTTTTATCAGGAGATATATATATATATATATATATATATATATATATATATATATATATATATATATATATATATATCCTGAATAGTTCATTTACTAGATTTTTACAAATAGTTCCAGAAAAAAATCTGAGGTCTCAAATACTTAGAAATCTCTTATGTTCCTTATATATATGAAGTTAATGATTGTTTTTATATTTGGGGTAACACTATTTATGTTTTGTAAAATGATAGTCTACTCTGCCTTCTTATGACAAAACTTCCAAAAATTCTGTTCTCTTCTAAAATTGTTTTTCTTTTCTTCCTATTTTAAATATATTTGAACTTTGAAGTCTAAAGTCTAAATATGGATATAAAATATAAATATAGCTTTAGACTTTAAATAAGTCATGGACTCTCCTTGATGTAAAATAGATCATGTTTTATCAATAATATTCCATTTCTTTGTCTTCAGTTTGGGATTTTCCTGTTTTTGTTTTGAGGAGTAAGTTAATTTAACTGTTGACTTCTGCTTGATGCATTTGTACTGAGAGGTTTCCTAAGGCAGGCACATAGCTGCATAAGATAGATGGCCCGGCTTCTCCAGAAATCTCAGCTGGGTACATTAACTTGACAAATCTTTGTGCTAATAAACAGGAAATTCAGGGAAGCACACTGTGAAGCAAATTCCAAAAGTTGTCTTTCCAGGAAAGAGCTTATACCCCTTGGCAAAGTCATCACCTAGAATCCTCAGATACTTCAAATGCAAATAGCCTACTTGAGACAAGGGGGCACCTGTTGTTCTGCCTTGATTATATCCTCAGGCTTCAATTTCAAGTAAATGAGAGAACAGAAGGAAGGTGTTCTTTTGATGAGCTCTGCCCTTAGGGTAATAAAGGCCGAGGAAGGATGCTGGTTGGTATCCATTCATAATGGCTTCCTTGCCATAGGTAATTACAAACCACTTGCTGTCATTTTGTGAGGTGTGTGAGGGATAATTTCTGCTATGCTGCCTGCTTGTCCATAGTTGTTAGCAGTGACAGAGAACTCAAAGAGAGTTCATTTGTTGTCTCTGGGAAAAGCAGGGAAGAAAATATCTAGGAAGAAATTGTCACATACACATATGGTTCTTGAAGGAAATAGAGCACCAAAGAAGGGCGGACAGGATGGTTACCAAGAGGGAGTAGGTTCTAGCCCACAGATACTTCAGGCCTATACCATGCAGAAAATCATCAGGAGATACTAACTTAAAGATATCCATTGATGACCTAATTCATGCAATGTACAAGAGAGGGATCCATCGATGATAAACTGTTATGCTCAAATTCGGGTCCCCCAAAGACCACCAGAGACCCAAGATCGATGCAAGCAGCAAAGAGGTGTTTATTGAGAGCTAGCTCAGTCCTCCGCATGCACACACAGCAACTGGTGACGCTGAGAGGCCACGAGCCCAGGGTGATAGACCCAACCTGATCTTTTCTTAAAATTGGGCATCTCGCCACAAAACCATGAAAAGATAATTTCAGCTTTACTATAAATTACTGCAAATTCTGAACCTGCTCGGAATGCCTGCCCGTGCCTTGAACTCACCCATGCCTGGCTCTCTGACCAGATAGCAGCCCTCTCTGAAACTTAGTGACACCTCATAAATATTGGCCTTCCCTGGCCAGACAACGACCCTCTCTGAGGCTCTAATGGTCCTCATAAATTCTGATGTTGGGGCCAGCAAAAAAAAAATGTAAAGTACCATTAGTGTGATGCTTGTCAGAGTTCTGTTATCTGTAACCCCCCTTTTGTGTAACTTTCTGGGCTATAAAGCTGGGCTGTAGGAAAGGTGGGGTGCTGTCTTGTTCCCGCCATTTTGGGAGGGAGAGGCAGCCTGGCCGGTCAAAATAATAAGCTTGCTTTAATTTGATTTTAATTGGAGTCAGTGGTCTTTTCTTGCGTCCTGGTCTAACAAGGGTTTGCATTATTTATATACATTCTTTGGAGAGGGCAGGGACTTCACATACATCATAGCCTTTTTTAGCAAATCATCACACACCGCGGGAAAATCAAATAACAACTCTAAAACATGATTAGCACATTCACTGGTGGGAACAAGTTGGGTAGGGGTGATTGGTCAGTACAAAAGGGGTATTCGTTTGAACTGATTGGTTTGAGCCAAGAGGGGTGTATGTGCTGAACTACATGGTTTCCCAACTTGTTATCAACCACCATAAACCACTGGGAGGGTTATCTGGCATCCCAGGTATTTCCCTGTCTCATGCTGATTGGTGGCTTCCAGGGTGCTGCTATGGATCCCCACCTAGCCTGACTGAGTCAGGGACACCTGGCGCAGCAGATCTCTCCTGTTATTTGTAGATAAACAATTTAGCAGGGTGGAAATGTGCCTAGGAGTGCTCTGTGGGTTTTTCCAAGGACTAAGGTCATGTCCCTTCCTTGGACAGGCTTTGCTCTGAGGTAGAGGCTGGTTTTTCAAAATGGTACATATGTCATTCACATTAGTTAGTATTCAATAATTTTGCCTGTCCTTGGATAACTCTCACATTTCTCTGAGTTTATCATCCATTTACCTACTTCTTTAACGCATATTTGACTTGTTTCTGAATCCAAACCAAAAAGAAGAATATAATTAATGTCATTTGGTATAAACAAATTTAGTTTTTGTCTTCCCCATTTCAGATATATTGACATCTTGGTTTATTTCCAATTTATCTGCACTTTCTTATCTCATTCACAGGAGATGAAGTGTTCCTTCTTTCAATCAAAGCTAATCTTTTCACATTTACATTTGATCTCATCCCTTTTCTTGTCAACAGATACTTTACTCTGTCAATCTCTCTTCCATTTCATTTATCCTTGACCTCTAACTCCACCAGTCATCTCTTTCATTCTGGCTCTAAAGAATGCTATCTTCCTTTCCTACATCCCTCTCCCAGTAAAATCACTGTTTTTAATCATATAAACCCTTACTGTACAGCCTTCAATTTCTTCATTTTTAATTGATTCTGCAAAACTCTAGTTAAACACCACATAGACATCAATAGTGATTTCATATGGTCAAATCCAATGAGAGCATTTATTCAATGTTACTGGGCCTCTCTATTGTATACTGTTTGTTAAGCACACCTTTCTGGAACTCATTGCACTCACATTCTGTTATACTATTCATATACATTTCACTTGTGCCTGCCCACTCTGTGTATTCTGCCGTTTGCTTAAATGTTGAGGTTGCCCACAGTTCTGTTCCAATTTTACTGCTGTATTCTATCTATGTGTTATCTCCTCTATTCCCAGTTTTACACATGAATCATGAATGGCTTTAATGGTTCCCAAATCCACATTTTTCATGCAGGCTTCTTTCCTAACTTTCATATTAATACATCCACATATAGTTGGGTATATCCACTCAGACTTTCTCTGTCCTCCACTTTTGACCTATTTTTTCAACCCTTGACTTATTTCACTTGATAGTATTTTTATTGGGTTTCTAGACCATGAATGATCTGACTTTGAGTAGTCCTAACAAACCAGGTTCCATCACTTACCCCAGAAACCAATAGTGAAAGGCATAAAAGGAATTGATTCAATACAGCTATTTCAAGAAACAAGGGGGATCAAGTATTCTCAGCCCCATCTAGCGGGTACTGACATGAGTTTCAGGTTTGAATAGGGTAAGAATTGGGGGATAAGATGAGAGGTATGTATTAATAGCAGTCTTGGTCAAACTGGTCTCTTTGATAATTTATCTCCAGTTTGGGTCTGCAAGATGGCTCTGGAGAATTCATTTGTGCTTGAGGGCCATGAGGGCCATATGAGTTCCCATCTTGTGATGATTGCTCCTACTTAGGTGGACACCTCATCCCCATCATGGAATAATTGCTCCTGCTTTTTTTTTGGTGTGAGGGTGGGAGAATCTCATTATGAGTGATCTGCCTGAAGTCTTGATTACTGGCAGGTGTAGGACAATTACTAGAGATTTCCAAGCACTGATTCACGGGCCTGGAACAGGACATTGTAGAAGCTGGCAGTTGAAAGTCTGATTATGATATCCTTGAAAATATTTTAGTTACTCTTACTTTGGTGATTTCTGCCTTGAAGGGGACAAGAGAAGTTAGGTAAATCCAGGACTAATTATTCTTAGATTACCAGTTTTTAGACAGTCACTTCTTTAGAGATTAAAATTTCTATTAAAATTTCTATTTCTAACTCTTTAACAGGAATCCAGCTCAAAGTTTGAAGAAGAAAAGAGGCAGAAACAAAATGCATAGCTTTGTTCCAACTTTTACCTACCCATTAGGCATCTAGGCACAAATGAAAAGTAAATGCTTTCAGCAAAAGTAGTTTCTGAGTCCCTATAGTATCACCTAGACAGTCAAGAAAGACATTTTGGTGTCCTGTCTAAGCACTCTGTCCACCTCCATTATCTGGCTAATTCATATCCACTGTGGCCCAAAATGTAGCTCTGTTTAGGAATAATCCCTTTCAGACAACTTTCCCCTAAACATCAGATTAAACTAAGTGGCTTCCTCTATTCTCCCTTTGTGCATTTAATATTGCTTTTACTTCAACAAATAATACCTTTTTCTTATATGTCTACCTATATCATAAGAGTGTTTTTCAGGAAAAAAAAACAGCCTTGACTTGTTATCTCCATACCCAGCAGTGACTAAAACACCTTTAATGATCACAAATATTTATCAAATTTACTTGGATTTATTCCATATAAATTATGTAAGATTTCCATGTTTTTTTTTCATTCTGAAAGAAAAATAAAAGTTTCTTGTCAAATTAAATAAATTGTTGATATTTGTTTATATCTTTTTTAGAATCTTCATGTTTTAAGGGGATTTTCTTGCCAATAATGACCAGAAATTGTATTTTGACTCAGTATATGTATTCCCTTCAATTAGTGATAATAAAATTTATGTTGAAACTTTTCATGCTATTATTACTCTCCTTAACTTAAATGTATTTAATATCACTTACTTGCATTAATCTGAAAATAACAAATATAATGACATCTGTGAGAATCAATTCCAACATACTAATGATTCAGAAATTGATGTTTTTTCTTTTTTCTGAAGAAATGTGGTAAATTTTGATGAACCAAATTCATTGAAGTAATTGGTAAAAGGAAGTTTGAGTATTTAGACTTTATTTAAATAAGTCATGTTCTTCCATGGAAATACATAATTGGAACAAGGGGAAAAAAGCTCATACAAAATATCTTCAGCAGACAATGGGCAACAGAAGGCAAATTTAATTTGACCCTCTAAACTCCTTTATTGTTTGTTTGGTTTTGTTCATTGTATTTGGAACTCTTTGGGTCTAATTCCACAAATGTCATTCATAGTTACATGTGATCAATATATTTAGATTTTATATTTATTATAGGTAGTGTCAAAGCAAAAGTTGTACCAAAGTTAAGTAGGTGAGGAAGGCTTTAGTCAAGATGGTTGCATTAAGATCAAGAAGCCACATTTAAGTTAAACACAACTCCATGGAAAAAGAGTGGGAGGTGTTTTAAAGGTGGGTTGGTGTGTGCTATTGGCAAAGTACTGGAGGAGAAGTTGATCAATGGGAAATTTTGAGCACTTAGAACTCTTTCTTGAGTTTATAAATGTTTTCCTCTGAAATTAAGCTAAGAATGTTTCCTGGTTGATGCCCATCCAATTTAGGTCCCAGAGACTGGGATATAAGGGCAGCATCTTTCTTGCTTATATTTCAAAGAACGGCTCCCTGTTCCATCAGAAAGGTAACCCTCCCTTGTAAACTGGCAAGAGACTTTTAAAAAGATTTATATATATTTCAAAGGAGTCCCCAAAGAATTTTTAATTACATGTTTGCTGAAGAAAATTCTCCAAGAAAACAGACATTTGAACCAAGAGTCAGCAAGAATCCTGCCTGAGTTTAATCAAGCTAAGGGAAACTTTACGTCTTCTTAGTCAAGGAGCCTATAAAGAATATCCAAATTCCCTGGAAACTTGTTAAATGGAGGAATATGCCTGTGGCTTCATTTTTTTTTTTTCAAATTTGAGTCAGTGTAACAGAACTCAAAATGTTAGTTCAGAGAAAAGCAACATAATGAACAAATTTATGTTAATGAAGAAATGACAGTCTAACATGTCACTTGAGTTTTCAGATTTAAAAAAAATGTATATATATATATATATATATATATATATATATATATATATATATATATAACACCTAATGAATGTGACAAAGTAAAACAAAAAAAAGGAATTTTTGGAGAAAAGCGTAGATTTTACTATGTATATTTATGTATGTTCAGAATGTTCAGTAGACAACTTTTAAAATTTTATGTATCCTATAGCAAAGTATTGTACATTTAAAAAATGTTCTGTTATTTTTGTTTTTGATTTCAGCTTGGTCTTTTATTTTATGCTACAAAATATGCTGCAATTTTTTTTCATTTTCTATTTTTGTATTAACCATATATAGCACACAGTGTTAAAATTTGAAGTATTACTATGATTGTTTTTATATCTTTAGTATTTCCTTAAATTTACAACATGTCATAGTTGATGAAGCATAGTGGCATATTATGATAAATTTGCATTATTTCTAATATAAAGTTAATAAACAAAAAGTGAAGTATAACATTTTAGTTTATTATTTATGTTACCTTATCTCCTTATATTTCCTGTTTGTTGTTATTTTTAGATCGTGGAATCATATTGCTGTCAGTTATTCTGTTAATTTCTTTTCACTAGTGTAGAGAAAAAGCACCTGGATCAAGAGTTTAAAAACTAATTTCATTATGCAAATAGCTATATAGTATGTGCATGCATTGCCTGTTATTTGGATAGTATCTGTCAAGAATATTATGATTTCATTATGCATTACACAGGAAGATTCAGAGTACATTATTTTAAAAGTTGATTCTTAGTAGATCCATGATGTATGACATAAATTGACAACATTGCAGTATTTAAAAATGCTAGTATTGGCATTTAGCATGCTAAATCCATTTTAAAAGCATAATAAATAAGAAAAAGCAATCTCTATATTTCTAATGTGCAGAAAACATACACACAAAAGTATACTTAACATTTATTAGACATACTGAGAGAGTTAGGTTCTTACAATGGCATCTTGAAGAACAGACTACATGTTCCAGTTAAATCTGTTTGAGGAATATATGGACTTGTTGGAATCTGTGTTATTGCAGATGGCCCATATTTGAAAATTCAATATCATGATTGGCTCCATATATTTTAGATATTGACACAGCAAGGACAGTGGGTTGTTTCCCAGCCATCTTGGATTTTCAAATGTCCTAACAATTAAGTCCTGAATTGCATATGAATTTAATAATATATTTAAAATTCTCCCTGTAGAAAATTAAATTATAATTCTTTATTTTAAAATTCCTTATGCTTGACACTGCCATATTGGGCCTTCTATTTTCATCTTCAGATACTTGTAATTATTTTATGCTTACTTTCATATATTTTCTTGGGTCCAATATAATCTTTAGGATTGTTTTAGCCCATACCATTCTCTAGGAAAGTTGCTGTCTATGAAATATGTTCATTTTTTAAACACTCATTCAATTCTGATACATTAATCATAAGTTTTCTCTATTAGACTCATCCCCAAAAATGTGGTCAAGTACCTTCTGTAGTAGTACTATCCATTATGGTATCCACTAGAGTTATGTGACCATTTAGATTTAGATTTCATTAATTAAATTAATGGAGTTTAAATTAGTTTCTTAACCATATTAATCCCATTTCAAGTCCTCAAGAACCATTGGTAGCTATTGATTAAGTTTGTACATTATGCATGAGAATATTTCCTTTGTTGCAGAAAGTTTTCTTAAACATACCTTATATTTTTTCTTATAAATAATGCAACTTAGTTTTCAAGTCTGTCTAATTTCCCCACAGTGCTACTGACTAGCAAAGTATTCCAGATCTTCTGATACTAAATGTACTTTTCGAGAGTTCAAATAATCAGGAACATGGACCATGTGTAATGCCCAATTTTCAATTTTAGGTTTTTCCTTCATTAACACCACAATGTGAGAGAAAGGTTTCAGTTTAATTCATTTTTACAGTGAAGATAATTCTTTGGAACTCCTAAAGTTTTTTTTTTTTTTTTTAAATATATGAATTTACCTAGATTCTTAGATGTGGCCTTAAAATGTGGTTGTGCTCCTTAAAATATCTGCATAATTTTTAGTATCTCTTTTGAGCTTAGCAGTGAAGGATGTAAAGTATGTAAGCAGAATGAGTTTAATTTGTGCCTCAAAGGTTTTTTTTAACTATTCTTAGCTATATTGTCACCAGACAGCCTGCAGATGACATTTTTAAGACAGATCACTTACAGATAAAAAATGTATGATAGACTTCCTCTTCCAGTTTTCTAGTGCTTCAGATTTGGCATTAGATCTCAAAAGGTTTCTAAGATCTATAGACCAGGTAAATAAACATGCTAAGCCCAAACTAGTACATTATATTGAATCTTCAGTAGGGGAAAAAATGAATTGCTGTGAGAAATCCAAGCAGAATTTTAGAGGAGATCATTTTGTAATGCCTATTTATTTATTTGCTGGTACAGTAGAAATTACATACTGTTCATCTTCTATACAATTTCCTTCAAAAATTGTGATTTTTCAAATTATCCATATGAGGTAGTGAGATAAAAAAATGAATATACCCATAGATATGCAGGTCTCCCTGTGTACATATTATCATAGCCCTAATTATTTTTTCCTTTTGGAAAATGTAGGCTCACTTTCTCATTGACAAAGCTAAATATACACATCCTCAATGATGTGTATTCTTTTGTTCATGTGTCCTCTTTACACAAGTGATTTTTGATCAGTATATGTATTCTAATCATCTGATGAGCCTCAAAAATCAAAATATTAGTTTGGATTACCCACCGTGCCAATTAATAAAACCCTCTATCATGTATTTTTATTTGACCACTCTTCTCTATTTTTCTGAAATACACTATACTTCCAAACTTCACGTAATTTAGTGTGCTTGTTACAAAGTTAGTATATACACATATATACCCATGTTTGTGTTATATAACTCAAACTCTAATTACTAATTCTGGATTATATAAACAAACCATAGATCATTAAGAGTTTAAGGAAGTTTTTTTCCTTCATGTCTTTCAATTATTTAATCACTTCATTACGTGATAAGTAAGAACCAGGTTGCAGAATGTACCATTGTCTGCTTTAAATGGGAAAGGAATGAGAATTAATATATCAGTTTAAGTGAGAATTTGGGAAGTATCTCTAAATTTACATCAGTTATTCTCAACTCTAAGATTGAGTTGAATAGAGAGCACACTTATTTAAGGACTATCTCAATTAAACTGGTGTTATACACTAATAATTTTATATACATACACATCCTTATTTATGACCCTTCCTCTCTAAAAGAAATCAGGTGATAGCATTAAAGGATAAAATTAACACCAATATATTGTTAAAGCATGCACTTTTATTACATCAAATTAACATTAAAGACAAAATTATTAAAATATTATCAAATTCTTGCAACATTCCACCTCTTAAAATTGGTGTTCATCTTTTACTTTTGCAGTTACAATATAAGTCATTAAATATGATGTGTCATGTACATGTTGGATATGTAATTGGATGTATTAATTCCAATACATTGAAATTGTATTTTTGATGAATATTGAAATGGTATATTCAATACTTGAGAGTATAATCTGAAAAATAATTTTCCTAGACTCTTAATAGATTTAGTTTCCCAGTTTGGCCTTGAACTTGGAATTCTTCTGCCTCAGACTCCCAGATATCTGGGGAACTCTTTTTTTTTTTCACTTGGGAAAAATACTTCACACACCATCTGTTCATTGAAAAAATTATACTCCTTGTTTTTCCACAAAAACCCAACTTTCCACTCTGCTTTATTTCCTCTGGTTTCAATTAAACAATGTAAGAAATTAGAACAAAGAGGAAAAGGTTATATAGACTTTTATTGAAAGGTCATATTTCTGAAAACTACTTCAATCTAATTTATAGCACCTTCATTATACAGAGAGTTAGGTGACTCTTTTTGTTGTATTATAAGCATATTATTTTCCTACCTTTGGGTTGATTGCCCTGTTCAGAATTTTTTTGAAACCAAACCAAGTTGGTACTGCTAGAATAAAATTTTGATGTATCTCCCCTAACAAAAAATACTTTTAAAAGACAGTTTACTTTAAACTGCTAAATAGATTAATTTCTCCAGTTTTACTATAACCTTACCATTGTTTCAAAAAAGGTCTTATTGTCACAAAGATGAATGGATTATGTCCAGGAAAATTTGCAACTATAGAATCAATGGAGTTTTTCAACCAATCTTTTTTAGCAGAATGTCCAAAGTTTCTAATTAAGGTCAGTCTCTGAGTAACATGTAAATTTATTCAATCTAATTTTGATGAATTTAGATACTACATAATGATTTACTATGCAGTGCTTCTACAAAGTTTTCAAGTTAAAGAGATTAATTGTCACCATATAAAATAACTGGTTATATGGAGTACCTGGATGAAAATAATTTACTTTAGTCCTAATAACACAGGGTACTTCAATTATGAAATTGTGAAAACCATTGTTACTATATGAAGACTTTTATCTTCTTGTTCATTTTAAATTACTAATAGAAATTGGAACTGTTGACTAAATTTTATTGTAATTTTTTAGCCAAATTATATGAAGCATTAGATATAGCATTATTGTTTGCTAATTTTAACAAGCAATTCTAGGAATTTAATATAAATATTTTCAATTGTATGCTATTAAAATTTCTACAAGGGGCTAGGGTTATTGCTCAGTGGTAGAATGTTTGCCTAGCACATGTGAGGTCCTGGGTTCGATCCTCAGCACCACATAAAAATAAATAAATAAATAAATAAATAAATAAATAAATAAATAAATACATTGTGTCCAACTACAACTAAAAAATAAATATTAAAAAAATTCAACAAAATGTAATAAATTTTAAAAGAATTAGAAATGCTCTTGATGCTCAGCAATTGTTGAATTTTAAAGAAACTAGATAGATAGATGCATACCTACATGCATACATAGTTAAAGACTGTGATAACATGCACATATCTTTGTACCCCAAACCATTTTGTCCAAACAAGAAGACATTTTTATTCAAAACATTTGCTCCCTTTTTCATCATTTATTGAATTCTATCACCTAAAATATTATAAATTTAATTAAATTTCATAGGAATGTCTAACTTCATAATGCCATTTCAAAGGACCCACACTATACCCTGAGATAAAGGAGGAAAATATTTTAATATTTATTTTCAAGAAAAGAAATAGAGTGAACAACAGGCTCTATTTCATGATTTCACATGCATCAACATTAATAGTCTCAATATTCATGAGAATATAAATAATTTCTAAGCATGCCTCATTGCATCACACCATAATGGTCCTTTTAAAAAATGATGACTTCTTATAAAGGAATTAGTAATAATGTTCTTATTTTAACTCACTATTTATCAAATAATGTGTTTCCTGAATTGATACATTGTGACTACCGGAAGTATCCACAGACATTGCCATATTGTTGAATTGTGTTAAAAAACTAGGAAATCTGGGTTAACAAAGTGGTTACTTAAAAGGCCCAGGGCAGTCCAAACACACAGAAAATCAGATAAATTGTTTCCATGGTACAAACACATAGATAGTACCTTAGAAGAAAGTTTGAAATGATATAAATAATTTCCTGTATATAAGAAAATAATACTTGAAATATGATTTTGTTTTATTTAGTAACATTATTTATGATAAAAATGCTTTTCTGAAACTGGAATGGTATATTTATTATTCATTTTTTAAAAATCTTATTTTTACAAACAATTGTTCAAGGACATAATAAATTATAAATCATGCTTAAGTTCTATTTGACTTTTATTCAGAAAAGATGGATCTCAAATTTTTAGTAACTTGACAAGTCTCTTCATTCTTTCTCTGGTATTTTGGTTAGGACTGTAGCAGCACCTGATCCTTGACTATCAGCTCAGTGTGCTCTGTGACTGACAGAGAAAACTGACTGGGCTCCCAGACTCCATGGCATTTCACAATGGAATATTGTATTAGGAGCCGGTTTCTCAGAAGAACTAAGGAGTTGGATGGTTATTTTCAGGAATAGAAGTTTAATTAAGTGGTAGCTGGTGAGGAAAACAATTGGCCTGGGCTTGACCTAACAGATTTTGTTTATGAAATTATCCCTCCAGAGGGTGTTTTATTGGGAAAATTTAGCTCTACAGTGATCTTTCGAGTGTTTTACAATGTTTTACCTTCTGCGAATTTATAAGAGGAGGAGACATGAAGTAATTCAACACATTCATTCAGCTTTGAAACCATTTTACAAATAGGGGAAATTTGACCACAATGGATATTAAAAAAAAGGAGTGTGTATTGGAAGTTAGTAATTAGACCTATCTCAGTAATTAAAAAGCTCCAATAATAACATGGAATAAGACTAATCTTATGAATTAATTAAATTAAGATTATCCTTATTATTTTAATTAAGGTGACATTTAGATAACTTTTATTAATAAATACAAAATGTTCACTTTAACCACACAAAATAAGAAACTAAACTAAGGGAAGTGTTTTTGTTTGTTTTCCAACCAGGATGGTATAGTAATAAGGATGTTTGTCCCCCAAACCATCTTTAAATATCATTTGTTAAGTAGCTATTGTCATGAGCTATTTATACTTATGACAACTTTTTTAACTTTAGCAGGGATAGTTACATTTTGATTCCCATATATTCATTATTTTTTACTATTGAACTAAAAAAAAAAATCTTTAGTGAAACTTAAATCATGAGACTTCAATAACCTGATGAAAATGTGGTTAATCTTTTATTTTTACTAAATACAGCCCAGTCAATTGCCCCCCAGATAAAAATCACTTTCATAGAATGATAAATGTACATGTAAAACAAAAAAGTAACTTTCATTAATATTTCTATGACTTTTAAAAAGTAAACAGTTGGACTGTTAAAATATTTTATTTAATGTTAATGAAATTAAGTATGTTCCAGGTATATTATATTCTTGAATGTGAATATAACTTTAAATGAAAAGAAGTATATTCTTGTAGTAACTTAAATATTATTCAATAGGCTACTATATTTCAAAAAATTATTTTTTGAATAACTTGGATTGAATGACTAATGTTATGAATTAATTCAATTAAGAATAAATATTGTTATTTTCACAATTTTGCTGAGGTAAGTAATGTCTCTGAGAAAAATCTTTATTCATGAATAGATATAAATATGTATGAATAGAGATGCAAAAGTAACATGATTTTGAAAATGAGATTACTAAACTTTCATTCCTATGAAATAAGCAAAGAAAAAATTTGGTTGTGAAACTTAAAATCATATTCAAAGGCAAGAAGCAATCAATCATATTTTATATAAAATATAGTATTCTAACAATTCCTGCTTCAGAAGCCTTTTTTATGAAAAGTCAATGTCAAACTAACAAATCAATAAATATATCCTGTGTCCATAATTGGTAATATAAAATTCTGAAACCACCACAATCATAACTTCAAAATTCTCTAGAATTGTTTCCCTTTCTAATGTATTAGTTATAATAAGGTGGAATTATAGTGTTATATAATGAGCATTACTTAGATTTGCAGTTGCATTGGCATAATATAATTCTGTAATATATATACATATATTTCCTCCCAATAAAATATTGTTATCTCCCAAATGTATAATGGTGTTCAATTTTAAAACCCTTCCACACTCAGAGGCACATGCAGTTCATCATTGTAATAAGAAATTATCAACAACCATCATCATTTTTGATTCAAGAATTAGCTTTAGTAAGTTCAAGTTCCTAGACTCAGGAGATGAGCATTCTAACTAATGTTGTCTTCTAGAAACACAGAATGTGTCTGGCAATTACTCAGATGTAAACATTATAGTATTCAAATATTGATGAAGAAACATTCTTTCAAAAGCCAACAATATTTCATAAAACTTTTAATTTATACATCCTATTTTTTTCATATTTTTGTCAGTTATCTGACAACTGTCTAACAGGAGCTGTAGGTATTATGTTTAAATCTGATTTCAAAGTGCTTATTTCTGTTTATGGTTAAGTACTATCATGGAGGAAAGTTAACCAAATTTTAAATTTGTGATCTCATCAAGTAAAGAGTAACTCCCCTAGAGATTTATAGTAGTCAACAAAGCTCATTTCGAATATGTAGCTGCTATTTAATTATTAGTATATTTTATTGTGAAAATGGTTTTAAATATAGTTGCTTATACATTTGAGTAATAGACTTTTAGAAGTAGGAGGAGAGAAATGGTTGGCGGTAAGGGAATTGCTTTACACTATTTCAATTACTCTCATAATCACATTTCATGTTTAGTTACAGCCATGTTGATTCATTATGAAGAACTGACAGTCCTGAAGGGAGAATAAAATAAATGGAAAGGAAAGGCTAGGCATGGTAGTTAAAAGATTGTATTAGAATACATTCCCTCAATATAGCTTTCATTTATATCCTAGTAATCTAAGGGCAATTTGGTACTGAGTATAGTATATAGAATTCTAAAACCAATATGTTCGATATATTTTTCTTTAACATATAAACACACATTTTGAGTAAAATATCTCTAAATTTAAAACAGTGATTTTAAGAGCCATAGGTAAGCTATTTGTCTTTGTTTGCAACTAGATATGCTAAGGTATATTCATTGCCTTATTGGTGTTCCACCATTGAGCATAGTCTTTTAATTTTTTTTTAAATAAAAAATTAGGTCTAAGTGCTTTAAATTTATCAATAATTCATTGTGTAATGCCAAGTTAAAAAATTTATTGAGCATATTACTTAAAATGCAAATCATTTTTAGAAAATAAATCAACTCATTTTATGCATTTTAAAAACCAATTGCTACAAAAGGGCAATTTCATATTTCAACAGTTTACCACATTCTAAACCCACCTTATTTTAAGGAACTTCCCAGACATAAAAATGTGTTCTAAAAATACCACCTTTTGACATTTTGTAATCATGTATTTTTTTTTAAATTTTTTACTGTTGGTTGTTCAAAACATTACATAGTTCTTGATATATCATATTTCACACTTTGATTTAATCATGTAAATTTGATTCAGTGTTTATGGTAGCACCATTAGCATGTTGCCATTGTCATAGATCACATTCTGTATATTATAAAAATATGCAAATAACACACTTCACAATTAGTTCACAAGAACAATTAAGTAAAAATATATAGATATATCTTCTTCAAGACCCAACTGTGTATTATATTGGGGTATTATAACATGAAAATATAAATAATTAATCTAATCTACCCAGGATGTCTTTGGGAATTATTTTTATTCTGTTTTCCTGAGGGTATGGTGCATCATTAAGACAAAAATTAAATCAATGAAGTGAATTATTTTAATGTATGTGCTCAAAGAAATGAATAATTTGTATTTTTCTTAGTTTCTAAAACAGAAAATTTAGTTATTTTAGGACCTAATAATTACAAATAAACTATTCTATGAAATTTGCATCTTTTTACTCTCTCAGGACTTTTTTATTGTTATAAAAATATTATTTTTCTAATTTCACAGTGGTTGAGAAGAATGTACTTAGTGGAAAAAATTAAACCACAATACTTAAACTTTTTTTACTAACAAGCTTAGCAACACAAAATGTTTTCACAAAATATCCATGTTTTTCTTGGAATTTTACAATGTAAAACAAATTTTCACTAGTAGTTTTCTGGTGCTTGTATAGATTTTATAGATATTCCCTTTCTTGGAGATTTAGTTTAAACACCTGATATTTAGATTTTGTCAGGATATAAATGGTAATAACTTCCTGAGTTTCCAATATTTTTACCAGGGAAATTTAAAAATCTTTGAACAACAGTCCAACAGTAACAGAAATAATTTTACTGATTTATTTTGAAGGCATTTGTATTAAATCTTGTTATAATTCTATTCTTGGAAGAATTTGATATTATTTTAGAATATAAAGAAAGTTTTGCTAATTTCCTACTATACAATGACAACAGTTAATATGTTTATGAATGCATTAGGGTATATACTAAAGCATTTATTTATTTTTTTTTCCACTTTAAACAGGAAATCCCTTTTATTTTTTTTTTTTTTTAATTTTTTATTGTTGGCTGTTCAAAACATTACATAGTTCTTGATATATCATATTTCACAATTTGATTCAAGTGGGTTATGAGCTCCCATTTTTACCCCATATACAGATTGCAGAATCACATCAGTTACACATCCATTGATTTACATATTGCCATACTAGTGTCTGTTGTATTCTGCTGCCTTTCCTATCCTCTACTATCACCCCTCCCCTCCCCTCCCCTCCCCTCTTCTCTCTCTGCCCCCTCTACTGACATTCGTTTGTCCCCCTTGTATTATTTTTCCCTTCCCCTCACTTCCTCTTGTACGTACTTTTGTATAACTCTGAGGGTCTCCTTCCATTTCCATGCTTTTTCCCTTCTCTCTCCCTTTCCCTCCCACCTCTCATCCCTGTTTAATGTTAATCTTCTTCTCATGCTCTTCGACCCTACTCTGTTCTTAGTTACTCTCCTTATATCAAAGAAGACATTTGGCATTTGTTTTTTAGGGATTGGCTAGCTTCACTTAGCATAATCTGCTCTAATGCCATCCATTTCCCTGTAAATTCTATGATTTTTGTCATTTTTTAATGCAGAGTAATACTCCATTGCGTATAAATGCCACATTTTTTTTATCCATTCATCCATTGAAGGGCATCTAGGTTGGTTCCACAGTCTAGCTATTGTGAATTGTGCTGCTATGAACATCGATGTAGCAGTGTCCCTGTAGCATGCTCTTTTTAGGTCTTTAGGGAATAGACCAAGAAGGGGAATAGCTGGGTCAAATGGTGGCTCCATTCCCAGCTTTCCAAGAAATCTCCATACTGCTTTCCAAATTGGCTGCACCAATTTGCAGTCCCACCAGCAATGTACAAGTGTACCCTTTTCCCCACATCCTCGCCAGCACTTGTTGTTGTTTGACTTCATAATGGCTGCCAATCTAACTGGAGTGAGATGGTATCTTAGGGTTGTTTTGATTTGCATTTCTCTGACTGCTAGAGATGGTGAGCATTTTTTCATGTACATGTTGATTGATTGTATGTCCTCCTCTGAGAAGTGTCTGTTCAGGTCCTTGGCCCATTTGTTGATTGGGTTGTTTGTTCTCTTATGGTCTAATTTTTTGAGTTCTTTGTATACTCTGGATATTAGAGTTCTCTCTGAAGTGTGAGGAGTAAAGATTTGTTCCCAGGATGTAGGCTCTCTATTTACCTCTCTTATTGTATCTTTTGCTGAGAAAAAACTTTTTAGTTTGAGTAAGTCCCATTTGTTGATTCTAGTTATTAACTTTTGTGCTATGGGTGTCCTATTGAGGAATTTGGAGCCCGACCCCACCGTATGTAGATCGTAGCCAACTTTTTCTTCTATCAGACGGCGTGTCTCTGATTTGATATCAAGCTCCTTGATCCATTTTGAATTAACTTTTGTGCATGGCGAGAGAAAGGGATTCAGTTTCATTTTGTTGCATATGGATTTCCAGTTTTCCCAGCACCATTTGTTGAAGATGCTATCCTTCCTCCATTGCATGCTTTTAGACCCTTTATCAAATATAAGATAGTTGTAGTTTTGTGGATTGGTTTCTGTGTCCTCTATTCTGTACCATTGGTCCACCCGCCTGTTTTGGTACCAGTACCATGCTGTTTTTGTTACTATTGCTCTGTAATATAGTTTGAAGTCTGGTATCGCTATACCGCCTGATTCACATTTCCTGCTTAGCATTGTTTTTGCTATTCTGGGTCTTTTATTTTTCCATATGAATTTCATGATTGCTTTCTCTATTTCTACAAGAAATGCCGTTGGGATTTTGATTGGCATTGCATTAAACCTATAGAGAACTTTTGGTAATATCGCCATTTTGATGATGTTAGTTCTGCCTATCCATGAACAGGGTATATTTTTCCATCTTCTAAGATCTTCTTCTATTTCTCTCTTTAGGGTTCTGTAGTTTTCATTGTATAAGTCTTTCACCTCTTTTGTTAGGTTGATTCCCAAGTATTTTATTTTTTTGAAGATATTGTGAATGGAGTGGTTGTCCTCATTTCCATTTCAGAGGATTTGTCGCTGATATACAGGAATGCCTTTGATTTATGCGTGTTGATTTTATATCCTGCCACTTTGCTGAATTCATTTATTAGCTCTAATAGTTTCTTTGTAGGCCCTTTTGGGTCTGCTAGGTATAGAATCATGTCATCTGCAAATAGTGATAATTTAAGTTCTTCTTTTCCTATTTTGATGCCTTTAATTTCTTTCATCTGTCTAATTGCTCTGGCCAGTGTTTCGAGAACTATGTTGAACAGAAGTGGTGAGAGAGGGCATCCCTGTCTTGTTCCAGATTTTAGAGGGAATGCCTTCGATTTTTCTCCATTCAGAATGATGCTAGCCTGAGGCTTAGCATAGATTGCTTTTACAATATTGAGGTATGTTCCTGTTATCCCTAGTTTTTCTAGAGCATTTAAATACACATTATAGAATGGTAGAATACAGAATTACTGGTGTTCCGATTCAAAATATTTTACTTTCATATGAATTCACATTTGTAGAATTAAATTGTAGTAGAGGGGATGTGTTTAATGTTGATCTCATTCCACCTAATCAGAAAGAATAGGCTAAATTCATTTTATGATTCATAGGGTGGAGCAGATTTTGGTTTCTGGTAATTCAGCAAGTAGAGTCAGTATTTTTCACTGAGTCATGTCATTGTTTCCAGCTGTTCATTCCCTTGTTGCATTCTGAACCCAGCAGGGAAAACTGCACCAGTACACTTGATTGGCAGTGTTATGAAATATGTTCTTAAAATTTGCTCCTAGTGTTGGCTTACACATTTTTCTCAACAATGAGAAACATGCTGCTTTTAGAAATGAGGTAGAACCTGCAAAAGCTGAGACAATGCAAACAGATTAAAAACAATGTCAATATCTTACAAGATATTTCTTAATTTTTCAATGCTTATTTTATTACATAGAATGCAACTAGTATCTGTAGTTAAAAGTGTATCTTCCTATACTTATAATTTCAATCATAAAACCAAATTTGGAGATATCAGTAATATATCAGTAATAACTGGTAAAGATAATTTTTGAAGAATAAATGGTAAGGCCTCACTAAGTTTCTAAGGCCATCCTTGGAAACTTAGTGATACCTTAAACAAATTAGCAAAAGTCTGTCTTGAAATAAAATATTTAAAAAAAAAACAGGTGGGAGGCTGGGGAAATATCTCAGTGGTAAAGTATCCCTGGGTTAAATACCCAGTACTCCCCCACCCCCAAATCTGCTTTTCTCTAAATAGTGTGATGTCTTCACACAAATTCCACATCTTGGAGGAAACAGCATAATATGATGGACTACCTAGGTTCTAGGATTTGCTCTAGCAATATTACTTTGGCCACATATCCATAGTCCCTTGATTTTAGTGGTTTACTTAGAGAAGAAATAATTAGGAAGCTATAGGGTTTAATGTTTCTAAAGCCAGTGTAGAGTTTATTTCTTCAATACACATTTAGGTAGTGAATGGAAAAGTTGAAAAACTGTAGGAATCATGGAAGCATTGTGGAAGTACCAGTTCTGCATATTGAGCTCATTATAACAAGAGGCCTTCATGTTTTAAGTTTGACTATGAGGGACGGGCCCAATATCCAGAACTGACCCTGCTGCTGTTTGAAATAGTGGTACTCCTGTTGATCTTTCAGAAAATTTTACTTCTTTAAAAATCCTGTAATCAATTAATAAGCTCCTTGAAAAGGAGCAGGTCATGAAAAATCTATGTTTGTGTTTAAACAATGACAAAATGTACAGATGTGCTCAATATATAACTTTCCAACATGAGTCAAGAAAACATCTTGCAAGTGTCTTGAATTTTCAAATGTCAGATCTCCAAGTATATCAGTTGAGACAAGATAATTGGAGATTTAAGAATTTTACCTAAATGTCCAATTTTGACTTTGGGGGTTCTTTTTTTCCTTTCCTTTTCTTTCTTTCTTTTTCTAATATTGGTCTGTTATTTATTTGGTTGTAGTGATATTATATCATTGTACGTATTAACTTTTTTTCAGTGTACTTGTGTTTCATTATCTTCTATCCATTAATAGTATTTTATTCATTTTTCTGCATTTACCATTACAAGAATATATTTGTTAATTGAATTGTGTGTATATTACACATATATTTTATTTATCAGAGCTATCGATGCTATAGATTGTCATGTAGAAACACTACAAAGAAGACTAAGAAAATAATATGAGCTATATTAGAGAATATTCAATGGATAAAAGTGTGAGTTGGGCTAGGATGTCTAATGTTCACTAGTGAGTAATTGTGTGCAGTTTTATGGGATTTGGAAATTTTAACATTAATTAGAGACATTTTAGGGGCTCATTTTTCCCTGTGAATTGAGAGGTGATTACATTTACTTCCAAAAGGGTTTTTTCAAGGATCAATTATCTTGAAAGAAAGGAGAAAATTTGTGGAGTAACATGGAAGTACTAAGTAGGAGTGGGGGGAGGCTGAACAGAGAGATGACAGAGCCAGGCTGGAGTTTGAGATTCCTAGACAGGGAGGGCTGTTAGCAGATGGTCACAAATATATAATTGCCTAATGATGACATACTACAAACCTGGCATATAGCTAAGTTTCAGGAACCTGAAAGAAATGAGGTTCAGTAATAATGTGGAGGAAGTAAGTTTTCAGAAAGCTACAGATGGTTTTTGGTTTTGTTTGGTTTCTTTTTCTTTCCTTTTCTTTTTGTACCAGTGATTGAACCCAGGGGCACTTAACTTCCAAGCCATATCTATAGCCTATTTAATTTTTATTTTGAAATGATGTCCCTAAGTCATGGAGGGTCTTACTAAGCTACTGAGGCTGGCTTTGAACTCGCAACCCTCCTGCTTCAGCCTCCCATGCTGCTGGGATTACAGGCATGCACCACCAACCTGTCTACAGATGTATTATTAAAAGGACTTTCTTTGGTCAGGTTTTTTAGGGTTTTATGCGATTTATTCATATATTTATTTGCAGCATTTAATGTGTAATTATCTTTATCTCATGAAACTGAGATTCACTAATTTTCTTTGAGATGTGAAAACTATAAAATGTATAGTTAGTAATTTAATTCAAGTTAATATAAATTAAATTCTTTATTAGCAAACAATAGCATTTCCTATAAAAAGATTCTAAGAGCAAGATAGATGTAGTTTTTGACTATGGCATTTAGTAGGTAGTCAAGAGCAAAGTAAAATTGTGAGGAAAGTGGAAGTAGCATATAACTTGCATAACTTAACTTGATAAAGTGGGAGTGTGTCTTAGAAAAAGTATCTAAACACAGCTGTATTCTCAAGCACCTTTTAACACTGTCCTTATAAATCCTCCCATAGCTGGTAACACGCCTGGAAGTGTCCAATGCTTTGACATCGTTATCTCACTTAATTCCACATTGATCCTGAGGTAGCATTATTGTCTACAGTTTGAAGATCAGGTTTCGGTGGCTTAAGAGGTTAAGTAACTTGCTAAAATTCACACAGCCAGTAAATGGGAACTCATTTAACAGGTAAAACGAGGACTTAAAACCAAATGGTTTCTCTGGGTCATATGTCCTTATAGAACTGCAGCAGCTTCTAGCTGCATGCCAGAATATCACAGCTTGTCTTTAACCTGGCAGGATTCACAGTCCTGCTTTTAATTAGCTAATTATAGACTTTCATTTTCTAAATTAGCTGTTCTCACGCCTTAGGGGTGTGGAACACAGAGAACTGTCGCTGACTGTGCTCTGGAGACCACCAGGTCCCTGCTGAAAAAAACTTACACAAAATTTATCATGTTTAATCCTCTTCCTTTAACTATAATTTCTTGACAATGAAGGTAAATTTAGGCAGAAACTAAATACATGATGCATAATGTTTCTTGTGTCACTTGCTTCTATCTGACTTTATCTTTTGGCAAAAGCCTGGGGTTCATGTCAGACCAGGTTATTTTATTTAAGATATTTGAAAGAAATTAACTGTGAATCATTATTGAACAGCAGTACATTACAGTTTTAAAAAGTACACACTTGAGTCAGACACCTGGGTTAAAAAATCTCATTTCTACCAATCACTTCGAGTGTAACTTTGGACAAACTACTTCAATTGTTTATACTTCAATCTCTTAATCTCTTAAATTAGGGAAACCCTCTTCATAGGATACATGTAAAGTGCTTAGAAAAGGATGTGGCATATAAGAAGAATTGTAAAAAAAAAAAATACTGTTGAGTAGCAGTAGTAACTTATGTAATATAACTAATATTATAATAAACAACAAGTTTGTGCTTCAACAAGTCAAACAACTCGTTCTAGCCATGCCCCTAAAATCTTAGTGATTTTACCAATGCAGATTTAATTATTGCTCGGGCTCGACTCTCCAGTGTGGGTTGGAGAAAGATTTCCCTTAGTTTAGCCATTTAGCTATCGAGGTTCCTGAGACTCCACCATGTGCTTCCACATATCCTTTGTTCTCCCTTAGAGAAAGTACAAACATGGGAAGTTTCTAAAGTTACCAAGAAGAAGAAACTTATCACTTTATTCAGATATTTTTTGTCCATTTGCTTTTGCCAAATCAAATCACATAGTCACACCTTACTTCAAAGAAGAAAAGGATGACATTCGGTCTGTAGCAGAAGAAGGGCTTTTGGCAAACAGCCCTATGAACTCACCTGGGAATGAGCTCATCTTCTTTCTTGCACTATTATCTTAGGTGCATAGCCACTGACATTTACCCAGAGCTTTCTAATGAAATTAATATATACCAGGAACCAGTTAAAATGCTTCAACTCATAATTTGAATGTGTGATTTTTTAAATGGTTAGGTTGCTGTAACCAAACATGAAAATATGAATGGAAAATGGAAATTCTCCAAAAGGATTCAGTGCTGGCAGAGTGCCTCTTAGCACTATGATGGCATGAGAAACCTTTCCCCACCCCCATTGCTTACAATATGTGCATAATTGCTATGAATATTTTTGGATTATTTTTATTGAAATAGTTTAAGTGGGTATAGACTTATGGCTATTATGAAGAAGAAAATGAACTAATTATTCACAATGAGTTAAAATGAGGATAAATTGCATCAAATTTAGGTGATGATCTACTTTTCATCCCTGTAAAATGAAGAATCATAAGCTATGCACCTTGTAACTGAATCTCTTCATGGAAAATGAATAGGGTATGGCAGAGTCAATCTGTTCATTTCAGCTATATTAACCAGCCATGAGAATTCCTGCACTGTCTCTCAGAGTCAATATACATCAAGACGATGACCTTAATGAACAGATTGTCCAACAGTTAGTGAGACTTGCTGAAGTGTAAAGGCAAAGATTGTGTTTTTAAAGTAATTATTTTTGGAATTTATCTTATTATCACATTTGATAATGTATTTAAAGAAATTAAAAATTCTTTTAGCACAGATATTGTAAATTATAAGGAAGACATTACAATTACAGGTCAAGAAATATTCCAACTGATCTTAAGCAAGTCAAAAATATAAACCCAGAAAAAAAAATATAAACCCAGTCATAGAACAACAATTTAAATATTAAGCAACCTTTTCATTTTTAGGATTTATTATTGTAGAATATTTATAAGGAGAGAGTAAACAAAGGTAAGAATAATTTCATTGTGAAAATGAGTATATATTTGAGAGAATTTTTAAGACCTTTTAATTGAATTACTAAAAGGTATTGGTTTGGTAAATTTCTAATGGCATGCTGCAAATACTTGTGAGAATTATGAGACCATGACCTTAAAATAAATGAATCTCCGAACTGTTTCTGTTTCATGAAGAGTCCAAGGGAACCCTTCTAATTCCTAACTCTGCGGTTGAAAATTTAAATTTCCTGCATCTCTATCCTGAAGTATTGCCCTAGCTCATAATTGGTCTACTTATTTCTACTCATCCCACCTACAGTTCATTTTCAACACTGTAGCCCCAATTTCTCTGATATATAAATCAGAGAATACAATTCCACAACTCAAGCCTGTTGGGGTTTGAGTGTGCAGAGTTTAGCTCCCTCAGGCCTGACATTTTGCAAGAGCTGTGGTTGTGATTTAGGTCAGCTGAGGCAAACCTCAGTTAGGAGGAGGAAAAGTTCTCTTCCCCTTATCGCAAGTCACAAGTTCTGCATGGTTTGGCCAAGAGGAAGAAGCTTCCTGCATACTTATCCTGGGAACATTACATTCTAAAGAAACAAATGCATCCTCAGGGGATTAGATAATGTCTACAAAAAACTTTAAGAGGGTACTTATCAAATAAACAGGAACGATCTGAATTTAGCTCTGTGTATCCGCTGAGGCATGATATTTGGGCAATGTGGGTAACGTGATATTGAAGAATTGCTTGCTTTGTTAGAAGAAGTAGATAAAAGGAACTTGCAAATAAACCTCAGCATGCAGTTGCAATTGCTGCCTTTGCTCTGCATCCCCTGTGTCCTGGTTATTTCGCGACCCTTACCCAGGGACCCGAACGCTCTAGACGTTCACACAAGCCTTCAATAATCTCCATTTCATTCCAAGCCAAAGTCCTTCTCACAATCTACAAGGTTATACACACCCTGGCTCTTTCTGACCTTGTCTCCATTCATGCCCCTACTACCTCTCTCTGCTCCAGTCAAGCTGGCCTCTTTGCTATGCCAGGAACATCTCTTCCTCAGCATTTGGTGTGTGCTGTTGATTTCCTCAATACTTTGTAATCCATATTGTTTTCTACTGCACCAAAATATGTTTCAGTCCTTCCTCAAAAGCACAGATAGCCCTTTACAGACCACGCTCCCAAACCATTTCCTAGTCTCCTTACCAGCTTTATTTTTTAATAGCACTTGTTACCATCTAAAATAGTCTATGTATCCCACCCACCCACTTGCAATCTCATTTCCCTAAAATATAAGGTCTATAAGAATAAGATGTGTTGTCTACGATGTTCAATGCAATCTCTCAAACTTGGCTAATGCTAATATTCATTCTTGAATAAATGTTTTTGCTTGAGATTCAAGGAGTTAAAAATTTTTCTTCACTTGATTAAAAAATTTATATTTTAAGTGAATAGAGATATCAACTTCAGATAGCATAATTACTGTGAAAGTTATAAGATAGATAAAAATAAATACAGAGCTGTTAAGAGACAAAATAATATGGAACCATGAGTGGCGAATAAGTCTTTTAAACCAATATAAGAGAATTTATCAAGTCAAGGGCCCTGTCACCTGAAGTGTATAATGTGATGGGCCAAGTGTATGCTGAGACTTATGCTGAGCCCTAGGGTATACCATGCATGTCTTTCTAAATAGTCACTTTAACCCCAAAATATGAGATTTTGCTTAAAACGGGCCACAGGAAAATAAGTTCTAATCGTTCTTGAATCTTTTCTGTATTAGGGAGATAATTTTGTGGAAAGATTAGAGAGACACTGCTTTAGCACTACCTATGTTTTAGAGCTGAATTGGATTTACTTCACTAAATGTTTATTTGATTACTTACTAAGTGCCACAGTATGGCTGCAGCAAAATAACCGGAGGGTGACGATCAACTTGTGTACATTGATACAGCAGGAGTGGGAGCCATTTATTGTAGGACAGGAGTGGTATATATACATTCCACACAGCTTATCTTAATTAACATAAACTAGATACAGCAGTCAACCAATAAGGAATCTCCACACTTAATGGCTCACTGGTACCGTCTCACAAACCACTCCCCCTGGCAAAATGCCAGGAACCATCCTGACTTGTTTACAGACTCTAACATTTCCCCCTTTTGTTTAATTTAAATAATGACCATAGTGGTTTTTACACAAACACCATAAATAATCTGCTACAAGCAGAAGGGGAAGATACAAAATGCCACAATACTAAGCCAATTGATGGCTCCATGCAAGAAGCCCTTGGAAAAATTATACCAGCAATGACACTGTTAGCAAAGATACCGAGTTACAATTTGTTGTAGATTACAGTTTGTTGTCTCAGTCCAGGTAAAGCAGTGTCTCAATAGATTAACTCACAGTCCAGGTAAATAACAGTCCAGGTAAGTTCGGCAGGCAGCTAGCTTGATCCGAAGTCTTGTCTGGTTCTCAGCAACACTGGAAATTCTTCTACCTTCATCTTCACTGGCACTGGGACAAAAGCAGGAACTCCGGATGGCTAAAGAAAATCCTGTAGTATTCCAGCAGGCGCTAAGAAAACAACCTTCTGAACAATTTAGTACATTATCTCAAGTTTTGTTTTTTTTTTTTTTTTTTTGTACATTTGAAATAAGCCTTAATAGTGCTCATTACTCACCAGTCTCCAGGTGTGGGAGAACCATTGTAGCTTAGTTATTGGCATTGAAATTGACCAAACATCAGGGATGCTGGTAGCCTCTTCTGCTGGCTGTAGCATCCAGGGCAGACCCAGATGGCCCTGGGGAGTGTTCCGGACTCAAACTGCTTCCAGGCACAGGGAGCAAGAGCCCACGAGACTGTGCCTCTGGGTCAGGTTTGGATTTGGGCTCTCACAGTGGCATCCTGCTCCCTGGGTGGGGGGGGCGGGGAAGAGCCCTCTGCTGATGCTTGGAAAGTCCTTGCTGCGCCATGACCGGCTCGCACACGTGGCAGCCTCCGAGCACACATCCTCCGGTAATGAAAAGTATTTAGTAGTAGCCTTTTGTAATTCTTTTTTTTGATAATCCTTCCTCCTCTGAACTTTTTTCTTCTTTCTGACTAGAGTTCCTGAGCTTCCATCAACACATGCCCTAACTGCTCTTGGTTCCACTGGGGTGCCTTCTTCCCTTAGTAATTTACTTAACACCCCTTCCATATTTTCGTCACAAAGAGAATACAATACACCAAGACAAAACAAGACACAAACATACTGCATCAATCTTCTCCATTTACTCAAAATAGCCATTTTTCCTCTCGCCCTATCTGCCTCGGGACCAGCAGATTTGCTTCCACCCTATCTAGGGACGGGCAGCTTTGTTTTCGTCACTTACTCCCGAGTGTCCTTGGGCTCCTGGTATGGGACACCATCTGCTGCAGTCCCGCTGCAGCAAAATAACTGGGGGGGGGGGGGGGGGTAATGAGCAACTTGTGTAGATTGATACAGCAAGAGTGGGAGCCATTTATTGTAGGACAGGAGGGGTATATATACATTCCACACAGCTTATCTTAATTAACATAAACTAGAAACAGCAGTCAACCAATAAGAAATCTCCACACTTAATGGCTTGCTGGTACCATCTCACAAACCACTCCCCCTGGAAAAATGCCAGATGCCATCCTGACTTGTTTACAGACTCTAACAACTAAGGGCAAGAAAACCATTACTGAATTTGCTAGATTTCTTTTATTACTTCACTTCCTTGTATAGCATTTGTTAAAGATAGATTGGCTCTAATTTATCAAGTTCCTAGGACAATGCCATACACATACTAAGCAATAAATGTTTAATTTATCCTTCCATATCTGTCTGCCTTTCTATAGTAGGATCCCTATGTTTCAAACAAATATTTTCACTTTCTCAGTATTATGTTTCTCTTACTGTTGATGTATAGAACTGCATAGAAATCTTTTATTATTTGTAATTTTACATGGCAAAATAGGGACTTTGAATTTATATCCATAAGGTTTGATTTGTGAGTTGTTATTTCTTATACAGCACCTTGGAAGCACAGAATTGAAAGGCAGTGAAAAGAAAGACATTGAATTTGAATAAGATAGTGCATTGAGGAAAAAAACACAAGAACCAGCTAATGCCCCACATGTGTAAGGAATGAGAAATTTCGTTAGAGGGTTATGGGACTGTTTAGGCAGTGATAAACAGGTTCAGCATTAGAAGGAAGGATGGGAGGCATCTGAACTAGAGAACTCCCAAGTTCTGTCTTTGAAGTAAAACTCTTCAGTTATTAAATCATGTAGGTGATTGACCTTAGAAAACTGTAGAGTGCTAAGCATTATTAGTATTAACATAATAATTGCTTATGTTAAATTTCTCTTTAACTTTATGGTATTTTTTATTCCATATTGGTTTTCTCTCCTTCATGCTGACTATTTTCATATGCAATTTTTGAGCTGTTCACAGCCTTCAGAGATAATTTATCCATTTGACATAGTGAGAAAACAATATAGATCAATTGAATAAAGCATCAATATAGCATTAATGTCTATTTATCTGTCTATAAATTTGTTATGGTGCTGAACAATTAAAAATTTCATTTATGTTGATCAATTTTTACTATTTCCATTCATGTACTTAGCAGCACATTTTAAGTATATGATAGAAGATATGAAAATAGGGATATAAGTTTTGAAATTTAGAAATATTCTTTTAGTATGTTTAATATTAATATCTAATCACTAGGTATAAACTAAAATATTTATATGGTGGTAGAATGGTAATATTATTAATCCAGGTACTACGAGGACATGATTTTATAAATATATAATCCACCAAGTTCCTGTCATTTGAGCCATGATCATACTTTGAAGTTATAAACTTAATAAACCAGATGTTGCAGTGCTCACAATTTTATTGTTAGAAACATTATTGACCCAACTTCATCTAGGCAGGTTATTTGATAAAAATCACAGAGTGTAAATAGACATGTCAGGTTCAAAAAAGCATTAGCTTAAAATGAGGTCAACATAGGTTAATTCTCTCAGTTCTGTGGGCAGCTGAGCCCTCTCCAGATTCCAAAGCCATGCTGGATGGATAGTAGAGGTCCTCGGGCTGCTAAAAAAGGAACAGGTGCAGCAACAACAGGGCAATTTCCCCCATCAACAACTGCTTGAAAGAGAGGTAGCCCCTGCTTATGCCAAGATTTATGAAGATTATGAATTTAAAAAAATAAAAAAAATAAATTCTTATACTTTCAGATATATGTTATGCATTATTTTCTGTGTATACTATATTGTGCTCTGTGTATCAGTCACAGATTATAATTGTTGGACACAATGCTTAATGTTTAAAAATACATAGCACTGTATTTTCCTTAAACCATGTACATAAGTGAAAAAATTTTAATATATCAAAAGCTAAAAAACCCTCACAACATACTTTGTGTGACTAATATCTTCTCTCAGTTGGTGGCTGTCTTTTAAATTTCTTGTTTGATGACCACAGGTTCTTAATTTTAACAAATTTATCAATCTTATAGCTAGTTCTTTTTTATATTTTGTTATAAAATCTCAGGTTAGATTTTTCCTCTAATATTTTCTACAACACTTGGTTTTTCATAATTAAGACTTCAATTCCTCTTTGACATTAGTTTCATAAGGTGAGAGATAGGATAGTCTTGTTTAATTTTTGCTGCTGCATTATAATCACACATACATGCAAACCACACAATTTAATCAGTTTGATTCCTCAGTACCGCTCCTCATCCCCTTTCTCTGTTTTACTGGTCTCTCTTCTATTTTCATCAGCATAACACTCGTTCCAGACTCAATCTGTGAAAAGTTCCCTTTTCTACACTCAGCTGCAGGTCAATGTCTGTCATGTATTCATGTGTGTGTTCTCTCAGGCTTCAATTCTACTCTACTGGACAGTACAACTACCTCTTTGCAAACACGACAAACTCTAATCACTATAGATTCATAGGAACTCTGGACATTTGCAAGGTGATATCATTGCAAGAAAAAAAATAATCCCCTTACAGAATAAAAAACATTTCCTTGGTTGTATTTTGCTTATTCTTTCAGAAGTCTGGACTCTGTTTTTCATGGACTCCTCTCTACTCTGCTACATAATGAAGGGTGGTAGAGCTAAGAGTTTGTATCCTTGATGGTCCTTTGGAAGATCAGCAGTGCCTTGAAAGAGTTGCCTACAATTATTTTGCATCTGGACAGTCTCTTGGAACATCCAGTAAACCAAAATAATTTAAACAGATGTCCATATTTCAAATAGTATATTGTCCAATATTATCTTTTAAGATAAGGCACATAAATAATTCATAAAGAGTGATATTATAGATATTTCTACTTTAAAAACTTACCATTTAGTCCACCTCATTTAAATCACTGTGAATTATCTTATAATGATACTCTCTGTCTCTTAAAATAGCAGATGAACTCTTGTATCTACTATATCTTAGAATCAAAATTTTCTCAATCATACACCGTTTTCCCCTGTAGTTTCACAACATCTTAACAATGGACATTGGAAGGTTGAGTTTTCTGATAACTAGAAAGAAACTACACGGTCTTTTCTGGTACACCAGCATGTATATCCGAATGAAGGTTAAGGTTAACTTAATTTCTCACTTCAGTTGAAGATCAGTTCTTCTACCCTTTTGTCATAATCCTATCAACTACATAGAGAAGCTGCTCTATTCTTGAGTTATATTTGAATTTGTGCAGGGAATTAAATTTTAGCTTTCAGAAACTGAAAGGTTTTATAGGATGACAGGACCTTTTTGTCTGTATTTACCATAATAAGTAGTGACCCTGGAGTACTAAAGGGGTTTCCATAAGGGGTCTTCAAAGAATAAAGGGGAGTCAGAGCAGGAAGGTGTGAGTAGATGGTGTTTCTGCTGCTGGCATATGGTGTACAAAAGGCATTGCTAAACTCACACATGCACAAAACAACTGTATTTAAAGAAGATTTAAAACGTGGGTGTTAGAAATAGTCATTTACATTGATGTAGTTATTCTTGAGCAGTTGAGGTTTTTCCATTTGAACATCAAACACTGTCCTTATCAAGTTATAAAATAACATACAGGAGCAATAAATTGTCTCTACTGCATCCTGAGCTAGAATTTTTAATTATTTTTGCTGAAATTAAATCCGTTAAAGAAAGTCAATCAGATGGCAAAGAAACTTCATGGAATGTAAGGTAGTCGGCCCATCTAATTACATGAAAGGACAAATTTCATTTGTTCATTGGAGCTTGTATTTTGGACTTTGCTCCTAAGATCAATGAGCTGGGCATTGGTAGCCTTGGACACAAGGATGTTCATAAAGAATGAAAAGTTCTGAGTACGAATTTGCAAACTTTCCTCTCCCCAATTTGTAGGATCAAAGTTGATCTGATTTCAAGAATGCAACAGAGATTCTTAAGCCGATGACACACAGATTCTCGATACTTCTATAATTCTGGGCTTTCCTTAAATTGTACATCAGTATATCTGTCACCCTGCTCTCTTCCAAGAAGCACTTACCTTGGAAAATTTCCTTGTGAACGATCATTAATTTTTTGTTTTCACTCCTGCTCTTACTACTAAAATGTGCCCCGTTTCTTGTTGTTAGTGTCATAATTACTGGAAACTTAGAGATTGCATATGGTGAAGAGGGCTTTGTTATTTTATCCAGAACAGAAAATGGATTTATTCTCTCTCAGATGCTAACAACATTATGGGTTATGCTGAAAACAGACATTATCTTCTCAATGCATTGCCTAGCAGCAGCTGATCATTGGAAAGCTCCCCAAAGTCGACCACTTTGCTTCATCCCCAAACCCAAGCCATGATGCATACCTTACATCTGCATTACTCTTTTAAAAAGTTTTAACTACTATAACAAAATGCAATAGGGTGACTTATAATGAACAGAAATTTATTTCTCCCCATTTTGGAGGTTGAAAATTCTAAGATTAAATCACCAGAGCATTTGCTTTCTGTTGAGCGACAGCTTCCTAATTCATTGTGCTTTAATCAACTTAGTTGACACTGTGACCAAAATAGCTGATAAGAACAATGTAGAGGAGAAAAATTTTATTTTCAGAGCTCTCAATCTATAGACTGCTGATTCCATTGCTCTAGATTCCAGGTGAGGCAGAATATCATGGCAGAAAGCCTTGGTGGAAGAAAGCAGCTCAGGATATGGCAATGAGGAAGGTGGTGGGGGAGAGAGGTCAACAGTCAACAGGTCACGAGGGACAAAATATATACAAAGACATGGGTGACCTAGCTCTTCTGGTCACATACTACCTGCCTAGGATTACCACCAGTTAATCTATATCAGTGGATTAATGCACCTATTAGACTAAAGCTCTCATAACCCAATCATTTCACCTCTAAATTTTCTTGCACTGTTTCATACATGAGCTTTTGAGGGATACCATATGTATATAAACCACAACACAAAAGCCTCTTTTTTCCTACATCCTCAAGACTTAAGGAGGTAAAGAACTCTTCAGGGCCTTTATTATGGGTACTAATTCCATTGATGAGGACTCTATCCTCATGACCTAATCAACTCCAAATGGCCCTATTTTAAAACCATCTCACTGGGTAAGTTTTTGAAATATGAATTTTTGAGTGGAATATAAATACTGACTCCCTAAAACTTATCAAAACTCTTTATTCATCTTGGAACCTCCCTATGTTAGGTATTCCTAGTAAAGTTTTCTTTTAGGGAATTTAGGAGGAATACTCAGGTCTTCTCCTTGCTGTTTCTGAGTTCAATAGCTGTAACGGTTGGTAATAGAAATTCAGAAGAGATTTTTGCATAGAAGTAATAAGTTTAGACATCAGGTAGTTCTATATTATTATTTAGTTATGTGTCATAAGGCATAAAAACACATACCTACTATAGAAAACTTGCTTTCTATACCAGAATCTGGATAATTTCTTCACAAACAGGATTTCATTTCTCCCAAATAATAATTTTATCAGTTTTTTATAAATCCCTGTTTCGTATCACAAAATATCTGAGAGAGTTTAAGAACTAGCCTAAGGTACTAGAAAATGCTTACAGATTCCATAGCCTAGAGGGTTTCAGCCATCCTGGAATCAGAATTACCTTGAAATATCTAAAAGTACTTATAACTTTGTACATACAAAATTGTAATTTAAACCTTTAGACAAAATAAATAAAAATCTCTCTCGGACATCAACACTAATTTTTAGATATTATGGGTCATCCTATAGTTTCTGGGAAATGTTTAATATTTTATGTCATGCATTATTAACTTACAGAATTCAACTGCTTGAAGTAGTGTTCTTTGGTATCAGTAATAATATTAGGATGTTGGTATTTTTTAATGGAAGCATAGGATTTGGTAAGGATAGCTTAGAAAGAAGCAAATATTTTTCCTATAGAAGAATCTATTTCTTGTTTTGCATAGTAATATAAAAGGAAATATTGGGAAAGTAACCAATTTTAATTCTAATTAATTTTTTTCCTATAAACTTAACAAATGTTTTCTCTTCATTTTCTACATAAGGTGTACTACAGTCTAATATCCTTTAAATGAATTCAAGAAAGCAGACTGGCTTACTTGTTGCAGGTTTATAAGTTAGAACACATCAATTGAAGCCAATTATTCCAGTACTTAAAATTTGGCTTATGCAACACCATCAACCCTAAGAAAAATGAGTATAGTGTATAAAGAGTTTTTAGATTATTAAATATTATGTTTTGAAATTTTTATTTTCAAATGTCTGTTAGTGATAATTTTAATATTTAACAATTTTTTTAATATCTAAAGTTTTATATACTTCAAAATTTAATTTATGTCTGTCCTATTTCTTATTTTCTGTCTTCCCCTAAGGACAGATCACATAGTGACTGTTATCTGTATAATATTTCACCTGTCAAGTTTTTAATACCAGTCTAGGCTACTCCTATTTTGTATTATTTAATGCTAGTCTACTTTCATACCTATTTTCCATATTCTTAATTACTTTTGACAGTTGACTGTGCCAGTGCTTAAGTATGAGTGTGCCAGGCCAGTGGATATATGCATATGCAAGGATTTCTGGCCAAAAGGGACTGTAGTTATAGTAACCTCCATGTGGGCTCATCATCCTACTCCATCACTCTGCTTTGGATTGTATCTGTGGGGACTGAGGCAATTTCATTTTCCTATGCTACATTTGCTTGAAATGTTTCATCTTGTTCCTCAGAGCAAGTTTTTCTGTAATTTCTTACAGACTGTGCAGTTTTTAGGTCATATCTTCCCCTAAGCCACAAAATTCCTTCTTATATCCTTTGTATTAGTCAGCTTTTTACAACTATAGCTAAATAACTAAGGCAGATTAATTGACAAAGAAAAGTATTTATTTAGCTAATCATTTTTGAAGCAAGTCCAAAGAGTATGGCTTAGTTTCTGTCCCCACCCTTGGCTTCATCACATCAAAGATGTATCGTTCTGGGTCCCCTGGTATTTCTACCTGTCCTTAAAAAGCCATCAGTAATTCAATGTGGATTGAATTAGAGCAATACTCTAATAATCTAAGTGAATATTCACCTAATGATCTAATTAAATTTATTTACTTACTGAAGGCTCCATCTCTAAATTCCTTAGTCAAATTAAAGTTTTCTACCTCTTAATACCATTACCAAGACTTTATTGATTAAAATGCTTCCTGACTTCTGGAAAACAAACCATATTCAAGATTTTGTTTTTCATTTAGACCCTGAAATCCATGGCTTCTCATACAACATAGAATTATTCCATGCTCAATAAGTCTAGATGCTTAATTCATCTCAGCACTAATCCTAAAGGGCAGACTCTTATGTGAGACCATAGACTTTTAGCTATAAGTCCTTCTGAAACCAAACACAAGTTACAAACTTTGATGATCTATCTCCTTGATGTATATGTAGAAAGTACCAATTAAGATTAAATAAAGGAATGAAAGGAAGATCAGTAGAGGAGGGGAGTGGGAGGGTATTGAAATCAAATTCCTTAAATGTATAATTCTGTCAAAAGGAACACAAATACTATGTATAAATTTAATGCTCTAATAGAAAAAAAACCCAGCGGTAGGACAGGCATTGGGTATACATTTCTATTTTAAAAGGAAGGAATGAGTAATTAGAAAAGAGTAATTGAGCCAAAATAAGACTGAAACCCAGCAGTCCTTAGAGGGTGGACAGTCTGGGCCTGCTGGCTTTGTCGTTACAAGCCACTTGGCCACTCTTTGGGGCTTGTTCTGCATGCTGCCTGCAGCTTTCCTTGAGGGGTGTATCGCAGGGCTGTTTCAGTCTCCTCTCTGGGGTCTCCTCTGTAGTTTCTTTCTGACAGTTCCACAAGGCATTGCTGCCATCAGAGGCTCCATGCAAGAATCCCAACCCTGAACTGCACTTCTGCCTGCTCTTCCAAGGCTTCTTGTGAAGTCTCTATGAAATTTCCATGACCCCCTTGTTTTGCATTCTGTGTCCCTGCAAAACCAACCTAATATGTATGACATAAAGGTGTGCCACCTTCATGTGGTATATTTGAGTCCACATAAACAGTGGCTGCAGCTCTTGAGGTGCTTTGCTGGCTAAATGCAGGGAAACTAATCCCCAAACAGTCATGCATGAACCTGCAGAGAGCACCTTAGTTTCTGTGAAACATTTCTGCTCTTTCAGGATTCTGAGCCTGTGATGTAGTGGTAGCCATAAAGATTTCTGAAATTAGGCTTTTTTTCCCAATTGTCTTACTAATGAGCACATGTCATTTAGAAAGTGGTTTTTCCACTATACCCTTCTGTCATAAATGTGCTTTTTCTCACTCCTTCCCTAACCAGGCTGTGAATTCTCCATATCTTTCTTTTAAATTATACATTTCAGCTTTACATTATCCCATTGGTTCCAACTTCTATAGAATACAATTGAAAATAACCAGGAAGGAGCCTGAATGCTGTTTTCACTACATATTTTCTCCATTAGATATTATAGTCCATCACTTCTAGATTTGGCCCTCCATAAGCTTCAGAGCATAGACACAATTCAGCCACATTCACAGCAGAGGTGTGACAATTGTTGATTCCAGTTTCCAGTAGAATAGTCTTCATTTGCATCTGAGTTCTCATCAGCATGGTCCTCACTGTCCATATTTCTATCAGCATTCTGGTCATGGCCATTTATCCCATCTTTGAGATATTTCAGATCTTTACAGGTTTAAGGCTCTGAGAGCAGTCCCTCTTGGACGCATCACAACATGGCAGGCGGCATGTTGTGTATCTCTCAAATCTATATCCTATCTCCTTCTCCTTATAAAACCACCAGGACTCCATCAAAGTGGCTCCATCCTAATGAAGTAATCAAACCTAATCATTTTTCAAGGTCCCTACCACTAAACACCAAAGTTCAATTAGTTTCTACCTTCTTTAATATCATTGACATAAGATTTTTGTGATTAAATTCCTTCATGAGTTCAGAGAGACAACCCATTTTCATACATAGCCTCCCATGTATTCAATTCATCATGAAAGAATTACTTAGACAACCTCTGTCATACAGTCTTCCAACAATACTTGTATTAAAAAGTGGAGAAGTTTTTAAATATCCTTCAATTAGCATTTTGAAAAACAAAAACCATAAATATGATAATATAATCACCTGTATTTTAAGTTTAACACTGCTTGTATTTTAGTGTTTTATCATACATCTGTATGTAAGGTGTGTTTATGAAGACTTCTTTTTTAATACAAAAATAGTGTAAATTTAAACTTATATGCTTATGTGTCTATATATGACCAAACACCCAATGAACATATTTTATGCTTTTTTAACTTGAGCATTTGTAATCTAATGTCTCTCCAGATCAATAATCTTCAAAAATAATTTGAAACTATTTTGCCATATACTATCATAGTAATAAGGTATAAGATATTAACCAATAGATTATTATTTATAATTCATACAAATTAAATTATAGAACACATTTTTATATAAATATTTAACCTGAATATCAAGAATGATTGAAATTGGAATTACTAGATCAAAAGTATACACTTTAAGAAAAGCACACACATACTTCAAAATTTTGGCAAATTTTTCTTCAGAGAGTTTAGTAAGTGAAAATTTTTATATCAGTTTAACTTTATTTTCATTTTCTTTAATGATGGTTAAATAGGTATGCATATACACATATATTTATATGCATATATAAAGAACAGAAAGTTGATAGCTGAAAATGGCATCAAAATCTTGATTTACTCAGTGGCTCAGGAGGCTGAGGCAGAATGATCACAAGTTCAAAGCCAGGCTCAGCGACTTAGTAAGGCCCTAAGAAACTTAGCAAGGTATATATATATACACTCACACACATACATATATCTATTTATTCATATGAAATATTTACTTATTTATTTATAGGTTATATATATATATAAATTATAGATAATATATATATATATATATATATATATATATATATGTCATTATAATTTTTATTTTTTATTCCAAATGAGTATGTTCAGTGATTCAAATGTTTTAATATTTATATTGCCAAATATAATAAACTTGTGCATTTCTCCTCTACTCCTAGTCTTACAACCTTCTTCTCAATTGCAAAATTAGTTATTCCAAAGTTAGTTATCCACATCTTTTTCTTTGATTTCACTTCTTTGATTCTAATTTTCTTATCTAAGTGTTAAGTCTGCCGCATGCAGTGACTCACACCTGTAATCACAGCTGGTGGGGTGATCCCCCAAAAAAGTTGAATCCATCTGGGATAAATTATGGTATGTTATAAAGGTCCAATTTGATTTTCAAATGAAGCAAATTTGTTCATTGAAAAATCCTCTTCTTTGTATTGAATTGCAATTCTCTTTATTTATTTATGTATTTATTCATGTATTTATTTTAAATATTTTTTAGTTGTAGTTGGACAAAATGCCTTTGTTTTATGTATTTTTATGTGGTGCTGAGGTTTGATCCCAGTGCCTCATATGTGCTAGGCGAGCACTCTACCACTGAGCCACAAACCCAGCCCCTGCAATTCTATTTTTTACTGTGTACATGAACATGTGTCCACACTTGGACATTCACATTTGTATCCACATCTACATTAATATCTTCTCTAAGATCATTTGTTTGTTGCCCATTTTTTTAGGTTTTTAAAATGAGTTGTTTAATTAAATGATCTAATTCAGAAGCCCTCAAGATTTATTATCTATTTTCTGTATTTCAAATGAAATGTAAAAGCATTACTTTCAGTAAAAAGACTCGGTGAAAAACAATAAACTCTAAACATGTTGATCTCATCAAAGTTGAGAGTAGAATAGTGGTTAGGCAAGGTTTAGAAGGGGTAGGGAAGTTGTCAATGGGAATAGTTTTATAGTTAGAAGTAATAATTTCTGGAGTTTTATTGTAAAGTAGAGTGACTAAGCAATAATGTACAAAGAATTGAAGGGAGAATTCTGAAGGTTCTAACTTTAAGAAATGATAAATATTTAAGAATGATTTGTTGATTACCCTGAATCTATGATTATACAATGTATACAAATGTTTAAACATCCTATTATATCAATCAGAAATAAAATAAAACCTAAAAAAATCTCAATTGTTATTTTCTCCAATCTTGCACAACTCTTATAAATTAATTCTCAAATAATTGGCATTTATGCAATAATTAGTCTTCCCATGTAGGAATAAGACTCTGAGGAATTATATAATTAGCTAAGGAACTTAATAATTGCAAGAGTATTGCATCTATGTGACACAGAGAAAATAAATATTACTTTTGTCCTGAATTTAAAGTGAAAATGATGGAATAATTTATACCACATCTGTCACATGCACCTTAAATTATTAGACAGTTTTCCTTCTCTGTGGACTAGGGCAATCTCAGTGGCAAAGTGAGCTTGTAAAGCTTCAGGACAGATTTGTGTCTTGATAAAACCATTTTTTGAAAAAATCTTATATCCATCAAATATAATATAGATAGAACATATCCATTCTATTTGTCTTCATTCTGTTATGCACACTATACTCTCCCTCCCATTTTCTAATATTGATCACTTTAGTTAAACAAGAAAACATTTTATACCATGGAAGTTATTGAATCATTTTGCTGAGGTAAATTTTAGTTTATTCAAGTTTTGAATGTTTGCTTTAGAACTGAAGGAAAAGGCATTGAATAGAAGATTTCAAGAACTTAGCTAGGAACATTGGATGGGCAGTGATGTCAAGCAGAGCTCATTTTTCCTGACTGAGTGCTTCTGGAGAGTCCACAAAGAGGTCAGTACCTTCTTTGGTTTTCATGCTAACTGTCTGAGTCCAGGGCTGCTACAATTTCAGTTCTCAGGGTTCATGTGGCTTTCTAAAACTTATATTGGCAGTAATTTTAGATTTAGTGAAGAAAAAAAAAAGTCAATGAGTGTAGGAACCAGGGAATAGGATGCACTTTCCTTCTGAAAGGGATCTTCATGCTATAAGTGAAAGTTTATCTGTGAAACACTATATTGATATAGTTAGGAAAGTTGATAAGGGCATGCTAACTCAGGTTGTTGAACAGAATAAAACTGAAAAGTAGTGTTATAATCATCAATTATTTAATAAAAATATTTTTAGTTATAGATGTGCACAATACCTTTCTTTTATTTATTTATTTTAATGTGGTGCTGAGGATTAAAACCCTATCACTGAAAACCTCAGCCCCACCAGTTATTTCTTGCAAAAGTTAATTTTGAGCTCATTAAATGAATGAGGTACATTCTAAGTGCCAGGTATTTAGCACTTAACAAGCAAGTTTTTTTCATACATGCGAGGGTGTAAGTGGTTCTTACAGTTGCCTGATTTATAGAAGATGTTAAAATAAATGTCATTATAAAGAAGAGAAAAATAAATGTAAGATCAAAGAAATTTTATCACAGAATATGTGTGTATTGACATTTGTATTTGACTTTCTGCAAATAATAATAAGAGTTAATGTAAAGTGCTTGCCAATTTTTTCTGATCTTCATGCAATAAGTAATGGCCATGTTTATACTAGTAACATGTCATAAAATATCTATAGGTTAGAATAATCTTATGCTTAGTATTTTTCCTAGTGTAATGATTCTGGTAGCACCAGATTCAAACTATAAAGAGCATTGCTTTTCAATAATAGACAATTATGAACAAATTTCCATTAGCCTTTTAAGTTGGTTAATAATCATCTGCTATTTAAAAACATCTAGCTCAGATTTGTGTTTCTGACGTTAACTAGAAAGGTCTGCATACAAATCATTAAGAATTCCTGGGCCATTTTATATATTTTATTAACATAGTATATTTTTTAAAATTACTGTATCATAATCTTACCTGGAATTTAAATTTTAAATTTCAGCTCTTCCTATACACTTAAATTATCCAGCTAAAATATTTTACAGAACATTACCAAGAATATATTCTGATATAAATCATATGTCTTGTTAATTATTCATTAGTAAGCAAATATTACCACAATAATATTATGTAATATTATTTAGAGTGTGAAAGAATATAGAAATATTTTGAATAACATATATTCAAGGCTTGAAAAAATAATTTAGTTATCTATTGGATAGACAAATGGAAATTCAAATAAAATTAGCCTCAAACTTGCCATGTAAATTAGAAATAGTTATACATAATACTGATTTAATTGTCATTTTCTATGAAACATAGTCATGTTATTACATGTCATATTCAATTATAACACTACGAAGTTTGTAATTAGTATGAGCATATCATTAACAAAAATAAATAATACATTATTGCATTTCTGTGAGTGTACAAATCTCCAGTTACTAAAGGCTTTGAAGGGTTTTATAATTTGAACATGTTACTGCAATGTGTTTTTGGGGTCCATTACTAAGAAAATAGATATTTTCTAGATGGCATTGAGAAACATCTCTAAAACTTTGATTAAAGTGTGGAATGCAAGCTGGGCAAAAGAATAAAAACTACCTCAGGCATCAAGAACCACCAGAACTCAAGCACCAAAGCAGCAAATTGTTGAATGAGTGTGGTGAGCCGTTCCTATAGACCGTGGCCGCCATTAGAAGATGGCGCCGGCTTCCACTGTGGTATGTGACAAACAACTCCTTATCTGAGAGAGTTGGCACATGATTTTTCACCACCCTGTGAGAAAGTTCCACGCGGCAGCTTTGCATTGGGGCTTGGGATGCTTTATTAAGGCTGGGAGGGCATCCGGGAGAAGGAGAAGAAGAAAGAATAATAAATATCAAGGGCCCGAATAAACTACTGAGAGAAGATTTCGGAGTTGCGTCTTCCTTGCGGGCAAGGGGTCGCGACAAGTGGTGCCGAGACCCGGGAAATCAGAACTCTCAGTAGTCAGGGGTGGTGCACCGGTTAGTCCCAGGTAAGTGGGATCCGCGACCAAAGCGGGGTTAATCCCAGGTAAGTGGGATCCGCGACCAAAGCGGGGTTAGTCCCTAGTAAATGGGATCCGCGACCAAAGCGGGGCAGCTCCTCTGTAAACACAGAGAGAGCCTTACATTTTATTGCAGCTGCACTGTGTACTTTCGCTTCTACTTTCGCTTTTGTTTTTTGTGCTTCTTTTGTTGTTGTGTCATGGGTGCCACATCTTCAAGTCCGCTTCTCCTGGCCCTAGATGGCCTGTTACGTTCCAAGGGCCTGGAAGTGAAACATAGTACTTTACAGAGATTTTTACAGGAGATAGATATCGCTGCACTATGGTTTGCATTTTCGGGCAGCCTTACTGTGCCTAGTTGGGATAAATTAGGCAAAGATCTTGACTTTGCTTCTGAGCAGGGCATATTAGAGGGTGGGGTGATACCCCTTTGGAACATGGTCCGTAGTTGCCTTACAGATGGTAAATGCCAAGAAGCTGTGAGTGAGGGTCAGGCCGTTCTTGAACAACTACATGAGGAAAAATCTGAAGGATCACATAGTGAAGTGGCAGAGAGTATCAAAAGTAACAGTAGTGAGAAGGCAAAAGAGCCTGAAGATAAAAATAGGAGAAGGCTCTATCCAGACTTGACCGAATTCAAAACATCTGAGGACACAAGCGGCTCAGAGTGTTCTGAGGACCTTGATATATTGTTGCAACAACTACATAAGATAAAAGTAAAAAAGAAGAAAAAGGAGACACAAGGCGCGCATGCCTACTGTAAGAAGGGGGAGGGATCTAATATTGGTCAACAGAATTCTGAGGAGGAGGAGGTTGAAAATTTAGAAGAAGATATGATGCCTGTTGCCCCACCCCCGTATGTGGGGGGGAGCCAAGGTTCCGGGAGATCTTTTCATGCACAAGTTTGGAGGACAGTTAATACAGATATGGGACTTGCGTACCCGGTGTTTCAGGACAATAATAGAGGAAGATATCATGAGCCTTTAGACTTTAAGATAATTAAAACCTTAGCAGAATCTGTCCGCACTTATGGCATAGATGCCGCTTTCACTCTCACTCAAGTGGAGGGACTTACTAGATTTTGCATGACTCCCTCAGATTGGGCTAGTCTGGTGCGCGCTTGTGTCTCCCCAGGCAAATACTTGGACTGGAGAGCATTTATGCTAGAGGGCGCGGTAGAGCAGGCTGCACAAAATCATGCAGCAGGACACCCTGCCTGGGATAAGGATATGCTTTTTATCAAATGCTACTTTGCCCTCCGCAGCAGTCTGTCTCCAATCTCCGTTCCTGTTTCTTTTGGCTAATGTTACATTACAGGGGATGCTTAATTGTTCTAATGTTACTTGCTACTTGTCTGAGTGTTGGAATGGCTCCTGGACTATGGCAGTGATTATGAAAATTCCAACCTTTGTCCCGATCCCAGTTACTGCAGATCCAGAATCCTTTCCTATTGTTGAATTGATTAGAGCCCGTAGAGATTTTGGAATTACGGCAGCTATAGTGACAGCTGTGGCAGTGTCTGCTGCTGCAGCAGTTACAGCTGGAGTAGCCATGGCCAGTCAAGTACAAACTGCTGCCACTATTAATCAAGTTGTTCAACAAACTTCCACTATACTTGAATCCCAAAATTCAATTAATCAACATATTTTGTCAGGGATTTTAGCTGCCAACCAAAGGATAGATTTACTCCAAGCTCAGGTAGAAGAATTGGCTGACTTAGTGCTTTTGGGTTGTGTTGACCAACGTGCACATTTATGTATAACCTCTGTCAGATTTAATGATTCCAGGAATGCCTCCCGCATCATTGGCGAATATTTGGCCGGAAATTGGTCCATGGCAGCGGAAGACATGATCCAGTCTCAACTAACTCAGATTGCTGTCTTGAACAGTACCCGTGTCGAACCAGTGACTTTGGGTCAATTCACCGATTGGATATCTTCTGCTTTTTCCTTCTTCAAAGAGTGGGTGGGAGTAGGCATTTTTGGTGCAATGTGTTGCTTCAGTGTTATACTTTGTTTGTGGTTTCTCTGTCGCCTTAAAACTCGCCATGCACAAGAAAAGGCTATGATCATACAAGCTCTTGCAGCTTTAGAAAATGGCAACTCACCTCAAGTCTGGCTTGCGCATCTTAAACAGTAAACCTTTGTCATGGTCGTTGCACCCCAAGTTATTATAACATTGCACTGGGATCGACATGACTTTCCTTGTTATTCTCTTAGTGTTGGAAAGCCCTTGCACTCTGCTGGTCTTGCTGCCATTGCACGCAGATGGGTTTCCACACTAGTGCTTTACTATCGCTTTAAAGTCCGTGCCTTTCTTTCAGGGTGCTGTCAACTTGTTTGTCATTAATACAGCCACAGTTCAGCCTCAGCTATCCCCCTTCGTCCACCATCGTCACGATACAGGATGCGAGGCAAGGCACTGCACTTGAGTGATCCTTGACGTGGACCTCAAGGAGAGCATGTCCTATTGCATGCGGGTTAGACGCGTCCACGCCCCGCCCCACGAAAAAAGGCGTCGGCTGATATGGCCTCAGATCTGGGGAAGGGCCCTCCTTAGGACTGAGTCATACTATGCAGCCACTTCTGCACAGTGGGATAGGACCTCTACTCTCGCCTGTATTGTTTTATAAAACAGAAGGGGGAACTGTGGTGAGCCGTTCCTATAGACCGTGGCCGCCATTAGAAGATGGCGCCGGCTTCCACTGTGGTATGTGACAAACAACTCCTTATCTGAGAGAGTTGGCACATGATTTTTCACCACCCTGTGAGAAAGTTCCACGCGGCAGCTTTGCATTGGGGCTTGGGATGCTTTATTAAGGCTGGGAGGGCATCCGGGAGAAGGAGAAGAAGAAAGAATAATAAATATCAAGGGCCCGAATAAACTACTGAGAGAAGATTTCGGAGTTGCGTCTTCCTTGCGGGCAAGGGGTCGCGACAAATGAGCACTGCACAGTGCATCGTAGCCATACTAATGATAACCTGGGGGTTCACAGATATCAGGCTGAGGGCAGATTGAATAACAGAGAGTTTACAATTCATGTTCAGAGTGAATTGGACCCTATTAATGGTCTGCCCTCAGAAAATTAATGTGTTTTTAAGGTACATGTACAATATTATCCACATATACCCAAAATGAAAATTGCAATTTGTTAAAACACAAAGACTATGAAAGGCCTGTTACATTTTCCTTTTTTCATTTAATCATTTCATTTAGTTTTCATGGCAATTTCTAGTCACATACTAGCTTACATATTTTTATGTGTTGTCAAAATCTTTTCATCAATTTCAATACTTAAAGTTGAAACTAAATAATTCCATTATTATATTTTAAGAAATTACCACCATGAAGAAAATAGACAGGAGATTCATCTTGTCCTTAGTTTACTTTGCTTTCTTTTTGTATTCTCATGCAGTGCTTTTTATTTATGATCTTGAGAAAGCCAAGGAAATGTGAATTCACCTTTTTGCAAAAAAAAAAAAAAAAACCAGAGAAATGGTATTTATAGAATGTTTAGTTGTTTCCTGGTGGTGTCTTTTTCAAAAGGTATATGGAAATGACATTATAGACAATATCAAGCTACAATTAAATATTTTTCTGTCAAGGAGAGAGGAGATTTCAGAAATATGAATCTGCTCTTCTTTTGGCCTATCTTGAATTCTGGCTCTTACCCACAGCCACCTGTCCCACATAGATCTATGTAAACATCAGTTCCTCACTGGTGGGCCTGAGATCTTTCATTCCAGTCTTTAAATCTAAAGTTTCTTGACAGACGATATTTTAGGAAGACATCTCCTGAGACTTGCTCACAGTGCAATCAGGCATGGCTCGATTTGTATAGGCAAATCTCTGCATTTGCTCTATCATTTCATATGAGAGAATGTGCTCCCAATGAATAGACACATTAAGATTTGCCTTTATAGAAGGTTTATCCATCACTTGTTTAAACATGATATTTATGCATTATTATTTTTGTGGGATAATAAATTCAACATAAAGTATTCATTTCCATTTTAAAATTACAACCTTGGTTTCAGACTTGATAAGGGTATGTAAAATTTTCTCAAGAAAATATTTTATATAGAAGAAATCATGTAATACCTTGAATTTCAAACAAGTTTCACATTCAACTGAACCATCATATGGAATAGAAAATATCTGAAAAGTCCAAAGTACAAAAACTACATGATAAAGGGTCCAGAATACGTAGAAATATTAAACTATTTTTTGTATGAAATACACTTAATGGTCTCTCCAATTTTACAAATTTATTGCTAGCTTATAAAACAAGAACTATTGAATTACATTTACCTTTGCAGATGCAGAAAACACACACAAAAAAATCCAGACAGATATTAAAATATTCCAGCCTTCTCATGAGATGATATTATTTCCACAAACTTTATAAAGCAAAATTAAATTCTTCTCTAATTATAGCTAAGTATATTCACAAATCTTTAAAGATAAATAGAGATTTAAGAAATTTTTAAGAACTTAAGAATACACTTAAGAAAAAGGTCCTGAGTTATTTTAAAAATTTATTTTAATGCTGTTTTGCTTTAGGCTTTACATAATAAATTTGCAAGAGAAAAATAAATGCTTTTTCATATTGATATAATATGTACTTAAGGTTATGCAGCTTAATATGTGTTTCTTTGAGGTGACATATTTCTAACAGTAAAAAATTTTTAAAAATTTAAATACTTTAGTGATTCTGTTTTGGTATGTATTAGGAAAGAAATAAATGTGATGAGCTTATAAGGGATATTATCTCTGAAGATCAAGTTCATATCCATGAAGAAATTACAACTAAAAAAATATGAACTACTTTGTAAAATGTCCAAGTTTCATATAAAACTTTTTTATTCCTTTCTCATTTTCTGGGAGAGGAAGTGATCCAGTATTTGCCTCTTAGGAAAATTGAATTACTAACCAGTAATTACAGTTCTCTGAATGTAATATTCTCAGTGGATTTGTATCAATTGCCTTGGGGCATTTGGGCATATGAGTTCCAGTAATGTAGCTAGATTGTGAAATAAAGAAAATTAAGTTCTCATAGATTATATCTTAAATTGTCTAGTATATTTCTATAGAGCCACTTTGAAATTTTTTCTTTCCAGTAGTCTTGTGAAGTAGATTCAGTTAACCCAAGATGTAGCTCTTTAGAGCACAGAAAGTTTGAAATCCAAATCTAAGATCATAATGTCATTTATGAAGCTAGAAATATCTGTGCATGATGATACAGCACAGATTCACTCTGCCATATTGAGCCTGCAATTCCATTTTCTAAATTATGTAGCAAAGCAATATAAATGGGAGATACTAATCTTTAGAACATTTAAAATACCCTTGCTATCATTGTCTTGTAATTTTAAGCATTTAATTCATTATAACATGCTACATATTAAAGTATGAATTACTAATTAACGTGTGTATTTTAAAATTGAGATAAATGTAGAAATTCAATTACTAGGAGAGTTTAGAAAACATAAGATATTATAATCTAGAATCTAAAGTAAAAATGTTTAAGCATAATTATTATATTTCCAGTTATATGAACAGTAAGAAATATCATTTTAGAACTCTTAAAGATTAAAAATACATATTTCATTGAATCAGGTTTTTGTTTTAGGGCATAATGTAACTAAGGATGAACTAGTATTTTTTTGGAAAATGGAAAGATAAAAATTTTATCTTATATAATATTGATTTTGGGAAATTTTGAAGAAATACTTTAAAAAGCTTAATTTCCTTTAAATTTCAAATGTTTCCTTACTATTGCCAAATCAAAAGATCCTACTTTTCCTTGACTTATATTCAATCAGTAAGGTTAAGTATTATTTTAAAACACATGAGCTTACTTATAAACTAAGAGGTATGAAAATGAAGAAAGCCATTTTTTTAGATATTTGGATGGTAAAAAATTGCTATTATGCAAAGGGATTTTATCTTTTTTTTTCTGGAAGTTGATTCAATTTATTTACATTGTATATCATAAAATTAGCATAGATTTTTTATACATATAATTATCTGGAAATAAATATTGAACTAAGAAAAAATTCATCCTGTAATAAGCATAGTTTGTTACTAATGACACACATAACAGATTTTTTAAAGAGATTGTGTATATATATATATATATATATATATATATATATATATATATATATATATATAGGGGCTCAGGGGCGCGTGGTGGCTTCTTTGTTGGGCCCCTCCCGAGGCGGCGGCCGCCACCTCAGCAGCAGCAGCAGCCCCCCAGCACTGCGAGGCCATGTCCCCCGGGCCCTTGCCCGCGCCCCCATCCTGGGGCCCGCCGCCGTAGTCGCCCCCGGGGTAGCCCTGGTAGCCCCAGGCCGAGCTGGGCGACGTGAGCAGTTGGTTGAGAGTGGGGGTGGCGGTGGGCTGGGGAGTTCCCCCGCCGGCCGCTGAGGGGCCCCGAAGCGCTGCTGAGCGAAGGACGAAGACGACGAAGAGGCGGAGGCGCTGGAGGAGGGAGGCGGCTTGGAGCCGGCGGCCGCCGCGCCGGAGCCCGGAGTGCCACCTCTCGGGGAGCTCAGCGCGTAGGCCTGGGGGGGCGGGGGGTAGGCGCTGCGGTTGGGGTAGTAGGAGTTGTACTGGTGGTTGGGGAAGCCGTGGTCGTGCGAGTTCTGCTGGGGCCCCGCGTAGGGCTCCAGGCCCCCGCCGCCGCCGCTCTGCAGCGCTGCCAGGCCAGGGCTTTGTTGTCCGCCATGTTGTTGGTGGAAGACGGCGGCCGCCGCCGCGGCGACGGCAGACGGGCTCCGGCCGTAGGGTTGCCCGAAGCCGTAGGCTGGGGGGGCAAGGCGGCCGCGGCTGAGTGAGGAGGCGCCCCCACCCCGTCGCTGCTGCCGCCGCCGCCGCCGCCATGCGGCTCCGTGAGGTTATTGTTCAGGGCGGGCCTAGGGCCCGCGTTCCCGTTCCAGTTCTTCAGGTCCGGCTCCGCGCCGGGCCCGCCGCCGCCGCCGCCACCCCCATTGCTCTCGGCCCCGTCCTTCAGCTCCTTTCCCAGCGGCTGCGGCTGCCCCACGGCGGGGCCCTCGCTTTCCTGCCCGGCGGCTGCCTTCATTTCCCCGCGCTCGGCCGCTGCCGCCTCGCCCCCGCCTCCTCCCGCTGCTGCTGCTCGGCTTTCTTCAGCTCCGAGGGCGGCGGCGGCGGGTTGCCCAGGCTGCTGGCGGCGGCGGGGGCGACCTGCGCGGCCATGATCCCCGCTGTCTAGTCCGCGGAGAGACCCGGCCCTGTCTTCATCTTCTCCCCCCCCCTCCTACCCCGGGGCCGAGTCCCCCGGGCTGCCCTCCCCACCCGCACGGGCGGGCCTCGCGGGGCTTCGCTGCTGCGCTGCGCTCGCTCCTCTCCCCCCCGCCCCGCCGGCCTAGGCTCAGGGCTGGCGGCGGCGGAGGAGGAGGAGGAGGAGGCGGCGGCGGAGGAGGCGCCAGCGGCTCAGCTGCTCCCGGCTCTGTAGGCTCGGGACCCTGCTCTCCCGGCTCATTGTATTTAGTTTTTAGTAAAAAAAAAAAAAAAAAAAACTATAGGGCTAAGAAGGGAATATAGCACACGGGTTGAAGGTTTGCATTTTAGAGTTATGCTTTTCTGAGTCTGAATTCTATCTCTGCCTCTCCTACTTAACAAGGAACACAGCTCTCTAGACAATGGTGTTGTAAACCTCAAATACAATAGTGCTTGCAAGGTACTTGGCACTCATAGTTAATTTCAAAGGATAGTTGCTTTTATTATTGCCATAAAATCTAATTTTAATAAAATGAACAACCTACAAACTATTAGACATTTCACACTTTGTACTCTTTTTGACAATAAAATATTTCTAAACCTTTAACTCATACTTGGACCTGGGCAAATACTTACTCAAATTTATGTTGTATTTTCCACTTAACATATTATTCTAGGGTAGTGAAAAAGGCAACCAGGTCTCATGGCAATTACAAACATGTCTACCTAAAAGTCATCTTTGATATTGGAAACTTGAAAGTACTCATTCCTTTAAATAAGAAACACAACCTTTCATTTGAAATACAAGTTATTTTACACTCACAAACATATGGACAAAAGCGTTAGGGAATAATTGGCTCTCCTGCCAGTGTTGCTCAGTCTCGCTCAGGACCACTCTCGCCTGCTGCAGTGCCAGGCAACCAGATGCCACCTCGGCCACCCAGTGGCCAGGCAGACAGCATCATACATCCTTCCATGAACCAATCAAGCATTGCCCAAGATCGAGGTTATATGCAGAGGAACCCCCAGATGCCCCAGTACAGTTCCCCCCAGCCCGGCTCGGCCTTATCTCCGCGTCAGCCTTCTGGAGGACAGATGCACACAGGCATGGGTTCCTACCAGCAAAATTCCATGGGGAGCTATGGTCCCCAAGGGGGTCAGTATGGCCCACAAGGAGGCTACCCCAGGCAGCCAAACTACAATGCCTTGCCCAATGCCAACTATCCCAGTGCAGGCATGGCTGGAAGCATGAACCCCATGGGTGCTGGAGGTCAGATGCATGGGCAACCAGGCATCCCACCTTATGGCACACTTCCTCCAGGGAGAATGAGTCATGCCTCCATGGGCAACAGGCCTTATGGCCCAAATATGGCCAATATGCCACCTCAGGTTGGGTCAGGGATGTGTCCCCCACCAGGGGGCATGAACCGGAAAACTCAAGAATCTGCTGTCGCCATGCATGTTGCTGCCAACTCTATCCAAAACAGGCCACCAGGCTATCCCAATATGAGTCAAGGGGGCATGATGGGAACTGGACCTCCCTATGGACAAGGAATTAATAGTATGGCTGGCATGATCAACCCTCAGGGACCCCCATATCCCATGGGTGGAACCATGGCCAACAATTCAGCAGGGATGGCAGCCAGCCCAGAGATGATGGGTCTTGGGGACGTCAAGTTAATTCCAGCTACCAAAATGAACAATAAGGCAGATGGGACACCCAAGACAGAATCTAAATCCAAGAAGTCCAGTTCTTCTACTACAACTAATGAGAAGATCACCAAGTTGTATGAGCTTGGTGGTGAGCCTGAGAGGAAGATGTGGGTGGACCGTTATCTGGCCTTCACAGAGGAGAAGGCCATGGGCATGACAAATCTGCCAGCTGTGGGTAGGAAACCGCTGGACCTCTATCGCCTCTATGTGTCTGTGAAGGAGATTGGTGGATTGACTCAGGTCAACAAGAACAAAAAATGGCGGGAACTTGCAACCAACCTCAATGTGGGCACATCAAGCAGTGCTGCTAGCTCCTTGAAAAAGCAGTATATCCAGTGTCTCTATGCCTTTGAATGCAAGATTGAGCGGGGAGAAGATCCTCCCCCAGACATCTTTGCAGCTGCTGATTCCAAGAAGTCCCAGCCCAAGATTCAACCCCCCTCTCCTGCGGGATCAGGGTCTATGCAGGGGCCACAGACTCCTCAGTCAACCAGCAGTTCCATGGCAGAAGGAGGAGACCTGAAGCCACCAACTCCAGCATCCACACCACACAGTCAGATCCCCCCCTTGCCAGGCATGAGGAGCAATTCAGTCGAGATCCAGGATACCTTTCCTGATGGAAGTGACCCCACATCCCAGAAACGGAATTCCATGACTCCAAACCCTGGGTATCAGCCCAGTATGAATACCTCTGACATGATGGGGCGCATGTCCTATGAGCCAAATAAGGATCCTTATGGCAGCATGAGGAAAGCTCCAGGGAGTGATCCCTTCATGTCCTCAGGGCAGGGCCCCAATGGCGGTATGGGTGACCCCTACAGCCGAGCTGCAGGCCCTGGGCTCCGAAATGTGGCTATGGGACCACGGCAGCATTACCCCTATGGAGGTCCTTATGACAGAGTGAGGACGGAGCCTGGAATAGGGCCCGAGGGAAATGTGGGCACTGGGGCCCCCCAGCCCAATCTCATGCCTTCTACCCCAGACTCGGGGATGTATTCTCCTAGCCGCTACCCCCTGCAGCAGCAGCAGCAGCAGCAGCAACGACATGATTCCTATGGCAATCAGTTCTCCACCCAAGGCACCCCTTCCGGTAGCCCCTTTCCCAGCCAGCAGACCACAATGTATCAGCAGCAACAGCAGAATTATAAGCGGCCAATGGATGGCACATACGGCCCTCCTGCCAAACGACATGAAGGAGAGATGTACAGCGTGCCATACAACACTGGACAGGGGCAGCCTCAACAGCAGCAGTTGCCCCCCGCCCAGTCTCAGTCTGCCAGCCAGCAACAAGCTGCCCAGCCTTCCCCTCAGCAAGATGTGTACAACCAGTACGGCAATGCCTATCCTGCTACTGCCACTGCTGCTACTGAGCGCCGACCAGCAGGCGGCCCCCAGAACCAATTTCCATTCCAGTTTGGCCGAGACTGAGTCTCTGCACCCCCTGACTCCAATGCCCAGCAGAACATGCCACCGCAAATGATGGGCGGCCCCATACAGGCATCAGCTGAAGTTGCTCAGCAAGGCACCATGTGGCAGGGGCGTAATGACATGACCTATAATTATGCCAACAGGCAGAGCACAGGCTCTGCCCCCCAGGGTCCTGCTTATCATGGTGTGAACTGAACAGATGAAATGCTGCACACGGATCAGAGGGCCAACCATGAAGGCCCTTGGCCTTCCCATGGCACACGCCAGCCTCCGTATGGTCCCTCTGCCCCTGTGCCCACCATGACAAGGCCCCCTCCATCTAACTACCAGCCCCCACCAAGCATGCAGAATCACATTCCTCAGGTATCCAGCCCCGCTCCCCTGCCCCGGCCAATGGAGAACCGTACCTCTCCTAGCAAGTCTCCATTCCTGCACTCTGGGATGAAAATGCAGAAGGCAGGCCCTCCAGTACCTTCCTCCCACATAGCACCTGCCCCTGTGCAGCCCCCCATGATTCGGCGGGATATCACCTTCCCACCTGGCTCTGTTGAAGCTACACAGCCTGTGTTGAAGCAGAGAAGGTGGCTCACAATGAAAGACATTGGAACCCCGGAGGCATGGCGGGTAATGATGTCCCTCAAGTCTGGGCTTCTGGCAGAGAGCACGTGGGCATTAGACACCATTAACATCCTGCTATATGATGACAACAGCATTATGACCTTCAACCTCAGTCAGCTCCCAGGGTTGCTGGAGCTCCTTGTGGAATATTTCCGACGATGCCTGATTGAGATCTTTGGCATTTTAAAGGAGTATGAGGTGGGTGACCCAGGACAGAGAACACTTCTGGATCCTGGGAGATTCAGCAAGGTGTCTAGACCAGCCCCCATGGAGGGGGAAGAAGAAGAAGAACTTCTAGGTCCTAAACTAGAGGAAGAAGAAGAAGAGGAGACAGTTGAAAATGATGAGGAGATGGCCTTTTTAGGCAAGGACAAGCCAGCTCCAGAGAATTGTGAGGAGAAGCTAATCAGTAAGTTTGACAAGCTTCCAGTAAAGATCGTACAGAAGAATGACCCGTTTGTGGTGGACTGCTCAGATAAGCTTGGGCGTGTACAGGAGTTTGACAGTGGCCTGCTGCACTGGCGGATTGGTGGGGGGGACACCACTGAGCATAACCAGACCCACTTTGAGAGCAAGACAGAGCTGCTGCCTTCCCGGCCTCCTGTGCCCTGTCCTGCAGCCCCCCGGAAACATGTCATAACAGTAGAGGGTGTGCCAGGGACGACAGAACAAGAGGGACCCCCACCTGATGGCCCTCCAGAAAAACGGATCACAGCCACTATGGATGACATGTTGTCTACTCGATCTAGCACGCTGACAGAGGAGGGAGCTAAAAGTGCAGAAGCCACCAAGGAAAGCAGCAAATTTCCATTTGGCATTAACCCAGCACAGAGCCACCGGAACATCAAGATCCTAGAGGATGAACCCCACAGTAAGGATGAGACCCCACTGTGTACCCTTCTGGATTGGCAGGATTCCCTTGCCAAGAGCTGTGTCTGTGTATCCAATACCATCCGAAGCCTGTCATTTGTGCCAGGCAATGATTTTGAGATGTCTAAACACCCAGGGCTGCTGCTTATCCTGGGCAAGCTGATCCTGCTGCACCACAAGCACCCAGAACGAAAGCAGGCACCATTAACTTATGAGAAGGAGGAGGAACAGGACCAAGGGGTGAGCTGCAACAAAGTGGAGTGGTGGTGGGACTGCTTGGAGATACTCCGGGAAAATACCTTGGTCACGCTCGCCAACATCTCGGGGCAATTGGACCTCTCCCCATACCCTGAGAGCATTTGCTTGCCTGTCCTGGATGGACTCCTACACTGGGCAGTTTGCCCTTCAGCTGAAGGCCAGGACCCTTTCTCCACCCTGGGCCCCAATGCCGTCCTCTCCCCCCAGAGACTGGTCTTGGAAACCCTCAGCAAACTCAGCATCCAGGACAACAATGTGGACCTGATTCTGGCCACACCCCCCTTCAGCCGCCTGGAGAAGTTGTATAGCACCATGGTGCGCTTCCTCAGTGACCGAAAGAACCCAGTGTGCCGGGAGTTGGCCGTGGTACTGCTGGCCAACCTGGCGCAGGGGGACAGCCTGGCAGCCCGTGCCATTGCAGTGCAGAAGGGCAGCATCGGCAACCTCCTGGGCTTCCTCGAGGACAGCCTTGCTGCCACGCAATTCCAACAGAGCCAGGCCAGCCTCCTCCACATGCAGAACCCACCCTTTGAGCCAACTAGTATGGACATGATGCGGCCGGCTGCTCGCGCGCTGCTTGCCCTGGCCAAGGTGGACGAGAACCACTCCGAGTTCACTCTGTATGAGTCGCGGCTGTTGGACATCTCAGTGTCACCATTGATGAACTCATTGGGTTCACAAGTCATTTGTGATGTACTGTTTTTGATTGGCCAGTCATGACAGCTGTGGGACACCTCCCCCCGCCCCCCCGCCCCCCCCCCCCCCCCTGTGTGTGTGCGTGTGTGGAGAACTTAGAAACTGACTGTTGCCCTTTATTTATGCAAAACCACCTCAGAATCCAGTTTACCCTGTGCTGTCCAGCTTCTTCCTTGGGAAAAAAGTCTCTCTTGTTTTCTCTTTCCTCCCCCACACCCCACTCCTCACGCCCTTCTGTTCCTGTCCTTACCTTACTCCCCCTCAGGATCCCACCCTATTTGAAAAGACAAAGCTCTGCCTACATAGAAGACTTTTTTATTTTAACCAAAGTTACTGTTGTTTACAGTGAGTTTGGGGAAAAAAAAAAACTAACTAAAAATGGCTTCCCCGGTCCTTGCATCAACGGGATGCCACATTTCATAACTGTTTTTAATGGTAAAAAAAAAAAAAAAAAAAAAAGAAAGAAAAAAATACAACAACAAAAAAAAAACCTCTGAAGGACAAAAAAAGGTGACTGCTGAACTGTGTGTGGTTTATCGTTGTACATTCACAATCTCGCAGGAGCCGAGAAGTTCGCAGTTGTGAGCAGACCCTGTTCACTGGAGAGGCCTGTGCAGTAGAGTGTAGACCCTTTCATGTACCGTACTGTACACCTGATACTGTAAACATACTGTAATAATAATGTCTCACATGGAAACGAGAGAAGACGCTGGGTCAGCAGCAAGCTGTAGTTTTTAAAAAATGTTTTTAGTTAAACGTTGAGGAGAAAAAAAAAAAAAGGCTTTTCCCCCAAAGTATCATGTGTTAACCTACAACACCCTGACCTCTTTCTCTCCTCCTTGATTGTATGAATAACCCTGAGATCACCTCTTAGAACTGGTTTTAACCTTTAGCTGCAGCGACTGCGCTGCCATGTGTGTATATATATGACGTTGTACATTGCACATACCCTTGGATCCCCACAGTTTGGTCCCTCTCCCAGCTACCCCTTTATAGTATGACGAGTTAACAAGTTGGTGACCTGCACAAAGCGAGACACAGCTATTTAATCTCTTGCCAGACATCGCCCCTCTTGGTGTGATGCTGTACAGGTCTCTGTAAAAAGTCCTTGCTGTCTCAGCAGCCAATCAACTTATAGTTTATTTTTTTCTGGGTTTTTGTTTTGTTTTGTTTTCTTTCTAATCGAGGTGTGAAAAAGTTCTAGGTTCAGTTGAAATTCCTGATGAAGAAACACAATTGAGATTTTTTCAGTGATAAAATCTGCATATTTGTATTTCAACAATGCAGCTAAAACTTGATGTAAATTCCTCCTTTTTTTCCTTTTTTGGCTTAATGAATATCATTTATTCAGTATGAAATCTTTATACTATATGTTCCACGTGTTAAGAATAAATGTACATTTAATCTTGGTAAAAATAAAATAAAATAAAAACTAAATACATTCCAAATCTTATTTTACATTTAATTGTATTAATTTTTTTGAAAGGGAATTTTCTTATTACAAAAGTAGCACATCCTGTGAAGTCTATAAAACAATAAAAGTTAAATCAAAGAAAAAAAATAATTACCCATAGTCGCAATACTCCCAAATTAATTCATTCAATAACTGTAAATTCTGTGGATTTTTTCACGTTAGGTATCTGTAGGCCCAGATAGCCACAGACTAGTGATGGTCTTCTTCCATCTAAAACTTAGACCCTAAAAAGTAAAGGCATTGAGATTAAATGATGCCTCCCTGTTATTATATAGCAAGTGATAATGTTAACTGTAATGTTTAAAAAATTATTTTTTTTCTGATAACATTATAGTTCATTAAATGTTCATGTTGTCAATGTTTACAATATTATTGATAATAGTTCATGGTATTCCAGTAAATATGTAAGTATTTTAACACTTAGTTTCTTTAATTTTTTTTAAATATTAGATTTTAGTAAAATTTTATTGTGTTTATTTTTCTTTAAACTTGAATCCATGTACTTATGCATGCCTACATTATTGCAGGATTGCATTCCTTTTTTTTTTTTTTTTTTTTTTTTGGTACCAAGGATTTGACCCAGTGATGCTTAACCCCTGAACCACATATCCAGCCCTTTTTTTTGTATTTTATTTAGAAACAGGATCTCACTGAGTTGAGTTGCTGAGGGACTCGCTAAATTGCTGAGGCTGGCTTTGAACTCACAATCATCCTGCCTCAGCCTCCCAAGGCTCTGGCATTACAGGTGTGTACCACTGCAACCAGCTACATGATTTCATGTTCAAGAGACCTCATTGCAGTTAAATTCTCCAGGTATATTAAACATATTATCCTTAAATTATTTTTTATGTAGGCAATGTGTGTGTGTGTGTGTGTGTGTGTGTGTGTGTGTGTGTGTATATATATATATATATATATATATATATATATATATATATATATAAAATATATAAATTATCTTAAAGAATTTTATATATAATTTTATACAAACATATATAGGTATATATAACTTGAAAAACAAGCAACTTCTTTTCACTCTTCATCAGGATTATAAGATGATGGAAGAGGATTTCCCTGTAGGAAGTAAAATGTCTCAGTATTCATGTTTTTCAGGAATACCACAAAAGGAATTTTGAAGTAAGACTGCTATCAAAGTGCAATGGTTTTCAGTCTATTGAGAAAACAGTGGATTGAGCAAACTATATAATAGCACTATTTTAGAGTAGAAACTTTTTTGACACAATTATTCACTCACAGAAACTTGAGAAAATAATACATTTTTTGCCTTAGAGTATTCAAAAGATGTGTTTTCTCCTGTGCTGATAGTATGATACTATTTTCACAAATTAAGAGCCCTCAATAGAGAAATGGCCCGACTCTCTAACTACTGTCAAAGATAATAGCTCAACATCAACTACTTTAAAATTAAAATGACTATTTTTTTCAGCTCTTCTCTCCTGTTTAATTGGCATCTATTCAAAAATTCCATACATGGGTCAAATTATTTATTTACCTAGAAATACATTTTGCAATGAATTTACACTGGAGCCTTTTAAAGTGAGTTGTGGTGCAGAAAATTAGATGTCTCCTGGGTAAAACATTGTGATTTTTCAATAAATCCAATGGTAGATTGGTAACATCAGTTTTTAACATTTTTGAAGGAAAATTATTCATGCTATTTCTCTGCAGTGCTGAACTTTGAGGATTCCTATATTCATTTGACCTTATGTTACATGAAGCTGACCCATATTTGCATGTGGAGAAAAAAAAAACATTTTGGCTCAGACAGCAATCACTAAACTCATTTAACTGAATAATTTGGCTGTTCAGTAAAAAGTCTTGGTTAAATTCCTGTATACTGAGAGATTGGGGTTTTGATGCTATGTTCAGCTTGTTTGAATATAAAGATATATAAACTTAGTATTACTACATAAACAAAAGCACTATTTTACTCAGGTATTAATTGCCTGAAACTTTTGTTCAATTGATTGGTTTTTATAGATAGTTACAATTAGATACCTAACCAAGCCATTAACTATAGATAATACCTGAATTTACAAGTGTTATCTTTCTGACAAAATTATGGCTTTCTTCTTATACTGTATTCAATGAGTGTCTTGCTTTAGGCTAAACAATCATAATAGGTGATTTATACATTAGAATTTTTGATTGAAACACCATAATGTGGTAAAAATAAACCAAAAAATGTTATTGAAATAGTAATACTGAGCAGAGAAAGAGTTTTAAGTATGACTAGCTTTATAATAACTGTAAGTTTAAACTATGGTGATGTTTTTTCATTAAAGGAAAAGAATGTTCTTTGTAGGGATAGTATCTCTGAGGTTCTTATTAACTACTATATAAGAAAGTTACAAATTATTGTTTGTTATGGAATATTTTTATACATGTCCAAAATCATTTACATGTCCAAAATAGATTTTTCACATTTAAAGTTCTTTATACATAATAATGATTCTTAATCACTTCCCACTGAAGAAAACAATCACTATCCCCTTATTTTAGTGATTAGACACAGAGAAGTTTACCTTCTTGCTTATTGACACATGAATATAGAGATGGAGGTCAGAGTATTCATCTAGATTTGGTTCTCATTCATTCTTAGCAACCTCATAGAAATTGTCATTCTTGTCAAATGATTTTAAATTCTCTATGTACAGTTATATTTTTCTTTTTAGCAAGCATTTAATATGACAAAGATGGACATTTTCTTAATCATTGAATCATGATTTCAAAAAGAGCAATTTGTAAAGGCAACCTCATGGTGTGATATAAACTCTGAAATAGCAATCAAAAATAAATATTATATAATATATTCAACTATTTTGAATCTCTACAACCCAAAATTTGTCTGAATTTATACTCCAAGAAGAATGTATAATTAAGTTACTGAATCGTAAACTTCCATGCTAAACTATCAATGTTTATCTTTTACTTTATTAAGTAATACATATAAAAACTAAATTAAAGGCATTATCTCAATAAACAAGTCTAACATAGCTGTGCTATTAAGTTTTTATTTTTGTACTACAGTTGCAGAGCATTGCCTACTGTCAAAAAAATTAGGTTACCTGGGGATGAATATTCTCTAATGGTAAGATTGCCAGATTGCAATCATGGGTGAGCCCCAGTTTCTATTCTTGGAAGCACTGGATAATGCCAAGCCTAAGTTTCTGTACGTCTTTTTAACAGTCTTTGAAAGGAAAGTGACCACAATACTTAGAGCAACCAAAATATCTTTATTGCACCAGTTCAACAAAGAGAAAAGAAAGAAGGAGAGAGAGAGAGAGAGAGAGAGAGAGAGAGAGAGAGAGAGAGAGAGAGAGGGAGGGAGGGAGGGAGGGAGGGAGAGGGAGGAAGCGCACGCAGAAGAGAGACAGAGAAAGCAAGAGAGATAGCAAGAGAGAGAGCAAGAGAGAGAGAGCAAGAGAGAGAGAGCAAGAGAGAGCGAGAGCAAGAGACAGAGGGGCCTGGCAGGAGGGAGTTTTTATAGCCCCAATCTAATGGGGCCTCTGGGTCTGCAAGCTGCCTTGTTGGCCCAAGGGGCGTTGAGTGCTCAGCCTTGAGTGGGACTTGACACAAACAGGTGATAAAGGGCCAGACAGAGAGGGGTTTGAGTGCGTGGGCTATCTTGCAGCCAATGTCTGTTCAGCCTGCCCTGTAGACAACACAGTTCAGCCTGCTCTGCACCCAACAGTCTTCACTTTTGTTTTCCTAATTATAAAAAAAGTTCAATTTAACACATATTTTGATCACTTAATAGCAAATTAATATATGAGGGACATGGTGAAAGGATAAAAGAAATTGAAATTAAAATGTAAAGGGCTAGGTTTTGTAAAGTTTCTGAACTGCACTCAGTACCTTAAATTCCTGTGGCAGTTAAGACAATTCCTGGAACTGCCCATTAGATATGTGTCAAAATCCCCCCCTGACCACTTAGTTGCTTAACAACCTGGACCCTGTGCAGCTCGGCACGTAGGCACCTCAGGGCCCAAACCAATCAGTTTGAATGTATCCCCCTCCTTAGGACTGACCTATCACTCTCGCCTGACCTGTTCCCACCAATGAATGTGCTAATCATGTCTGAGAGTTGTTGTTTGATTTTCCCATGCCTCATGATGATTTGCTCTGATGTATGCAAAGCCCCCACCCTCCCCAAAAAGTGTACTTAAGCACTGCTTAACCCCTGCTCGGGGTTGTGGGCTGCTCTCCCTCCTTGAGTGAGCACTGAGCCCCAGCTCTCTGGATCTTCAATAAACCCCCTTTTGCTGTTGCATGAGTCGGTCTCTTGGTGGTCTCTTCCTCAGTTGTTTGCTCGTCCCTTACAATGGGAGACACAAAAACTAATAAGATGAACTAATCTCCCTTAAAGGACTCAGTGCTTAATGAGAAAGGCATTATAAAAATAATTGTTCTAATTAAATATATAGAATTTACAAAATTTAAATAGTAGCAACTACTTTCTGATGGTGAGCTCACAGATAATTTGCCTAAATATAGTGGTTAAGGCTGTATTTAGAAGACATGGAAAATGATAAGACAGTGACAGACGTTCAGGAGAGGATCTAGGTAGAGTAAAGAGTGGGAACAAAGGATCAGAAATTGTCAAGTGCAGGAAAATTGTGATAGTATTGAAAGTAAAGAAACATATTCTGGAAGTAAACCTTGATTCTTTAAAGACTAAGTTAAGACTTTAAATTTTATTCTCTAAGCAATGGGTAGGCAGTGAATGTTTTAATGAACAGATCCAGATGATTATCAACTGCAGGTTTGTGCTCTATACAAAGAATCAGGCATTATCAGGAAAGAAATTGTTTTTTTTTAAAAAACAGACTTTTCCCATGGCTACAGCCTTAAAAATAGAATTGTTCATATTACTGAAGGGATCAATGCCTTATTCTTTTACATTTCAATGAATTTTCTTTAAATAAAATAAAACTCTTCTCTCTTTACAATGTATTTCTATTTTTATTTTACTTGTGGGCAGCCAAATGGATATGTGTATGTCACTGTACGTCACAAAGTAGCAGCTGCCGGAGGCACCAAGAGCTGCTCTATTGCCTGACAGTAAAGGTCAAATATACAATACAATCAATCCAGCATCACAGCAATTATATACAGCTTAACTCAAATCATCATCTCAATGGTTTGCTGGTGTCACCTTTCAACCATTCCCTCTGCCAAATGCCAGGCATCATTCTGACTGGGCTGTGGCTCTCAACAACAGTCCCAGAAATTTATCAAATTGTTACTCACCCAGTAAAAACATGATGACTCAAGTTTCCTAATAATGTCAGAGCGGCATATTATATTTGGCCAAAATGAAGCCTGAGACTCTTTTGCAGAAGTGTTGAATTAAATGAGTTGATAATGCTTAGACTGGGAAAATATTTTAAAAAATCCCATATTGTAACTTGAATGAGTTAACAGTAATATTCATAATCTGTGATGACACAAAAGCCTTTATTTTGAAGAGTTTTTGGATGGATTTACAAAATAGATTGCAAAATTTTATTAAAAAGCTTCTTCATAAATTGAAAAAATTAATACTGTCTTTTCTCTTTCCCTGGATTTTGGCAACTCTTATATACCTATATATACCAACTCTATATACATCTTTATAGACAGAGATATATTTACTATATCCTATGTTATCTTTAATCTCTCATTGCCATTGTCTGAGTTTAGAACTGTAAATCTAAACCAACTAATCTTTAATATCATCATACACAAAGCCACTGGTAGAGATTGTCTTCTGACATCTTTTAATAGCAACAAACCTGCAGTTGATAATCATCTGGATCTGTTCATTAAAACATTCACTGCCTACAAATTGTTAGAGAATAAAATTGAAAGTCTTAACTTAGTCTTCAAAGAATCAAAGTTTACTTCCAGAATATGTTTCTTTACTTTCTATACTATCACAATTTTCCTGCACTTGACAATTTCTGATCCTTTGTTCCCACGCTTTCCTCTACCTAGATCCTCTCCTGAATGTCTGTCACTGTCTTATCATTTTCCATGTCTTCTAAATACAGCCTTAACCACTATATTTAGGCAAATTATCTGTGAGCTCACCATCAGAAAGTAGTTGCTACTATTTAAATTTTGTAAATTCTATATATTTAATTAGAACAATTATTTTTATAATGCCTTTTCCATTAAGCTCTGAGTCCTTTAAGGGAGATTAGTTCATCTTATTAGTTTTTGGGTCTCCCATGTCCCTTATATATTAATTTGCTATTAAGTTATCAAAATATGTGTTAAATTGAACTTTTTTTATTATTAGGAAAACAAAAGTGAACACTGTTTAAAAGACGTACAGAAACTTAGGCTTGGCATTATCCAGTGCTTCCAAGAATAGAAACTGGGGCTCACCCATGATTGCAATCTGGCAATCTTACCATTAGAGAATATTCATCCCCAGGTAACCTAATTTTTTTGACAGTAGGCAATGCTCTGCAACTGTAGTACAAAAATAAAAACTTAATAGCACAGCTATGTTAGACTTGTTTATTGAGATAATGCCTTTAATTTAGTTTTTATATGTATTACCTAATAAAGTAAAAGATAAACATTGATAGTTTAGCATGGAAGTTTACGATTCAGTAACTTAATTATACATTCTTCTTGGAGTATAAATTCAGACAAATTTTGGGTTGTAGAGATTCAAAATAGTTGAATATATTATATAATATTTATTTTTGATTGCTATTTCAGAGTTTATATCACACCATGAGGTTGCCTTTACAAATTGCTCTTTTTTTTTTTTTTTTTTTAATTTTTTTTATTTTTTTTTAAATATTTATTTTTCAGTTTTTGGTGGACACAACATCTTTATTTTATTTTATTTTTATGTGGTGCTGAGGATCGAACCCAGCGCCCCGTGCATACCAGGTGAGCGCATTACCGCTTGAGCCACATCCCCAGCCCCACAAATTGCTCTTTTTGAAATCATGATTCAATGATTAAGAAAATGTCCATCTTTGTCATATTAAATGCTTGCTAAAAAGAAAAATATAACTGTACATAGAGAATTCTAAAATCATTTGACAGGAATGACAATTTCTATGATGTTGCCAAGAATGAATGAGAACCAAATCTAGAGGAATACTCTGACCTCCATCTCTATATTCATGTGTCAATAAGCAAGAAGGTAAACTTCTCTGTGTCTAATCACTAAAATAAGGGGATAGTGATTGTTTTCTTCAGTGGGAAGTGATTAAAAATCATTATTATGTATAAAGTACTTTAAATGTGAAAAATCTATTTTGGACATGTATAATGATTTTGGACATGTATAAAATATTCCATAACTAACAATAATTTGTAATTTTATTATATAGTAGTTAATAAGAACCTCAGAGATACTGTACCTATAAAGAACAATCATTCTTTTCCTTTAATGAAAAAACATCACCATAGTTTGAACTTACAATTATTATGAAGCTAGTAGTACTTAAAATTCTTTCTCCATTCAGTATTATTATTTCAATAATGTTTGTTGGTTTATTTTTACCACATTATGGTGTTTCTTTTTTTTTTCTTTTTTGTATTGGTTGTTCAAAACATTACAAAGCTCTTGACATATCATATTTCATACATTAGATTCAAGTGGGTTATGAACTCCCATTTTTACCCCAAATACAGATTGCAGAATCACATCGGTTACACATCCACATTTTTACATAATGCCATTAGTAACTGTTGTATTCTGCTACGTTTCCTATCCTCTACTATCACTCCTCCCCTCCCCCCATCTTCTCTCTGTACCCCATCTACTGTAATTCATTTCTCTCCTTGTTTTTTTTCCCATTCCCCTCGCAACCTCTTATATGTAATTTTGTATAACAATGAGTGTCTCCTTCCATTTGCATGCAATTTCCCTTTTCTCTCCCTTTCCCTCCCACCTCATGTCTCTGTTTAATGTTAATGTTTTCCTCCTTGTCTTCCTCCCTGCTCTGTTCTTAGTAGCTCTCATTATATCAAAGAAGACATTTGGCATTTGTTTTTTAGGCTTGGCTAGCTTCACTTAGCATAATCTGCTCTAATGCCATCCATTTCCCTGCAAATTCCATGATTTTGTCATTTTTTAGTGCTGCATAATACTCCATTGTGTATAAATGCAATCTGGCAATCTTACCATTACATTTTTTTATCCATTCATCTATTGAAGGGCATCTGGGTTGTTTCCACAGTCTAGGTATTGTGAATTGTGCTGCTATGAACATAATGTGGCAGTATCCCTGTAGTATGCTCTTTTAAGTTCTTCAGGGAATAGTCCGAGAAGGGCAATAGCTGGGTGAAATGGTGATTTGACCCAGATTTTTTCAATCAAAAATTCTAAAGTATAAATCATCTACTATGACTGTTTAGCCTAAAGCAAGACACTCATTGAATACAGTATAAGAAGAAAGCCATGATTTTGTCAGAAAGATAACACTTGTAAATTCAGGTATTATCTATAGTTAATGGCTTGGTTAGGTATCTAATTGTAACTATCTATAGAAACCAATCAATTGAACAAAAGTTTCAGGCAATTAATACCTGAGTAAAATAGTGCTTTTGTTTATGTAGTAATACTAAGTTTATATATCTTTATATTCAAACAAGCTGAACATAGCATCAAAACCCCAATCTCTCAATATACAGGAATTTAACGAAGACTTTTTACTGAACAACCAAATTATTCAGTTAAATGAGTTTAGTGATTGCTGTCTGAGCCAAAATGTTTTTTTTCTCCACATGCAAATATGGGTCAGCTTCATGTAACATAAGGTCAAATGAATATAGGAATCCTCAAAGTTCAGCACTGCAGAGAAATAGCATGAATAATTTTCCTTCAAAAATGTTAAAAACTGATGTTACCAATCTACCATTGGATTTATTGAAAAATCACAATGTTTTACCCAGGAGACATCTAATTTTCTGCACCACAACTCACTTTAAAAGGCTCCAGTGTAAATTCATTGCAAAATGTATTTCTAGGTAAATAAATAATTTGACCCAGCGTCGGCGTGGGGGTCGGCGTGGGGGAGGCAGCCAGGGTGGCGGCGGTGGCGACTTCGTTGGCGGCCTCGCTCCCGGCCGCAGCCGCTTCGTTGTTCCCGCGACGTAAGGCTGCGGGGGGGAGGGGGGGCGTGGGGGTGGCAGCCAGGGTGGCGGCGGCGGCGACTTCTGGTTCCTGCCGCGGCCTCGTTCCTGCCTTGGCCTTGTTCCTTCCGGGAGTGAGGTCGGCTTTGGGGGAAGCTAGGGCTGTGGTAGCGGCGGCGGTAGCTTCGTTCCCGCCAGGAAGTAGGGCAGCGGGGATGGTGTCCGCGTGGGCTTCAGCCGGGGCGGTGGCGGTGGCAGCTTCATTCCCGCCGCGAGGTAAGGCGGTGGGGCTGGGGTCCGTGTGGGGGGCAGTAGGGGCGGCGGCAGCTTCCTTCAGTAGGGGCGGCGGGGCTGGGGTCCTGGGGGGTGGGCAGTTAGGGCGGCAGCGGCAGCTAAGTTCACGCTCGGCATCCGCGCCACAGGTGTCCGGGAGCTGAGGGTCCTTTTGGCTGCTCCTATTGCTTGCTTGGGCGGCCCTCCCCACAAAGGGCAGAGGAGCTGCTTGGTCGCCGGCAGCAGCAGCAGCGGCTGGCCTATGAGGACACAGACATTTGTTGCAGTTCTTGGGGCTTTGTTGTTTTTCCTTGGGCTTTTACCCTTCTTTTCGTTAATTTTGGATAAAATGTCCCCCGTGATGTAAAGATTGAGCAAGGAACCTTGGTGATGTGGGGAGCTTTGCCGAAAGTGCAGGTTGGATTCTGCTTTTCCTATGATGGCGGCTGGATGAATCTTCACTGCTGGCCGTGGAAAAGGCTAGAGCAGCTTGTTAGTTGAGGTTTAAATTTCCCAGTGTTGTTTTTAAAGGTTTTACATGCATAGAAGAGGAATGTTCACCTTCAATAAGCATATGAGCGATTAACAGGGTATGTTTTCCTCTGGGAAAGGGAATTTGGTAGCTCTGACCCATGTCAGTCTGTGAATATTTAGACGTGTAGTGACTTTTTAACATTTTTCATAAAAATCTGTTATTTACAGTTATGTTGTTAATACTCATTACTTACAAGAGTTCATCATACAAAATAAACTTTTGAAAATGTTGACATAGAATTATTGTACATATTCCTGGGGCACATTGCCACATTTTGATACATTGTGCAATGTACAGTAATCAAATCAGCATATCAATGACATCAAATATTTGGCATTTCTTTGTTGGAAACATTCAAAAACCTCTTTTCTAGATCTTTTGAAACACAGAATAAACTGTTGTTTACCATATTCATTGTTCACTATAGAATATAATAATTTCTCTGTCTCATAATAAATTTGATTGTCCAGTTATTATGTTTCTCCATTTTGGTTTACAGATATGATCGTATTTTAAATGAATATGCATCAATTATCAAATTATCAATTCCAATTATATTGTTGCCTTTGATTTAGTTTCAGAGTAATTTTATCCTAGTCAGTACAATTTGTTAAAAAAATTCTCAGCTTTGATACAAATCTTAAGGTTAATATATCTCATTTCCATTTGAAGAAAGGATCTACTTGAGCAACGTTTAGCTGGGAAATTCTTGGTCTGTAATTTAAACAATCAATAAAATTATCTGAATACTGACTTAAATTTTTAAGATGACGAAAGAGGAAATAGGAAGCACAAAAGAACGTTCTCATTTATGAGTTCATTTTCATTAATGTAAATATGTTATGTAACTATGACTTGTATATATCTATGCTTAGTTACATGCAGTGATAATGTTAGACCTGGTAGCAAAATGTCAAATTGACGAAGAAGGTTCAATTCCTGTGACTGCTGGCATCATCTTTTGCTTTTTGGTTTTAATTCTGCTGCAGTTGTCATCTCTTTGTTACAATTTAGAGGTAGTTTAATTATTTATCAGTATGTAATCAATCTTTAAAAGACTTTTTTTTTCTTTTTGAGAATGAAATTTCTGATCTATTATAGAATTTAAGAATCTGTTTAGAATTTTAATTTACATTTTTATTGAAGGAGAACTTTCAGAAATACTTCATAGATTGCTAAATTATATGCATCATTACATACAAATGACCACATAAGTAAAACATACTGTGGTGAACATACCTCAGACTTTTAAAAGTTAGAGCCCTGGTTTCTCAAAATACCTATCTATTCAGAGTGGTTAGGGTTTATCCTTAGAAAAAATATTGTCAGTATTCTTCAGATTATTGATGGTGTAGGATTTTCCAAGAGTGCAGCACTATACTCTTCATTATGAAGTTTCCAGTTGCTGACATCCATTCTGCATGCAGAAAACATGGCACCTGGCTGTATTATTACATCTCAGTGATTGAAAAATAATAAATATGAAAAATGTATAGCTCATGAAAATTAATCAAATGCAGTTTAATTTTTTATTAAAATTGCTTTCCAGAATATCAAATCTGTTCCAGGCTTTTGAAACAAACCAGAGGAAAGGCAGTGAAAAAAAACAAAACAATAAGAAAAACAACCTGAAACTAAGTCATTGTTCTCATGAACTAATAGAGAACATTTGACTCTTTTATTTCCTTTTTCTAAAAAATTAGTAGAGTATATTATGATTACTCCCAGTAATGTATTATGCGCTTGCTAAAATTCACATAAAACTTTGTGTAGCATTCTGAGCTAATAGTACTTAAAATATTTCTAATTATTTTCCATTTAGTGTTCATATGAATGTTGGTATTGTGATTTCAATGTTGAATATAACATTGTGAATCAAGAAGATATGGTAAATCAAAAAATCTTATATAATCTAAAAATAGTTACATATTTCCTAACTTCAATATAAATAAATTTTTAAAAAATCAATGAAATCCCAGTGATATGCTTACTTATTTCTGCATTTCAAAGCAAATGAAACAGTTTACATCTTGTTATCATGGAAACTTGTCAAAAAGGTAAGTTTTTCCTACAACTAAAATAAGAACAAGCAGTATTTAAAGGAATACCTCCTTTTATTTTTAATATAAAATTAAACTGGAGGACCTGTTATTGATAAGTTGCCCCATGTTGGCTGCTCCATTGCAGTTCAGGGAAATTGAATAATGTAACATGATAATGTGTATGGATTAAGTGTCTTCTTATTCCTCATAGTCTCTATAATCTGATATTCAAACACTATAACATTTTGCCTTTGCTTTTCTACAACTTTCTGGAGGGTCACTCTTGTTTTCATCCCATAGAAGTAATTTTGACTAATGCTTCACTGGAAAGCAGAACAAGTGTATTTAGACATATATAGTTACCTTGACGATGATGGTTTAGATTCAGTAACATTTAATAGAAGACAGTTTTTGAAACACACAAAGATATGAGATAAGCTTGCAAATTGAATATTGAGATATGAGATAGATTTATTTTAGTATTTATTTTTTAGTTGTAGTTCGACACGATATTTTTATTTTATGTTTTTATTTTTATGTGGTGCTGAGGATAGAACTCAGGGCCTTGCATGTGTTAGGTGAGCTCTCTACCTCTGAACCACAACCCCAAGCCTATAGGATAGATTTAAATTTTCTATAGTCATTCTTAATTTCTGAATCCTTTCTGAGCTCTACTCATGTTCATAGAAAACATTACTAGTTAAATTCTTGTTTTTACCATATTCTCAGATTTAAACTAACAATTCATAATTTAACCCTAAACATGAATGCAAGTCCCTTTCCCATTCAAAGCTTCCTACTGCTAATGTAATAAATTAACATAAATTCTGTGACTTAGATACATTTTATTTACCATAGTACAATGAGTGAATGTAGAAGTGAATATGACTGGGCTAACCAAAGGTGTCAATATGGGTTCCTTCTTCCTCCATAGAAAGAGCAGAACAATATCAAACAAGTGTAGTAGAATTTAACTGGTCATTTTGAATGAGTTACACCAAAGTGCTCAGGGGCTTGTTCATATTCTGAAGTTTTATATTTGAAACCCTGCTATGGTTGCTTTATTGCAGATCAACAAGAACGATATGTAACAAAATGGCCCAAGCCAAGTGGCAGGAAGAAAAGACTTGAACATGAGTATATACATTGATTTTGAAAGGCACAGCGGGTCTATTGGGATGACAGGTGGGATGGGGGTGGGCAGCAGGTTACACAGGTCACAGCCAAAGCTATGGGGCATAAATGAAGTGCATAGGTCCTGGGGCTACCCATGGCCCAGGAACAGCAGCTTATAGGCCCTCTCTTCCTGCTTCTGGCAGGTTCAGTTGAGTGGCACTCGGAGGTAGGAGGTGGGCACATAGCCTTCACCTCCCTGTGTCTGCCAGACCCATATCCAGCCATTGCCTTTGTCCTCTTCCATCAGACTGAGGTCCTCACCTTGGTCACAGAGATGCTGCCTTCGCTGAACCCTATTGTGGGGTGGGCCCAGTTCTCTGCATTAGAAAAACTTGAACAAACTAGCCAGACACACCAGAGCAACTGATGTGCCCCCACCCCTCCACCCCCATGTGTTCTCACCTTCAAAGTGGTAAATGGACACACACTGGCCTATGGGTGATGCAGGCTCCTCAAAATCCTCATCACATGCCATGTACATAGGGGTTTCCTGGCCCTCTTCTGAGGTGTGCTCTTCAGAGCTGTGTGGGGTAAGAAGGCAGATGGAGGCAGGTCTTCTGTGTATCTCTGGCCATATGTGCTCTGGCCTCCCGGCTCACCTCTCCTTGTTGACCTGTGAAGCGTTTCTGCTACTGTCCCTGGGGACACTGGATGGGGGGTTGTGAGGACAGGTGTGCTGGCACAGGCTGTCCCCTAGGTTTCTTAGGACCTGCCTCTCAGCTTCTGCCAGCCAAGCCTTGGAGGATGAGATCACATCATCTCCAGGCCAGGGTTCAGAGGTTGGCCCACCCTGCACCTGGATTCTTCCTGAGATCATCCATGCACACCCAAGATGTTGATGAGAAACAACTGGATCCCTGTACCCCAGCCAGAAGTAACTTAGCCAGTCTGGTGATGACTCCACCCCTATGCAGGGCCTTCCCCTTACCTTGTACTTCTGTACTTCCAATTTCAGCCGTTTGATATGGCTTAGTGTTTCTGTGATCTGGGGCTCCAAGCTGGCAGGGTCACCCATCTGGAGTGTCTTCTCATACACGCACTTTATTTTCTTCAGAGATTCCCTGGGGCAAGACGGGGAAGAAAAGAGTAGTGGGTGAAGGCGCTCACAGCAAGGAGCAAGGCCACACACTGATTACAACTCAAATGTGGGGGCCAGACATGGTGGCCTGCAATTGTGGTGTCAGCTACCGGGGAGGCTGAAGTATTAGGATTGTTTGAGCCCAAGAGTTAGAGGCCAGCCTGGGCAATGTGGCCAAACCCACAAAAAAGAGCTCCAATTCTAGTAGGGCTAACTGCCTGGGTTGGCATCTTCAGTTGGCATTTCCTGGTGGTGTGACCTTAGGCTATAGAGCACTATCTGCAGACCTTAACCTTGAAAATGGGAATAAATGCATGTGTGTGCCATGTGGGCTGTTGTGAGGACTGGTACAGTACTTGTACACAGTCCTAACAGTCATATATATATATATATATATATATATATATATATATATATATATATATATATATATATATATATATTGCTCTAGGGGGCTAAGAAGTAGCTCAATGTCAGAGCACTCCACTGGCAAGTGCAAGGCACTAGGTTTCATTGCCAGCACTTGAAATGGACAGGAAAGAAAGGAAACTTTGTAAGAGAGTCAGAATCCTATCTGTGCTTATCATCTCTTAGAAAAACCTAAGATATCCAGGAAGTCCATGTGAAGTGAGTAGAATAGAGCCTGGAGTACAGTGGATGTCCATGATTCTAGCTGCATTTCCTGTCATTAGTCTCCCATTCCCATATCCTCTACACATCTGGGTAGTGGGAGCTGTAGAGCACTAGTGGAATATGACAGACCTCAGCTCAGCTTCCATTCGGTTATTACCTGAGAAATGTCACAGATGAAGAAACTGAGACACTAAATGTTATATCAAGCTGCCCATTACCTCCAGGAGCTGGAATTCATGAGCAGGCTGCCTTGACTCTAGGCATATACCCTGTACCTGCTGCTCCATCATAGAAACCCAGAAACCACCCAGTGGAGTATGCAACTTCACCCCCATCTGTCCAAGAGGTAACTCGCAGACAGCAAACTAGAACTTGACCACCTCCTGGCAAGTGGCGAACATCATTCCTATTTTGTGCAGGACTGGGAAGAGGAATTTGCTGCTTGGGAGAAAGTAAGTAAAGATTTTCTTTTTAATCTGGCAGATTTTTATTTTTAATATTTAAATATTTGAATTATTAAATACTTAGCCATATGCTTTTATTTCCTTTTAGCTCTCTAATGTGATGGATTAGACTGTAAGGCTTCTTGATATTGAACCATGTTTGCATTGTTGGGATAATGCCCAATTGATTATGTATTTTTTCTTTAAAAAATAACCTTTTTCCTATTCTAGTGAAGGAGACATAACATAAAATTTCCTCTTGTGATTACTATGAAGCATACAGTTCTTTGGCATTAGATACCTGCACCCAACTAACACCACCATGTCATATATTGTTTTGTAGTACATCATTAAATTTTCTTGTCAGGATTTTGTATCTAAAACCAGAAGTGAGGTAAAATGAGCCCCTAATTTCATTGACTTGAATTCTTGCTCAATGATTTGGGAACCCAGGTTCCCCATCCTTCTAAATAAACTGGCAGCTTTCACTCTATTTGCTAAGAATCCTTGCATGGGAGTGAAAGCAACAGTTTCCTCCAGACGCATGAAGAATCACCTATAAAACCTCCCTGCTGGTGTCTCTGTGACATTTTTGGGTGCATTTGAGTGTAAATATTTTGTGGTTACTTTTTGTCTGTGCTAGGCAAGCACTCTACTGCTGCACATACCGTTATTTTAAATATAACCCAATGGCACTCTTCAGTCCCCTGCCTGGCCCCTCTGCCAGGCCCTACCTCTGATTCACCTCTTCTGCAGCTCCTGGTTGTGTTCTTCTAACTGATACTGGAGCCACTTTCTCTGCTGCTATGGGGGCAAGTGGCTAAAATCCTCTGAAGCCACAGTCTGCAAAGGAAAGAGAGGGTTGAGTCTGGGATTCTGAAGCTGAAGCTTCCAGGTGCTGCACACTCCTGAGGATTCAAGTCCACCTTCCTCCCCTTCCAAATATCTTGGGAGCAAGGTCATAGACAGAGTGAAGAAGGAGTGGGGCCCAGCTGGCTTCAGGAAGCAAGCCTATGGCCCACCACCTTGCTGATGGGAGGGCCAGGGCCACCCCTCCTCCCACAGTCCTTACTTACCCCATGGCCTCCTGGAAGGATCTGGAAGGATGATAGCCACAGATTGACTGACTTACTGATCTCACTCAATAAGACCAAGGGGTCATAGACAGCTGGTAAGGGAACCCATTAGGCAAGGCCAATGACATGACACCCTCTAGGGGAAGAGGGTGGGGGGCGTGACTACCAGCTGGGTCCAGGAGGGGGCAGGCAAGGAGGAGGCAAGGGCAGAAAATGAAGATGGACAGAAGGATGAACATAAGTATGGATGCAGAGAAGCAAAAGCAAAAAATAAATAAAAAAATAGTAACAATATCCCAACTCAAGATGCATAATCACACAGAAAATACGTGTAAGGGCAACACAAAATCTGATAGGTAACAAGGACGTCATTAGACTCAGAGAAAGAGGTCACACCTCTCTCTACCCCATCTCCTACATCCCTTGACTATTTGGTCTAGGGGCTGGAACAGGGATTCTATAGTCCACTGGGCTTTCTGGACTCAGTTTAGAAGGAGGTACAGGAGGCATTTGCATGAAGAAAGGCTTCAGACACAGGCCAAAGTGGCATGCCACTCATAGAGGGCTGTGGAAGGCAGGAAAGGTCAGGGGTTACAGCTTAGGAGGAGAGGGCTGAAGACCAGGATGGCTGGTGTCAGTGGGAGGTATTTAAGGCATACTAGGGAGTCAGGGGCTGTCCAAGATATAAACCGGTGGTGTTAGGGTTTACGTCTGATGCTGAAAACACACAAACAAACAAACAAAAAATACCAAAACTATAGGGCATAAGGATCCATCAGCTGGATAGAGATCTGGGGTTAGGGGCACTCCTAAAAGACAGGAACACAAACTGTCAGTCCAGCACGAATTCCACCAGCAGATCTTCTCCCAGCATCCCGAGCATCAGCAGACAGATGCCACAGGACAACATCCTGCCCTCCTCAGCCTCAAGGGACTCCCAGGCCAATGTGCTGCTGACTTGCCTTCCTTCCTTCCAGTCCAGGCATGTAGCAAAGAGGAAAATTATGTATAGCCCAGGACTCAGCATTCCTGTGGCTGGGCTCAACTCATTAGGGCCTCAGCTGTCCCCACTCACTGTCTTCTCACACAACATTCTGGGCCCCCACCTTGCTCTTCTTCAAAAAAGGCCAGTGCTTGGCACAACTATGGCCAGGGCCCTGGAACTTAGGCTCTCCATGAGCGGGTGTCCAGGCCATTTTCTGAGTGTGCACAGATCACAGGCTGGCTGAAGTCCTCAAATTCCACATCACCAGGGCAGGCATAACCTGACTTGTGCAGCTCTATGAGAATCTGGGTGTCCTGGGGGAAGGAACAGTGGGTGGGCAGTCAGGGGCAAGGCCCAGTACCTAGTTTGGGAGATCCCCACAGTGCCCACTCATTGGCCTACTCAGGCACCCACATTCTTGGCATCCACAGCTTAAGCAGCCACCTTCATGTCCTCAAAGCACTTGGTAATGATGAGTAACACCTGCAGTTCCATCTCTGACAGCAGTCAGTACCCTGATTTACTGATCTCACTGAAGGTGGCTCTACACTCATCCTTGTTCTGCAGTTTCTGTGGGGATAGGGAAAAGGCATGAAACACATGGGTGGAGGCAGATCAGGTATGAAGCATTCTGCAAATATGATGGTGCCCTAACTGTCAGCACTAGCTCCTGCCCAGTGTGGTGGGGAAGACACACTCCTGTAGGCGGAGCTGCAACATAGGGCTGGGGGTTGAAAATGGGTTATATAAGAACTGTAAATTGCTTCAGGTCAATTTGGTATCACTTGTGTTTTGACACAAAGTTATGGAGTATATCTTGTTTCCAATGTTTATTTAGTATAAGTGATTTTGGATCTGTATGTACTATTTTTGGTAAATTATTTTATTGAAATTATTATATGAAATAATAAATTTTTCATTGAAATAAAAATTTACAAAGAATAGGTAACTATCCCCAAGGAGTTTAGTGATTAAAAATATCAACTAGTTGGCTATTTTATCTGCACATAATTAGTGGAAGTTTTAGTTGTTTCATACTGATTGGATTGAAGTAAATTTGAATATATATTTGAGATAAATACAAACTCTGATAAATTTTAAGTTATTCACTTCATAAATTATATTTTTGGAAAAAACCTCATGGTACTTTTAGTTGAGGAAAGTAAATGTCTTATCTGGAGCTTGGCCCCAAACAAAGAAAGGCACCTTGATTTATTTCACTGAGTGGGCTTTGCTATGTTTTCTTTCCATTGGTAGTGTGTCCCATTACTAGGCACAGCTAAATTCTAGAATCACACATTTCAGGAACAAGGAAACCATAAGCAAATGTGGACATGTTTAGGTAGCTTGGAAGAAAAATCATGTCCTGTGATGTAGAAGAAACAGTGATCATATCTTTTTTTCAGGTATAGTGATCAAAATATGTTCAAACTAACAGGACTTCTCTCCCTGTAATGATATCCTATTAGATGCTGATGAGTAACCAAAAGCATAGAAACATGTGATAGGGAGACTCTCTTGATGTTATTGGCCCATGGTTACAGATTAATGTGAATCAACCAATGTTCAGGCTTACGTCATTTTATCAGAGGGAAGATTCAACTTTCACTAACCCAGATAGCATCCAAAGACATAGCTTTTTCCTCATATCTAAGTAAAGCCATATTTTGGGCATAAGGTGGAAGAAATATATCAAAAATGATAAAAAAGTACAGTGTTGCTGACAACTCTAATGGGTTTGGATAAAAGTTTATGTTCACATCTTGTCAATGGTGGTACTTCTTTCCTTGGTTGTCCAAATTGACCTTGACCAAACTCCTTATTGTATATATATTTGAGATAAATATGAACTCTGATAAATTTTAAGTTATTCACTTCATAAATTATATTTTTGGAAAAAACCTCATGGTACTGTTAGTTGAGGAAAGCAAATGTCTTACCTGGAGCTTGGCCCCAAACAAAGAAAGGCACCTTGAGTTATTCATTCTCAGCAAGTAACATTTCTTCCCATACTTTTATTCATTCACTATATAGCTATTGTAAATCAGTGAAATTATTTTGCAGTAAATTCAGAAGATATGAATATCCTCTTCTAACCAGTTCTCTATCTCAATTTCTTTAGGAATAAGGAGCAGCACCTATGTTCCCAATGGAACCTGGAGGAAATTAACAATAATGTTGAGGAAATAGGTCCTCCATATGATTAGATTGGTTTTATATCCATCAATCAATCATTCAATAAATGTTTTGAACACTAACCAGCATTGTGTTCCACAGATACATGGTGATGTATCTGTGGAAAACAAACAGACAAACATTGTTTTTGTTTTTAAATTCTTGTCTTTCTTTATAAAATTTGCATTGTTGTTAGGATAAATAAACCAAGTTAATGATTGCTTAGCATAGTTATATTCTTCAGCTATTATTTTCACTATACTTAGTATCCCAAAATAATGATAGTTAATCTCATTAAATAATGGCTAATTAACAAGATTTTAAATTGGTGCATTTCTGGGAAGCCCCCTGGAATATAAAACAATAAACAAACAGAGGTCCAATATTCCCATTTGACAAGAAAAAATTATTTGCCTTAATTAAATTAATATTTTCAGAATTATTGTGGGGATAAATTTGTTAAACTGGTGCTTCAAGGAATTTCAGGTTTCTTGTAGTGCTTGTAAAATCAATTCTTTTATATTATTCAGGGCATAGAAGCAAGTGCAAGTTTAGAATATTTTTTTTTGTCAGGGTAACCAATTTTTGAAAAGCTAAGCTTGGTTTCTTTCTTCTGACTTATAAAATAAGAGTCAAGAATTATCTTCCTAAATGAGTATAAAATACCAAATATCAATATTTATTATTAGATTTGGGCAAATAATAATTTGAAAAATTAAAGAAACTTGTTTAATGTAATAAACTCAGGGGTGTGCTTCTACTGAACTACACCTCAGCCCTTTTTGTTTTGTAAGACAGGGCCTCACTAAATTGTCCAAGTTGTCCTGGAGCATACAATCTTCCTACCTGAGACTCTGGAGTCACTGAGATTACAGGCCAGCATGATACTATATGGAGCTTACATGGAGCTTATGGAAAGGTAAGAATAATGCATATGTGTGTATCTTATACATAAATATATGCTTAGTCTGAAATATATCTGTGTGCATAAACTGTGTGTGTGTATGTATATATTATGGTGGTGCTAGGTGCTCTGAAGTCAGTGAAGGGCTATAATGCAGTGGACAGGGATGGCCTCCCTGATAAAGTAACAAATGAAGAAAACATAAAAGTGAGAAAAGGGACCATTTGAATAGATGTACAAAGACAATAAAAGCAGCAGAAACTCCCTCAGAAAATCAGACACCCTGACTTATCAACTTGGAGTTATAGGACTGAAATCTACATTAAACCCAGGGAGAAAAAAATCCAAAGTTAAGAATATTATATACAAGATTGACCAAATTATGGGCATGCACAGATGTGGCATAATGAATCCTATGATTATGTATATTTTCAATATACCAATTTTTAGAAGTTATAATCTAAGTTGAGTGTGGTGGCGAATGCCTGTAATCCCAATGACTCAGAGTGAGGCAGGAAGATCTGGAGATCAAAGCCTGCTTCAGCAGCTTAGTAAGGCCCTAACCAACCTAGTGAGAACCTGACTCCATATAAAAATAAAAATTCTGGAAATGTAGCTCAGGGTTAGAGTGTCCCTGGGTTCAATCCCCAGTACCAAAAACCAAAAATAAAATAACAATAATTAAAATATAAATAAAAAAGAGAACATCTAAAAGAAACCCAAAAGAACATTATGCATCAAAGATCAATAATCAGATTAACAGAAGATTTAACAACTGCTGCAGACACAAGCAAATAAAAAAGATTTCCAAAGGACTGAACAACAACAACAACAACAACAACCTGTTATCCTAGAGATTTATGACTAGTTAAACTATAACTAGAGTAGGGGCAGGAAAGGACAGCTTTCTCCCTGAAAAAAAAAAAAAAAAAAAAAAAAACTATTAAGCAGTTATTAAACAATTAAGCCACATATTTTGGTGCACACCAGTAATCGAAGCAGCTCTGGAGGCTGATAGCAGAGGATCGCAAGTTCAAGGACAATCTCAGCAACTTAGTGAGGCTTTAAGGAATTCAGGGAGATGCTGTCTGTAAGTAAAATATAAAAAAAGGACTTGGGATGTGGCAACCCTGGATTCAGTACCCAGTACAGAAAATAATACATCTGAATAAAGCAAAATGACCCCAGAGAAAAGGTATGATTTGAAGGAGGAATAATTCACACAATACAATTGAAAAAGATATTTATCATTGTGGTATTAGAAAATACATAAACAAAGAAACAAAATGGAGTCAGGTGACAACAGTGTTCTGAGGAGAGCAAGGTGACAGGTGTGTCAGAGCAACCTGGAGGGGAAGGGCCCTGCTTTGGACAGGGCAAGTTTTCTTTCTCAACATCATCACAACTGAACTTCTGAGCCAGAACAGTCCTTAGGGTGGGAGCTGACCTGGGCATGAAAGGACGTAGACAACATCCGCCATTTTAACAACCAAAAGTGTCTCTAAACAATATCACAGGCCCTTAGGCCTGCTCCTGAGGGCCCTAGAAAGAGGTGTTCAAGAAGGCAGGGGCTGGCCTGGGATGCCAGGAGGTGCAGATAGGGACCCAACTCCAAGCTGGCCCCAGTGTGTCCAGGCACAATCTTGAGGGGACCATCCAATTACTAGTATCCAACAGGATCTCAAAATTACTCATCTGTTTCTGAGCTGGAAAGGGGACTGATATGTTTTTTGAGCAGCTCCAGCGGGTACAACAGGGTCCTCTCTGCTGCCTTGATATCTTTTTCCAGATTTTCCTGAAGCCGCTGGCAAAGCAACCAAACCAGAAGAACCAGTAACACCAGTCACAGAGCTCCCAAGGCAACCACAGCCAGCCACATCAGCCACAGGTATTCCATGGGGGCCTGAACCTCCAGGTCACTGAGGGGCCCACTATCACAGCCACAAGGTACCCCTCAACAGCCAGCCATGTCCCCTGCTCCTCTGAAAAGCAGTTGTAGGCACCAGCATGGTGATATTGGGCAGCCATCACCACCAGGGTTTGGAGACGGGCATCATAGTGGATGGAGCCTGGCTCGTCTGCAGGTAGGTCCTGGCCCTCAAAGATCCAGCGGGCATAGGCCAACTTGGAGGAGAGGCGACAGGGAAATACCAAGTCTGTGCCCACTACCATTGTGATGTTTTTCAGCATTCACCTGACTGTAGCAACAGAGAGAGAAGGTAGCAGAGTCAGTGCAAGAGACCAAGGGCCAGGGAGGTGTGATGTGGAAAATCCACCTAAGGACCACAGCCCATCTGGAGGGGAGGGGGCCACAAAAAAGCTCACCTTTCTTAGTGCCATGAAGGTCACAAAAGCCTATGGTGTCTGAGATTCCCATGTTCTGAACAAGTAGAGATCTGGCAGAGGAAAGGCGTATCAGAAGCTTGGTTCCAACCACCGTATCCACACACCTTCCTGGTCCCAGCCCTTGCAGAACCCGGCTCACCCAGAGTGGCTGGCCATAGACAAACAGTGACTAGTGTTGATGCTCCAGGCACAGTAGGAGTCCTACACAAGGACACAGTCTGCACAGATGTGGTACTTCACAGAGTCTGCCAGGGGCAGCTGGACCAGCTGAGAGCAGGAGCCAGCAAAGAGCAGCTTCTGTGGGAGAAGAGGAGTGAGAGGGTTGGTAGGGCCACATGCATCCCAGGGCTGCTCAGACTCCAAGGAGCACAAGCATGAGAGGTGCCCACATGAGGATGAGGCAGAAGACAGCACTGCAAAGGAAGGTGCAAGTCTCAAGGAAACAGGGAGGCTATGCACACAGAAGGCATGAAACATTTTCCTCCAGTGCCCTTGGCTCTCACAATAGCACCAGCATAGCATAAGTTGTTCTCCGTTTGAATGGTAACTGCCAAACTGAGTGTTTACACAACCCCATATTCTTTCTGCCATAACTCCATGTGCTGG